>NC_092602.1:11059924-11362954 GCF_047663525.1 Anas platyrhynchos
TTGATATTCTTTCAAGTTAAGTTACTAAGTATCTTTCAATTTTTGATAGGAATATATATCAAGAGATTACATACAAAGCTCACCTTTGCATTCTACTGCATCTTCACAGATTTTAGTGCAAGGGTTCTCATGAGTATCTTCCAGGTATTCCGTACAAAAGAAGAAAGCAGAGAGGTCTCTGTTCAACACAAAGAACTGTGAAGGCTCAGTGGAAAACGCATGTTTGTGACACGCCTCAAATTGCTTGGTCATTAATGTCTTAATTGAGACCGTAGGAGAAACTAAAACACACAAAGACAATGAAAGAATAATAATGAAAGTGAGAAACGTGTCAAGATATGAGAATATTTGAAATCTAAAACTTTTGTCTCATTTAGATATCTTTTGGAAGGAGCTGACAAGCTATTCTATATTTTTCTGTTCATTTAATTTCAAACACAGTTCACACTTCTCTCCTTTTTGATCTTACTTTTATTTGCCAGCCACACAGTAGACACACATCTTAGTGCAAGAGAGGTGAGTGCGTGGGAGAATTAAAATAGATATCTATATTTTTTACTACTTTACAACTTTTTCAGTCAATTACCTGACCCTGCGATTGAAGACCAAGGGAAGGAGTACATACGTCCTATATTGAACAAGTATGCAGCTGTATGTGTTCGTTGCCCAGGTTATGGAACAAGGTAAAATTTCATAATCCAATATAGATGTGTACTGAATCACAGCATATCAAATCAAAATCATGCTGTCATCAATTTTAACTGTGTAGTGACTGCTCTAAACTTATTCAGATATTAAATGTAATTTAGTAAAGTGCTTCCTTGTACAATATTCTGATCTCTTAAATATGCTACTGATCAATACTTTAAGTACATGTTATGATTCGTTGTTGGTGGGAATGGAGTTATGAAGACACAATTTCAGTTTGTCCAAAACAAGATAATGCAGTTTTTCTAAATGGGAGAATTTTAACATCCAGTTTCTTTTTGCTAATATTCTTGAAGTTAATGTTTGCTCATTTCCATTATTCTGCATGCTATATAGCAGCCCTTCCTACCATATGGGCCTTCTTTTTTTCATATTTCTTTCACTACTTTCTCCCGTATCATCTCAAATGTGCAGAATTATGCAAACTGCAAGAACATTTCACACTTACCCAGGCAGCTTGACAGCTACCTTTGTCATCTCGGATTGTCCTGTTTCAGGGAATGCTAGCATCTTCTAACTGCCACTTGAGTATTGTCAACTGAGCTCCTGGCTCCCTGGCATAGTAACAGATCTGACCACCTCTGGTTTTGATCTAAACAAAACATGAAAAGCTTCAAAATCATTTTTTAGCATAAAAATAAAATTAGCTATGCCTGAGCAATTGCAGAACCTATTTCTCTTCCAAGAGACAGAATGGTGTCATCTGTGCAGCTAAGCAAGTTAGAGGTTTCTTCAGGAATATCATTGTTCTATCCAGCTGCCACTTCCACACAATGAAGAACTATTACTCTTGTTGAAAGGATATGTATTTCCATTTCCCATAACTGGTGCTTCAGTTTTTACTGGGTTTCTTATTTCTGCTCAGACTGTCTACAGAGGGTGCAAGAAGAATAATATAATGTCTTGTATTTATTCTCAGTATCTTGTCTTTATTCTGAGAGGGACAAAATCAAAGGTCAACCCAGTTGCTGCTTGTAGGAAATCCCTGCTCTAAGACTACCGATGACTTTTTCAGATTCTCTAGTTTAGTCAGCCGTAGCATTTCCACCGTATAGATATAAATTGATAATCAGAGCGCTCATTTCAGTATGTATTTTAAGCTGGTATTTCTGATGGTAAAAACTGAGTCTCCATAAAAGGAATGTCAAGAACACTTAAATATGAAATAATGAGCACTTCAAATGCTAAAGAAGCATTTTCCTACACTTGCACCACAGGTTGTAGTATAACTGTTTCAAAGGAAACAGGATTATTACTGGGATATCTCTTGAAATACTGACATTTTTCTTATGAATTAGCACTATATTTCAAGTCTTCCCTGCTGCTATAATTGTATGCTCACTTATCTTTCCCTTAGTAACACTGCTTAGTGATTAGAGATTGTTAATTAGGGCTCATAGTGTTCTTCTGAGGGTGTTGAGCATTTCATGTGAGTGAACAGCTGTGAAATGATTTGGAAGACCACCACATCAGGGTGGTGGGATAACTCATACTTCCAGTCAGTGATCTCCCTGGCTGGATACCACAGTGTCCACAGAGAAATGTTGTCAGCATACGTGAAAAATCTGCTGACAAAGTAGTACAGATGCATGAATGGAATGTGCTTTTCATGAAAAATAATGTCCTCTTCAGAAGATTCCTACAGAAAGAAGAGCTTTTGTGATCGTAACAATGTGACCATAACAATGATATTTAAATTGTAATGGACAATTCATGTGGAATGAAAGAATGAAGGAGTACTGTTGATATGAGTAAGAAAAACTTAGGCTACTTCTGACTCAAACATACTTGGCACATGAGGAAAAAAAAAAGGCTTTTTTAATCATGCTTGTCAGCTGCTGCAGCTGCAACAGGGAATCAGAGCAATGGAATGTAGGAAGAAGGGTCTGAAAATAACTATTTGAACTTGTCAGGGTGAATTCTGACCTGCTTGTGTGGTGATGATGTGGTCAAGAGAAAAATGAATTAAAACCTTTAGGGGTGGGGGATGGGACCCTACAAATGTACAGAATTAGGTATAAGGCTTAACCTTCTACATTTGTTGTTTCAGGACTAACACGGTTGTTCTCATTGATTCAGAAGGACATGTTACTTTCACAGAGCGCAACCTGGTCAATGCAGATGTCAGCCAGTGGGAAACAAGCACCTATGAATTCGAACTGCACACGTAACAACTTTGCATTTGAATGCATTGTAATAAAAGCAATGAGAGAACAAGCTGTTAAGCTCCAGTAAATGTTTTTCACCAGCCTCCAGAAGCCAAAAATAGCAAGAAAAACAAAAGTTTAAATAAACTGGTAGTATACCCTATTAAAGTCACAAATCCTTTGCATAAACCCAACAGTTTTTTAGTATTCTTATATTAAGTTGCAACTTATTTAAAAATCTGTTTGTATCTGATTGTGTGGCTTTCTATTTTAGCTTCTAAGCTTAAAAAAAAACTATAAAAACAATGGAAAGTGTAAACATAATACTTCTGGGTGTGATCCAGTGCCTTGCTTGCATACCATGAATTTATTTTGATTTCAGTTGGTGCTGAAAATGCATGCAGCTTCTTGGAGAATCTGAATTAAGCTAACTTTTCCAATCTAAATTCTGTTTAAAACTTAGTTTTTATTTGCACATAGAGTATAAAGGAAATCAGCTACAGTTCCATTTCTGTTCACAGACACTTCTAATTTCTTCATGCGCAAATACAACTGTATTGCGTGATGCCTGAAACCAATGTCTGGAAGTCATAGAACATAAGTGCAGAAGGGATCATGAGGCTTATATCACCTGCATCCAGGGCAAGGCTGTCTTCGGCCAAGACAAAAATGATTTCTTTTTTTTTGGATGTGTTTAATATTAAACATGCTTTCAGTTCAGAGAAGGGGAAAAGTTTGCTGCTTGTATTGTTTCTACCAAACTTTTCTTTCCCTTCATCATAAAAGATAAAGATTGTATAGCTGATGCCAATGTGCGTTAAATACATCTTTGTAGCATTAAGTGCATCAGTAACATATAAACTTTTCAGCAGTGCTGTGGTGCACTGTTCTGCCTGGGGAAGGGAAAGCAGTGGAGGGATTCTTTTTTGGTTTCCTATGAATAGTACAGCTATCTTAATTCTTAGTGGATATTAAATCTAAAACTTGATTTGAGAGTCATGATGTGTTTGAACTTAACTTCTTCTACAGTTCTATTCATTGGGACCTCTTAAACAAGTCAGCTTGCCTTTTTTTTTTTTTATCTTGAAAAGAATAAAATTATCTGTATAGCGACATTTTGTTTCCTGATAGTCTAATTAGCAGTATTGTTTTTTTCTTCCCCAGCAGGCATGTAAAGAGCTCTCAAGCTGAATATGAAGTTTACTTATATCATCTATTTTGTACATGTGCAATTTTGCCTTCACTTCTTTATTGGTGTAATATATCAAAACTTGGAATGACTGCTCATATATTTTTAGTAAAATAGCTCTGTTGTAAGGGTGATGTTACTGCAGTTTTATATTGCTGAAGAAGTTGGATATTAAGATGTGCTTTGTGTTTCCTAACAGCTGTGAATTAAAAAGCTATTTAAATGCATGGTTTTCAATTACTCAGTGCCAGTGGTAGATGATGGAAGGATTCTAGCTGATCTGAAGATATATTAAAATCTTAAGTCACTTTGCTGCTATTGGTGTTCTGATTTTATTTACTTTGAATGCTGAATATTAAGTTAATAATGGATCACTGGTATTTTTTCCTTCTATATGCTTCATGTAATTTTTAACCACCTCCTGGTTATTAATTATTATGTACTAGCAATATTTCTGATACCATTTACAAAGGTGTGCAACTTTTCTGTACTCAAGGATGTGTGAACTTCAAAAAAAATAAAAAAAAAAAAAACACTGTGCAAGTGTAATGGAAACTAGGACATAGAGGAAGTGGTTAGCTGAAACCAGGATGCAGAGGAAGCTATAAATTAGACTTTCCATACTGTGAAAGGCCTTTGTTAGATTTCTGATTGCCAAAAGATACCAAAATAAAATTCATTCAATAATTTCTTTTTTATTTGCATATTTAAATGGTTTCTAGATACCAAGAGAGTTTGTACAACTAGTCAGTGTAGGGTAAGTAGTGCGTAAGTGAGAAGTAGTACATAAATGAATTTTGGACCACCTTGCTTGCAAGAGGATCAATGCAGTCTTGTCATCTACCAAAAACTAATATGAAATGTAACAATGCTACTGTATACTTGGTCTTTGCAGTTATGATTATGTAACAGTGACTTAAAGACTTCAAGCAAATATATAATCTGGCCTTTAGAGCTCTTAAAAGCAGTTTGAGACCTTTTTAATAAACTCCGAATTAATGGGACTTCAGCATATTCTTGAGTAGCAGTATATACTTAAACATTCTGAGTGAAATGTTCTGGATTTAAGCTGGTTTTATGAAGCCTTCTTTTCATGCGCTTGTTCTTTGCGGCCTCTGAAAAAGGCAGTACCTACAAATGCAGTAAGGTGCTTTACAAGCCTGCCTCTAGTGACAGGGAAAGTGTTGTCAATGGGTATTTCGTCTGACATGCCAGCCCTTGTAGGCACAGAGCCAACCACACTCAATAACTTATCAGATAATGTAAACACATCGATTGCTTCTGTTCGGTGGAGAAAACCACATGACTTTTCAGATGTTAATTCAGATATATTAGATAATAAGCTGGGAATATGTGGAGCCAATAGTGTCACTTCTCATGGCGCAGTGTTACAATTAGTATTCAATAATTGAGGCTTTTGCCTTTCGTTGTAAGAATGTTGCTCTTCCACATAAACTGTTTATGAGAAAGCTAGTTTTTCTCTTGCTGTACTAGCTCTGTTGTGAATAGTTATTGGAAGTAGCCACAGAATTAAGCTCTTAGCCAAATGCATTCATCTGTCTCATATTTGTCACATCTCATTTGAAAGTCTGGCATTTAGAGTGGAATTAACTGTGCTTTCAATTACAGATGGGTTTACATTATTACCTCATTTTGGATTAATATTGCACTTCTTACGTGATTTTCCTGATAGTCCCTGTTGACTGTGACTTGGCTTCATGTTGCAGGGCAACCTCAGATCACAGGGACTAAGCTGTTTTCAGGTGAAATGGAACTGGAAGATGTGCTTCAGGAATGTACTGAATGTACTCCAACAGGTAATAGGCTTAGTTTGAAGAAAAACTGTCTATAATGCACATAGCATGGACTCAGCCCTAATTATTTACTGTATAATTATGTAGTTCTTCATTACTTACAGATGTAGCGTATGATAGATGTATGTTATTGCAAGGATACTGATACATGGTAGTTGCCAGTTTTTATTTTCTTCGTCAGTATGTTGTGCCAGTCAAGTCTGACTCCCTTGATGAAATATGTATGTGTTTAGATATTCAAAGCAATCCTGGAACAGCAATTGTATAAAAAAAAACAGCCATGCCAGTACAACTGTACTTTCAACAGAGGACAAATGAGCAATGCTGCTGGGGAAACCAAAGGTAGTTATGCTTGCAGTTTTGTTCATATAAGTGCATTTACACATGTACTTTTGGCAGCCAAAGCTTATGCTCCCAATTCACATCTCAGTGGCACCAGCAGTATATTCAGCATTCTAAGCTAAGTAATTGGTGCCACAGTTTCTTTGCTGTAGTTCACAGCAGTCCTACGGAACAGCAAAGAATGCTTTATCACATGGGTTTAAATTTAAAACAACGCAATATGTAATGAGACTTGACAGAAGTCACTGGCTGGAGTAGTTTTAGGAGGATGTGAAATGTGTACAGTAGAAGTAGTTGGCAGTAGAGTACTACTACAGCTCTTGAAAATTAATGGAGGTTGGCTTGCAGGGCTAGCTGAACAACTAAATGGTAGCATACGGTAGAGGTGGCTGACAGGAGAGCAGTCATAAAGATGGTTCAGAGGATTTGTTTTTTATGCTTAAATTTATCTTTTCTAGAATAGTTCAAATAACTTTACAAATAACAGGTAAGTATTACCTATTCAGATGAAGGGACCTACACAAAACAAAGTATTAAAACTGGTATTCTGTCTCATATCAATATGACTTAAATTCTTCTCTTGTTATGCAAACCATGCAGAAGTTGAATGTATTTAATGGATATTCAGCCCTAGGAACAAGTTTGGTCTATATGTCACAGGGAGATTGAATGTGGAGCTAACTAGGTGCTCTCATTCTGCTAGTGAGAACTGCTTGAAGCAGTGTGTGTATTCCATGATAGAGGAGAGGGAAAGAGCCTTGCCATTGAACAAGTCTCATATTTAAACTGCATTTGTATCTGCCTTGTGAGTTTTCTATAAAAGTAGTAGCTGATTGAGTGACATTGCTGTCACTTAAAAGTACGTATCAAGGAGAAATTCATATCTGTTGTTGTACTTGGGTGCTTTTATTACGAGAACATTCATATGTGTGTACATACATTAATGTATATTTTTAGTAAAACATGACCTGTGGGCTGTAACAGGGAGGAACTGCTACATTTCATTTGACCTTAGTTAGTCATCATGTCCCACGTCAGTAATGTTTTCTTTAGAGAAGTGTTTGTCTTGTTGAACAAAATGCTGACAGAACAATCTGAAGCTTTAGAGAAGTAACCTAGTCAGCTGAAGTTTCTCTAACAGAAGTCAGAAGTTATGATTCTGTAGATGGCATCCATACAGGTTTGAGCAAAACTGAACTGCCAAGTGCAAAATGAGTAATTCCCTGGTAGCATTGAGCCAAAGGATGTTTACTTTGGCTATTATCTGTAGCAGTCAACCACCTCTGACATTAGAGGACTATTTGAGCTTACACATGGAGTACCCTCGACATCTTTCCATGGCTGCCACATGTTGGCTGATAGGTTCGTTTGAAGAAATCAGCTTTCAGGAAAAGTGAGATGACAATGTACAGTGTAAGCAGATCTATTTGATTGTCCTGTCCCCTCCCATTCCACTTTAGCTAATGCATGGTGGCAGTTCCCACTTTTCTGTATGATACTTGCTGTCTCCATTTAAAAATGCGATGGATTTACCGTTCTCTGGCAAATGAGACATTATCTTGAAACTTGGAGAAAATCACAGCTCTGATATCACTTTATTTAGCTTTAAGTGTGTAACTTGGGTATCTACGTGAGGAACCTGAGCTCTTTCATATAATCAATGCAGGAGGCTTATTGACTTCTGTGTACTTCAGAACCTGCTTCTCTCTCTGGACGGGCAAACTGAATGAGGTGCCTGAAATTAAATGTCGTGAACCTTCTAAGAATTTATGAATAAAGTCTGCATTAGGTTTCCTTACAGAACTGGATGCTTGATTTGATATGCAATGTATTCAGACCAGATTCAAACTACAAATAAGTAATCTGAGTATAGATGCCTCTAAGGCACATAAATCCTCAGATTCACCCTTGGAGCCTGAGAGAAATCTAAGTGAACGCAGTACAAAGAATCCTATTGGGTACTGATTTGTTATGAATTGTCCCTAGTACAACAAGTGTCACTTAGTATTTATTGTATATACTTGTTCTTATGCTCCTACAAGAATAATTTTCGTGTGAATTGGTTTGTTTGTGGAATATTTTAATTGCATCTTATTTTAACTTTCCATGTTTGAGAGTTATATCAGACTTCTAATTTATATATCTGCATTTGGAGTGTTACTTGAAAGTACAGAAAGCTCAGTCACTTGCACTCTGGTCTAGTATGCTGAGGTGCCAAGCAAACAGGCTGCAGGGACACATTTCCCTGTGTGTTCAAAGGTTATTTCTTAGAGGTGCGGAAGTATGGATATAGTCTGGAATCAATTGGCCTCCCCTTCTCCGTGTGATGTGGCTGAAATGTGAATACTTTATAGTCACCTGAGTAGCACTTATATTAAAAATGGGACTGTTTTAATAACATCACTAAGGACATATTTTTTTGTTAAATAGAGATCCATATATCTGAGTGCAAACCAGCATGCTGTGGGCTGTATCTAGAGTGACTCAGGGCCACTAATCTTGTCATTATAGTTTCCATCTGCTCAAAATACATTGTAAAATATGCAAATCTGTTTCATACCTCAAATCTTTTACACCTTGATGATTAGTGTTTCAGGTGTGTTTGGTGATATTGTATAGGCTCACTTTAGAACAGAATAAATCTTGTGGTTAAAAATTAATGAGAACAAAATAGATGACATCTTATCTGTCAACCTTTTGTTATGTTGGAGCATCTTGTTAACTGAGACATCCTGTTATCTGCCGACCCTCAGTTAGGCCGAAAGCCAACTCAGCTTGGAAAACAACTGATTCTTCCTACGTGGCATTTTTTAAGCAAAAGGTGAAAAGTGCATCACGAGGAAGACCTACTTCCTCCCAAAGAGCACGGCCCATGTCCTGAAGACCCCAGCCCACAATTCTTGAAAGGCTTTGCGCAAGCGCAAGGACTGATGAGCTAATTAGCATACGAAGTGAGAGTAGGTGGGTTTAGGTAATGAATATGTATAGGTGTTAATAGAATATTCATTGTTTTGCTGTATAAATATGAGATAGTTTGTCACTCTGAACATGCACGATAGGCGGAGAGATCCCCCGTGCATCCAGCACTGCAATAAAGAATATACCACTTAAGGAAATTTCAGCTTCAATCTTTGAATCATTGGAAAGAGAAGTCATATTAATTTTTCTAAACTGAACATTTTCAGGAAGTAAAACACCTTCTCTCCCCTCTCCCCAAAGGGCTGTTACTTTACCAAAGTAAAAGTAATGATGCAGGCCGAGGAAAATATTGTCCTCTAGTAGATCCAACTGCTGGAACAGCACAGTATGTGCTGCGGCTACTGGCATTCATTCGAAGAATATGAAAGACATTGGCTCCACCTAATTTTCACTTCAATGAATGCAGCCTGTTAACTGTACTAGGAAGCCTGTAGTAATTTTCCTAATAGGCTTGTCTTCAGTATTTTGTGTTGACAGCAATTGTTTCTGTTAAGCCTTTATTTATCTTGCATATGTAAATCCTGCCGTGGGGAAATGATTTTTTTTTCCTGATGGTAACGATGCTTCCTGATAGTATTGTTATAAACCCTGATTGCACTATGCAGGTGGACCTACACACTTCTGATTCAGAAGTCGAGATGAAAGATAACATTTCCTTATGCATGTTTGACAACTTTCTCATGAGAAGTCCAGTCAAAAATATTTGGGTAAACTTGCTACTAGTCAAACGTAGATCAGATGTAGTTCTCCAGGGTTCTGTGTCTTCTGTGGGTAGATAGAGCAGGGCAAAGGTTATCTTGTATGCTAGTTTTCATTGTAAAAGCATTTAAGATTTGGTATTAACAGCTATACGAGCTTAGTGTCTTAGGGGTGAGAATGTGCTCCACGTCAGATGGTACTACCAATAGAAGTGGGTGAGTGGGCTTAAAGATTCTCCAGTTTTACTAATCCATGTCTAGTTACACAGACATGCTACTTAAAGACATGTTTGAGAAGTCATATGGGCTTTATGGGTTAAAAGTTAACCATGATTTTAACGTTGTTTTGATGTTATCATTGATGTGCTACTGGATTTCTTGCTTCTAAAGTGAGAAGTAAACTTCCCAGTGTTACCAGTGTCTCAAAGCATCAGCTGTTTCATTGTTGCTGTAATTCCTAGTATTATGATTCTATGAAAATAGAAACAATGAGAAAACCTAAAATGCCAGTTATATTTTCCACTTCTAAAGCACTGCATTTTACTTGTTATATCTCTATATAAAGCCGTCTCTCTTCCAATCCCAAGTAAGTGAAATATTACAGCTTGTCTATGTACAAAAAAAAAATATTTTTTGCAATATGAAATACTCATTGCAATCCTTCTTGTATACAGTTACAACGTGGATGCAAAGAAGTCATGATGCTTGCTTTTTTGTAGACCCTTTGAAACGGACAATCTTCTTCTGTCAGCGTTAGCAATTTATCAGCTGTATCTCATTGCCTCATATACAGCAAATGCCAACACCAGCTCAAATTCTGTATGTAAACATGAGGTTTTTTCCCCATGCTTTGAAGGCTGAAACACAATGTAAATGGCTGCTTTGCAAGCCGAGGGTATTTATTTAGTCTGAAGTGGTTTACTTAAATTATGACTGCTTTTATTTTAACAAACAGCTCCGAAATAATGGCTTGAGTGCAGAAGCCTGTTAAAAAGAACAAAAAATTAGATTGTTTTCAGTTTGGGGGCAGCTTTAAAAGATGCAAGCCAATTTCAGTACCCTTATTGTATTGTTATAGTACTATGAAATTATGCCTGATAAATACTACATCAGTGTACAATAACACAACACCTCTCATTAGGGACGTTGGTCTTGTCAGACCAAAGAGGAAGACAAGAGATCCCCCTCAAAATGAGGACCTTTAAAAAATGAGGACCTCTCCAAGGAGGCCCCCACTTTAAAGATGAGGGTAATGTTATAATATATAGTAATAGTTTAAAATCAGAGACATGAGATGAGTGAAATGCAAACAGAAAAAGATTCTCATGTCCTAAAATTGGGCACAGTGGTACTTCTCTAGCTGTTTCTGAGACATACGCGTTAGCAACAGAGATTGTTGTGCCGTCACTGGGAGGCGCCTGCGGTGATGACTTCAGAAACAGAACTGAATTATGTCACCACAGCACTTTGGGAACAGCTGCCTCTGCGCACGTTTAGCTGGGAGGGACAGAGAAGGGTGCTGGATGTGATGAAACCACGTGAGGATTTGTGGATCTCCCCTTGAGGTGCACAGAGAAGGCCCATGCCCTTCTGTAAGTGTTTTGATGCTTGGCTGAGGAAAAAAGTGTGTTTTTTTTTTTTGTTTTTTTGGTTTTTTTTGTTAAGCATAAGCAAGAGGCTTAAGAGTATTCCTGCCACGTTAAAATTCAGGACAGCCATGTACTTCATCACATGGGCTGGCCTGTTGAGTAGTGTCTCAGGCTGTGGTGTATGAAGATGCACTCCATCTGCTTTCAGGCTAGCACTTGCAGCGGGCAAGCTGCCTGACCTTAATATTTTTCGTTTCATTTGTCACCTGGGTTTTCACCTGAGTTTTGCTTGTTCCCCACAATTCATTCCTTCTTGGTCTTGGGAAAAAAAAAATAAATAAATAAAAGGAGTTCCTTTCCATTAATTACATGTTCTTAACTTTACAGATTTGGTTATTGACCTGGAAGGCAAATATCTGGGCAGACTGTAAGACTTATGCTCGCAGCATGGGACAGCTCTCGTAAAGGTGATTCAGGGTAGCTTCTGGAAAACAAGACATCAGATCTCCAAAACAGCTTTCTTTGTGCTAATGTAGGAAGAGCGAGTAAGAGTCAAGGTAAGAGTCCAGATACCGTAAGAAGCGGAAGGTGTGAAGGAAACTTCCTTCTGGCTGATACAGCTCCATATCTAGTTGTCAAGTATGAAGAGAGCAGCTCTAAGTTTCTGGGGGAGAGGAAAACAAAGAGGCTGGGAGATTGTACAAAGAAAAAAATGGGATGAGCTATTTCAGGGAATCATAGTAACTGGAAACAGAGGTTGGAAGAGTGCTTTAAGCCAAGACAGAAACTTTTTAAAACTAAAACCTAGGAGTTGGATGAACCAAGAAATGAATCCCTTTTGATTATGCAGTTGTGTCCAGTGTTATCTCAGGAAATATGGTTTCCACATAAAATGTATCTGGGGCTTGAAGTTTTCCTAACGCCCTTCTCTGTGTATTCCCTACTGTTTGGTAAGCGCTGAGGTCGCACTGCAGACAGCAGCACGTCCTCTCCCCACTACTTATCTGTCTGTTTTCACAACATGTCTAGGAACAGAATGGCTTGGACACAACTGCGCCTATGACCGAGTTCATTCAAGCTGGTGGACAAGGTAAAAGCTCTGGGCAAGCGAAGGGGAGGGATGGACATACAATATGATCACTTTAATCTCATTCCTCTAAGAATCCTTGCTGAGAAAACAAAAAAAAAAAAAAAACAGAATCAAAAAGAACAGAACAGAGCAAATGAAGCAAGCAGCTAGCTTGCTGGAGACATGGGCTGGGAAACAGTGAAAACACTTGCAGACAAAAAACATACCAAAGGACTAACTCTTTGAGCTTAATTCTACTCAAACAGCATAACCTCAAACTCCTGTTTCTGTTCGTAACAGGCTGTTACAGTAACATGTCACATTGGATGACTTTGCAGCATAGATGTCAGGAATGCAGCTTGGGATCACCTCCTTCTGCTGAGAGTTCAGTTTGAAGGGATGAGCAAGTAATTTTTCCTGGGTTGACGGAAATCTAAAGTCTGTGTTCTAACACTCTTACAGACACTTCTCTGTCCATCGGCCTGTCCTGCCAACTCCGGTGTGAGTGTGAAGTTGTGGCAAGAGGGCTTTCCCAGTCCTATTTGACCTGGTGGACACCAGCTTTCCTAGGAAATTGCTGATGTTGCTGAGGAGGCAGCAGTATCACAGCCCTTGTCGATGAAGGTACAACAAGCTGGGGAGGCTTTGGCATTTCTGCACAATGCTGCTCCCTGATTGTCACTCAAGACTCAGATTCTGAAAGAAGCAAAGCAAGCTAGAGGAAAACTGTATGTCCCGGTAATTTTCTTTCTTTTTATTTTTTCATTCTTCACTTGTAAGAAAATCTAAGTCTTTAAACCATTTGTTTGCAAACACAGCTTAATGGAAATGCTTTATGGGTGTGCTCCTTCACCTTGTTTGGAACCTGCTTAACCTGGCTTCAGCTATAGGACACCTATGCTCAAATTTATGCTTCCCATGATCAAGCGGTGTTCTTTCAGTATGCTTTTCTGTGATGGTTGCAGGTGAGGTTGAAAAGAGTTGTCAGTACGATTCTTCGTTTCCTTTGCAGTATCCAAAACTCCGTGTTACAGCGGATCTTCTGCTCTGATCTGAAAAGCTTCACAGGCCAAAAGAGAATTGAGATGACGAAGGAAATAGAGAATGCTGACCAATATTTCCAATTACCACCTGTAAGTTTTGTGAAAGAACCCGGTGCATTTCTGTAGTGGTAGAAAGTTAATAAAATCATGATCGTGCACTTGAAGGCAAGCAATGCTATAAAAATGAAGAATGCAAGGCCCTACTTAAGGACAATCTTCAGGCTGCTTCTAGATCAACAGCTTATTTGGGTCTTCCACAACCTCATCTCCGCTTGCTTAGAAGTTGTGAAGGCCGGAAGCACACTCCGTGTTTTTCATCCCCTCTGTGTATCTTTTCCCTGACAGCAACTTCTGTCTTGGCTCTTCACATCCAGCCAGAGCAGTTTCTTTGCCTCCGCAACCTGCAGGCTGTCCTCTCGTGTGTACCTGTGGTGGGCTGAGGGTAATGCTTGTAACGCCCACAGATGCTGTATTCACTAGGACTTTTAGAAAAGAGAGCAAGAAGCTAATGTGCGCAGCAGTTTCTTAGGTTTCTGTATCTCTCTCTCTCTCTCTCTGCGTATATATTTCATTACTTATTTACTTGTTTAAAGATCCTTTAAATACAGTAGATACTTAAAGAAAGCTTACTTGTTCTTCTCCTTTACTTGTTTTTAACGTTTACTTTTCTAACCAATCCTTAATGTTACAACATTGGCTTTATTTAGTTCTCAGTCCTTAGAAGTTCTCAAAGCACATCAGTGATTTCTCTATTTCTCAGTCTTTCCATCTGCATTGAGACCTCTTATCTTAATTTAGGTATTAGGTGAAGAAGAACACTGAAACCAGCTGAAGCCGTATCGGACACATGCTTCTGCCAGGAAGTAATTCAGAGTGATTCCACGGTGTACTTCAGACAGGTTTGCTCTGGTCCTCTGGACTCAGCATCCCCAAGGGATATTTCAGAGCTCTCGGAAGGACCTGTCGTCATCTCTGACACTGCAGCCTCCATTAGGAACGGGTAAATATTCCTTGCCCTTGTGGAAAGGAACTACTCACTTAGCTGTTTCTAACCCAAATCTCTTTGTTGTCTTCTATTGACAGACACCACCTGGCTAGCCAAGCTAAACCACTGAAAATGGAAGGAGTGGGACTACTTGCAAACCCTGCTGCTGCTTCTAAGCAGAACTGCGCTGTAGGTGGGGACACAGCAAGAGGACACGTCCAGGCCAGCGTGGAACTGAAAGGCACCTGTCTGAGCCACAGAACAAAGTCAGCGATTCCCAGTTGGAGACTGTTGCTCATCTAGTGCCACAGCAGCTGGAGCGCTTCTGGTTGCTGCTGATGGGTTCCAGTGAATCAGCCAGGGATAGGAGCTACGAGAACGACTGAAGCGATCTGAACTTACCTGAAAGAAAGAAGACAAGAGGGGAGGGAAGGGGAGGGAATAAAAGGAAGGGAGGGGAGGGAATAAAAGGAAGGGAGGGGAGGGAATAAAAGGAAGGGAGGGGAGGGAATAAAAGGAAGGGAGGGGAGGGAATAAAAGGAAGGGAGGGGGGACGGGAGCGTAGTGTAGCATAGCGTAGTGTAGCATAGCGTAGTGTAGCATAGCGTAGTGTAGCATAGCGTAGTGTAGCATAGCGTAGTGTAGCATAGCGTAGTGTAGCATAGCGTAGTGTAGCATAGCGTAGTGTAGCATAGCGTAGTGTAGCATAGCGTAGTGTAGCATAGCGTAGTGTAGCATAGCGTAGTGTAGCATAGCGTAGTGTAGCATAGCGTAGTGTAGCATAGCGTAGTGTAGCATAGCGTAGTGTAGCATAGCGTAGTGTAGCATAGCGTAGTGTAGCATAGCGTAGTGTAGCATAGCGTAGTGTAGCATAGCGTAGTGTAGCATAGCGTAGTGTAGCATAGCGTAGTGTAGCATAGCGTAGTGTAGCATAGCGTAGTGTAGCATAGCGTAGTGTAGCATAGCGTAGTGTAGCATAGCGTAGTGTAGCATAGCGTAGTGTAGCATAGCGTAGTGTAGCATAGCGTAGTGTAGCATAGCGTAGTGTAGCATAGCGTAGTGTAGCATAGCGTAGTGTAGCATAGCGTAGTGTAGCATAGCGTAGTGTAGCATAGCGTAGTGTAGCATAGCGTAGTGTAGCATAGCGTAGTGTAGCATAGCGTAGTGTAGCATAGCGTAGTGTAGCATAGCGTAGTGTAGCATAGCGTAGTGTAGCATAGCGTAGTGTAGCATAGCGTAGTGTAGCATAGCGTAGTGTAGCATAGCGTAGTGTAGCATAGCGTAGTGTAGCATAGCGTAGTGTAGCATAGCGTAGTGTAGCATAGCGTAGTGTAGCATAGCGTAGTGTAGCATAGCGTAGTGTAGCATAGCGTAGTGTAGCATAGCGTAGTGTAGCATAGCGTAGTGTAGCATAGCGTAGTGTAGCATAGCGTAGTGTAGCATAGCGTAGTGTAGCATAGCGTAGTGTAGCATAGCGTAGTGTAGCATAGCGTAGTGTAGCATAGCGTAGTGTAGCATAGCGTAGTGTAGCATAGCGTAGTGTAGCATAGCGTAGTGTAGCATAGCGTAGTGTAGCATAGCGTAGTGTAGCATAGCGTAGTGTAGCATAGCGTAGTGTAGCATAGCGTAGTGTAGCATAGTAGAGGGGAGGGGAGTGGAGGGAAGGGAAAAGAAGGGAGGGGAGGGGTGGGGAGTGCTACCATAAATAAAATTGCCAAATACATGACATTTTGGATCTGGAGCCAAATATTTGTGTTGCTGAAGGGACGCAAGACACAGACTCCTGATGGCTCTTGAACAGGAGGCGTTTATTGCCCTTTTTCACTGCTACATGTCCTCTCCCCGTAGCCCCATGTGCTGTCCACGCACCCAAATCACAGTTGGTCAGAGACCCTCAGACACGCGCCTGGAGCCAGCCAGCAATTGCCCACTGCCCAAAGGTCCTCTTTAACACTGTAGCCAATTCTTGATCTCAGCCTCCCTCAAGGTTTTGTTTCTACTGCTTGTTTCCTCATTACCTCTAATTCAGGGACCTGCGAAACAGCGCGAAGCCACCTGAAAAGTCCCTCCCCACGCGTTGCCATTCATTCCACAACCTGACTTATCGCTGCCATCCGCGCATTGCACAGTGCCATGAAAGGTTTGGCGTGCACAGAGGTGGCTGAGGATTTTCAGAAAGAACTTTCCTGAAGAACTGCATCAAGACTTTTGCTGGAAGGCAAAAGATGGGGTGATTGATTAACATAGGGATGGCAGATGAGCAAGGGAAGCATCTTCAAAACTTCCAAATATTTCCTGTAGACAGAACTACAACTCCTCTGCTCTCCGGTTAGGAGTTTCTGTCACCTGCTTAGGAAGCAGAAGCAGTAAAATGGGATTTAGAGGATCCAGCTGAAGCGTCAGTGCAAGTTAGAGGAAACCATCAATGTACGGGCTTTGAAGAGAGTTGGACCGTGTGATACACAATAAATGTTTGTTCATTGTCTTGTGTAAAAACAAGGAGTTCTGTTTGAGGAACGGGAGTTGTGAAAACTCCCTGCTGAAGTAAGGAGCTGTATAACACTTGGCTAGACACTATGAAAATTCCTTTGCTTAATGTAACAAAAAAGAGAACCCTCTCCCCTTCTCTCCTTCTGCATCTCAGTAGCCTCTTTTGTTCAAAATAACACTGCTGCAAAGTTCATGTAACCATCTCCTGATAAGTTGTTAAACTAGTGTATCAACATCCTGCCTTCCTGTCTCACGCTGGGCCAACATGACCAAATAAAGAAAGAAGTTGAACCACAACGCCGAGGAAGACTACGGCCTTCATCTTCACGACCACCAGAGGGACAGAGACGACCCCCTAGCAACAGTGCACGCAGTCGCAGAATATACCAGGATGTGCTGCGTAATCCCGGAATTACCAAGATATAAAAAGGGACCCTGGGGGGGGTGAGGTGCGCGCCGTTGGCGGAGCCGAGACTCCCCGGCCGCCCAGCGCTGTTTTGCTTGCTGTTGCTTACTCAATAAATTCCTTTCTATTATTAATGCAATGCTCTCTGAAAATTAATTAAGGGGGCAATTTATAACAGACCGGTTTTCCAAGGAGCATGTACTAGTGCTGCATATATATGTATATGAATATCTCTACACCTGGCTTGTATCAGAAATAGAGTGTCCGTCAGGACTAGGGAAGCGGTTGTCCCTATGTGCTCGGCTCTGGTGAGGCTGCACCTCGAGCACTGTGTTCAGCGAAGACCTCGAGGTGCTGCAGCGTGTCCGGAGAAGGGCTCTGAAGCTTGTTAAGGGTTTAGAGAACAAGTCTTGTGAGGAGCGGCTGAGGGAGCTGGGCTTGTTCAGCCTGGAGAAAAGGAGGCTCGGGGGAGACCTTCCTGTGCTCTGCAGTAAGCTTCAAGGAGGCTCCAGAGAGGTGGGGATCGTTCTCTTCTCCCAAGCCCCAAGTGACAAGAACAAAACCCCTTAAGTTGTACCAGGGGAGGTTTTGGTTGGTTATTACGAAAAATTTCTTCACCGAAAGAGTTGCTCTGGTGGGTTTACGTGGCAAGGTTTTGGTAGCAGGGGGCCATAGGGGTGGCTTCCGTGAGAAGAAGCTTTTCTTCGATCCAGGAAGAACGGGATACGTAAGGCCTGAAGACCGAGTTGCTCGACAACTTAGAGCGAGACATATTGTTCAAAAGGAACGGAAAATGGAGACTGGTTTGTAATCAAGAAGAGGAATGGAAAATGGAGACTGTTAAGTCATGGAACTTAAAGGATTGTTTGTTACCTTTTCTGATTGTACATATGGATAGGCATACTTGGGTTTAGTATGTAAAAGCGATGTTCTGTATTTTTAGAATGTTTGATGTGTGTGTGTGTGTGTGTTGGTGGCGTGTAGACTCCCCCGCACACCCAGCGCTGTTTACGTGCCTTTTATACCTTTTATAAATATTTGTTTGATATATATTACAAAAGTCAGATTGAGTTGAGACTTCGTTTATAACAGTATCCTCTAGTGATATGCAGTATTTTGCCCATTCTCTCAGTCTCAAGTGTAGGTGCATCACACAGTTAGTGTAGCTCTGTATTTCTGGGCAGGGGGCTGTGGGAAGGGAGGGCAGTGTTCTCCCGTCAGGTTATGGCGGGCAGCAGCCGCCGGCAGCCCTGCACAAGGCTCTGCCCCCGTTCAGGCCGCGGGCAGCGCGGAGGGGCCGGGCCCGGGCCGCGTGTGGCGCCCTCTCCCCCCTCGGGGCCGGCCCTTCCCGGGCCCGGACAAAGGAACCCGCCCTCCGCCTCGGGCCCGCCCCCTCCTCCCTGCCATTGGTCTGATACTGTGAGGGCGTATGCCCTCCGCCTCGCTATTGGCCGACCTACTTAACGTGCCCGGCGCTCCCCCAATGGCCGCTCCCATTTCAAACCCGTCACGCATGAGAGCGGCAACGCGATTGGCTTTCGGAGCGCCGAGTCCCGCCTGCGCGGAGCGGAGCCCCTGGGAGCAGGCGTTTAAAGATGGCGGCGGCGACGGCGCGGCGCGGGGGGCGGCTTCCGTGAGGCGGCCGCTGCTCGGCGCCCCCCCTCTGCCCCCTCCCCTCGGCCCGTCCCGGCATGGCCCAGGTGGGTGCGGGCGGGACCCCGTTGGTGCCCGCCGGGCCGCTCTCCGCGGGCGGGTGGCGCCCGAGGCGCTGCCTCGCTTCCTGCCCGCCTCCCCCCGGCCCGGCCGCTGCTCGGCCGCCTCCTGAGGCTCCGGGACCCTGAGGGCGGGCGGCGGCGGGGCCCCGCGGGGCGCTACGCGGCCGGGGCCGTCCCTCAGCCACCTGGGGCGGCCTGTGCCGGGCTCCGGCCCCGCAAGTAACTTTGCTCCCTTTGCTCCCCGCTTCCTCTCCTGCTCGCTGCTGCCCTCGGAAGCCGGGCGCTTCCCGTGGCTCTCCGTGCCCTGCCGGGCCGAGGGGTGCGCCCTGCTGGATGGGGCGGGGGTGAGGGAGGCAGGGGCGGTGGGGTGGGCCCGTGCTGCTGGGATCATTGGGGTGAGCCCGTGATAAATTCTGGGCGAGCAGAGAGCGCGCTGGTTCTTCTGGGCACCTTCCTTGGATTGCTACGTGGCTTTTTGAGAAGGCGCGAGGGGATTTTAGTTCCTAATTCTGTTCTTTACAGCTAAAGCCATTCATAACACGAATGTTTTTTCCCCTTCTTCCTAAGCCCTGAATTGCAGACTTTTATTAAAATTCCTTCCTCTTTCACACAGTTAATTGAAACCGTCTAAACTCTGCCAGAAAATGTGTTAAGCTATCAAAGCAGCATTTGCTCTGCTGTTTCTGACGGTGCCTTTCCCAACCTGTGTACTCTGCTCGTTCTGGAATGGGTTAAACTGCAGAAGTTCTTTAGCCTTGGCTGTATGTGCCATCAATCGTTATGACTGGGCACTAGACTGACTTCTCTGAAACGACATTGATGACTTACGCAAAATGGTTGTTTTCTTCAGAATTTTTCTATGCTGAAGTTGATAATTAGGAAGAGAGGACTTCTTACATGTAGCAGTGGCTTACTGAATATTTTGATTTTCATACTTCTATGCTGGTTTGCTGGAAGTAAAGAGTTCAGTTTCCTGACTTTGTTTTTCTTTAACAGTTCCTAATTAATAAGATTAAACTTATTTTTGGCTGTATGCACAAAAACTAAATATTTAGAGATAATGTAAAAAAAGTGATTGTGAGTGAGGAATTGCTTTGAGAAGGGTTAAAGCTGAGCAGATCTTTAAGTGTGGTCATTGCCTTATAACTTGTGCTCTGCAGGCTTGCCATTTGGAGCCAGAGGATGAGGATGAAGCTTTTATGTTTGGGTGGCAAATCAGGAAGGTTTGTTCAGAGCCAGTCTTCTTTTTGGGGCCCGTTAAATGTGAAGTGAGCAGTTTCTGACAATGAAACCAATTTCTTTAGAAAATTGCTTCTAGGACTGCCCAGAACAGCACAGCAGCAGGGAGTTCTTCCCGGTTTGGGCAGTGCTGGTTACAAATGTTAACGTTCTGTTTTTCTCTTTGAAAACAGAGATGCCCTTTTTCCTGTGCACCTTTTGTTATGATCTGTCTGTACTGATTGAGAGAATAGGCATCGTACTTATTAAACATAGAAGTTGGCTGGTTTTATTTTTTTCTTTCTGCTTTTGAAGAACAACTACAGCATAACCAAGCCATGACAAGTATTTGCAGCATACTGCTTTTGCTGGGACTTAAGCACCTTGCTTTGTAACATTTAAACGTTGACCACGTATCTATTTCCTTGAGTTTGGTTTTGCTATAAAACCTTTTCAAATGATCTGGAAAAATAAAAAGGTAATCAAAAAATGTGACATGTCCATTTATTGGTGATCTGCAGAATATCAGCTGTGCCTTCATGTTTCCTGCATTTCATCCAGAGCTGCTTCAGTGTGTTGTACCAACTGGTGTAGCTGGCCATAACGTCCCGTGTCTTTTTAAGGATTTCTTATGGAAACAGTTGATGGCATGTGGTAGAGCCTTGGAGAATAAAATGTGTTTTTTCAGAGCAAGTTAATTAAGCATGGAAATAGGTGAGCTATTTTGTGGTGTTCTAGTACTAGGTAACCTAGTGTGCTCAGACTTGGTTGTTTGGTTGCCTTATCTGAGGTCCACTTGGCTGTTTCTGACCTTCAGGCTCATGTAACTCATCCTTTTGTGGTTTACTCCCCTTTCACTTTCTTTTAAAACACCTGATATCTGAGGGAAAATCCTTACTGGTGTTGGCTTTTTTGGTTTGGTTTGTGTGTTGTTTTTTTTCAGTCTCTAACATAAAAGACATACTATAAGTTTGCAAGAAAGTAGGTAGGAATTAGACCCGTCTAACTCTGCTTCTTCCTGTTTGCTTGTTTTATCTTTTTTTCTAGGTTAGAGGAAGGTATTGTAGCCTGTTGTAACTGTAGAGCTGCCAGACTCTGTTACCTTACCCTAGGGATGCAGCAGTTCTATGGCCAGGAATACAAACGCTAGTTGAAACCCATCTTGATCTAGTACTACTTCTGGCCACAGCGTGTGTGCTGACTGGTAGACAATCCCTGGCAGTGATTCGGTATGCTATTCATTGCTTCAAGGCCAACAAGAAGGGAAGGGCCTTGTGAATAGTGCTTGAATATAATAACAAGACACCTTTTCTGCACAGAGCAGAGGTGCAGTGTGAGAGGACTGCCAAAGCAAGCTAGGTAGGTAAAGATAATTTTCTCATGTTTTGACATTGGTAGTGTCCAAACAGTCTTTAGAGTAGGAGTAGGATGTGTACCAGGGATGGGCAAACTGTATGTATGATCCTGTCTTATGACTGGTCATAGATAGTTTTTCTGGTTGGACAAGGTAGCTCATTGATCATGTGGGAAGTTAGCTCTGTCAGATTCTAGAACACCAGCTTTAAGATTATATTTGTATATATTATTTCAGCTTACTCTTTTCGAGAGTCTTCAAAAAATTAAGACTTCTTAGGTATTTAATTTCTAGGGTTTGCTGAACTTCTACTGTGATGTTTGACTCCTTATTCAGAGTTAACAATGAAGACACTAATGGATTATTATAGAGAAAACCTATGAATTTGTCCTTTGCCATGCTTCTTTTTTTTTTTATTTAAGGATGAGGAAAGATATTAGAAAAGATAAATATATTTCCGGAGGTATTCTGTGCAACATGAGGTGTTTCAGAACCTTTTGAAAGAAAGAATTGGTCACTTCTGTGGTGATTGTATGATCATCTTTTAGGATGGAATGGTTCTAAATTCATAGAATGCCTGTCTTACTGGTGAGCGAGCTGTTTTCATTCTAGAAGGTAGTATCTTTATATTGGAGAAGTTGGGCTTATTTATAGCTTTTATCAAGAAGGAGCCTTCTTCCTTAGTAAGTCTACAATGCATGTCAAGCTCAATGTTGTAAATGTATCACAATTTTGAGTATATTATGCCCGCCCCGCCCCCCCCCCCATTCTGCTTCCTCAGCAAAACTCTTCTATTGCCAAATCAGTAAAATAAGAGTTTGAGCTCATGTATGCTTTGCTTTCTTCCAGCTTCCAGGTAGGTGGTTTCTGTATGCTGTTGAATTTGAATCAAACCTATCATAACTGTTGATACCTAGCTTCCTGCCTTGCCCTAGTTGGTGTTTGAACTTTGCTGTCGAAATTTGTTCTGTCTGGATTGGTGTAGAGATACGCTGGAGAATTGTATTTGGCTTTTCAAAGTCCCTCATGACAACCCAGATGTTCTGCCTGGTTGTTTTCAAATGTTATATGACGACCCTAGAATGTTTGGGCAGAATGTCTCTGCTACCTGGAAATGGTTTGATCAGAGCAGTTTCAGACGGTTGTCTTAGGCAGAGCAACACTAGTTTATTTCTAGCTGGTAGGAAGATTTAAACTCAGTTTGGGGTAGCTCAGGGGGACTTGGAGGAACCAAAATATCAGGTAAGAAATGACAATGAAACGTCCACTTCCTTTTCTCATGTGCTTATAGTCCTGCACAGATGACTAAATTTTAACTGAAGAATCCATCATAACCATTTTAAAAGGAACCCATTTAATGGAGAGAGAAAAAATAAAATAAACCATGCAACTAACCTAAAACAATTGAATGTCTTTGCCAGGATGAGTTACAAAAAACATTGGCTGCTAGAATTAATTTGTATTTTAACACTGTATCTAGGCCTAAATTCCTCAGACATAACAAATATATGCTCCCATATATGTACTCCAGTATGGAGTAGAGGATGAAAAGCTTCATATCTCCCCATCTAGAGATTGTTTTTGCATGAACTTTTAGTAAATCAGGAGATACCCTGTTAAAACTTGAAGCAAGGTTTAAAAACACCCTAAAGTTTCAAAAAGCCATGTATCTTGCAAGACCATAGATGTTAAAAGCTTGTCAGTTTTTCGGATTGTCTTAAAGTATGTTAATTATCCTTTCTGCTGTGTTGGTAAGTATGGCTTGAATACCAGGTTATTTAGGGGAATTCTCCCGTTATTTAAAACGCGTGGTTTTTAGTCTGGCCCTTGCAAAAGCAATGTTTAATACCCCGCTTGTTAAACAAGCAGAGATGGTCAACAGTTTATACAGACAACTCTGTGTTAGCACATTCTTGTGCTGGCGTACAGATCAAAAAGTTGAAAATTGTAAAAACAACCTCATTTCAGCCTCATTCAGAATAGTATCAAGATACCTCACTTTTTTTTTTTCCACTGGAAAATGTTACTTTTTTTCCTACTTGAAATTAGTATGGGAAGGAGTTGCTTTTCTTTTTTTTTTTTTTGCCTGGGATAATGTTTCCATTTTGTTTTTGTAACAAATATCTTTTTTTTTCTTCTTGTAGGTTGAAAGAAGAAAGGGAGACCTGTTTGTCCAGTGAAGATGCAGTCTTAGTCTTCAGCTATTTAAGCTGAATGCATTGTGATTTCCAATAATTGAGACAGTGATTCTGAAAGCTGTCTACATTAATGAAAAGAACAATGTAGTCAGCTTAACTGAATCATCAGTGTTGCATATTGAATAGAACATGATAAACCAATCTTGATGGACTTATGCATGTTAGGAATATAGATATAAACATTTATTTAAAGCATTGTTTCTTTTTTAAACAGTAGTTTTGCAGTTTTAAAAATGGAGAAATATGAAAATGTACCACCCCTCCCTAAAGAACCTGCAAGAGAAATGAATGTGGAGAATCACACTTGTCCCCCACCTCTGCCGCCTAACGAACAGCCTCCACCACCTCCCCTGCAAACGTCCAGTGACGCAGAGGTAATGGACGTTGGCTCTGGTGGTGATGGACAGTCAGATACCCCTGCTGGGGACACGCACAGTATCTGCAGAACTCAGCTTCTCACAAAGGGATCTGCCTGCTACAAAAGTCGTCTTATAATAGACCCTAACAATAGTGACCAAAGCCCAAGAACTGCTCGTCATGCACCTTCAGTTCGAAAGTTCACCCCAGATCTTAAGTTGCTTAAAGATGTAAAGATTAGCGTTAGCTTTACAGAAAGCTGCAAAAGCAAAGATAGGAAAGTTCTTTACACTGGAATTGAGCAGGATTATAAGGCAGATGCAGATTTTGGTATTAATAATGTCAATGGGGATTTGCATGTTTGTCCTTTTGGTGGTAGTAATGGGAAAGCTGTAGGAATAGGGGGTGAAAATGACGACAAGAAGGATGATGAAAATGATGTTGATCAGGAAAAGAGAGTAGAATATGCAGTTCTGGATGAGCTAGAAGATTTTACGGACAACTTGATGGAAATAGATGAAGAAGGCGGAGGGTTCACATCTAAGGCAATCGTTCAAAGGGATAAAGTGGATGAAGAAACCTTGAATTACTCATATGAGGTAAGTAAATGCACATCTTTGATGGGCAAGAGGGTTCCAGGTAGCTAGAAAAATACATGCAAAGATACTCACTGGAGATAACCTCTTCTAAAAATATGCACTTCTTGAGTAGAAATGCGAAATTCTCAAAGAACAGAACTTTGCCAAAACTTTTTAAATTATCTTGATAAAATATTTGAGTTGTTTGGTGTCTTCTATAATGTTTTAAAATAACATTAAAAAGGCTTCTTATGCAATTGCAGATCACTTTATTGTGAAAAATGCCAATGCTCACTTATGAAAACTTATTTTCTTGTTTTTCAGTCTTTACTGGGATCATTGGAAATGTCTAGTTTCTCTCTGTATGGAATAACGTAGAGATAACGTATATCTTTTCTTTTCAAGGGGAAAGGGAAGTTAGTAGGCCCCAGGAGGATAGTATCTGATGACATTTCTTTCAGGATGACTTTGATAATGATGTGGATGCTCTACTGGAAGAGGGTCTTCGTGCACCCAAAACAAGGAGACTAGAAAATGAGAAATATGGTGGTGAAAGCGATCACCAGTCTGATGGAGAAACAAGCGTGCAGCCAATGATGACCAAAATTAAAACTGTACTTAAAAGTAAGTTAACGTTCTTTAATTACCTGTAAATCTTTGTGTGGCTTATGTATGCAGAACAAAAATACACAAGCAAAGTTTAGGATAGCAATTCTGGTCAGATAGTGGATATGTTACACAGTTTTATTGATCGAAGGCTTCTTACTGTAGGATGTAATTTTCATATTCCTATAGAGTAAAGCTGATGTTTCAGGGTGGTACTTATCTTCCTATGTTATATGTAACATGAATGTGTTTTGGTGCGTGGGTGGGTGGAAAACTAGGAAGAATGTTAGCTCAGCACTGAGGAGGTAAACAAGGATCTTTTTTTCTCTCTGAAATAAGTGAGAACTGATGTGGGATTCTTCCTACTTCAGTTAGGTTATTTCTGTTGCTGAAATTGTTGTATGTGAAGTCTTTGTGCATGCAGTACTGGTTAGAACTATTACAAAAGTCAGTGAGTTAAGTTTTTCAAGGTTCATCATGTGTTACAAACTTAGTAATAGAAAAGAGCTGAGAATGCAAATCAATCCAGAACAATGTAACTGAAAATAGTTGGAATTAGAATTAAGCTGTGAACCTGCTCCAGGGGGGAGTGTGTTACAGCTTCACTGTATTCTGAAATAAGAAACCGAATGGTTCTTCCCTCCAAAGCTTCGTATTAATACAGGATTGCCAGGAAGCTCTCTGCTAAGAGGGGTCTGTTCTCATGATTTCTGATGTAGAAAGGAGTGTGACCATTCTCTAATTTCTGGAGTAAAAATGAGTAAAACCATGTATTCCCTTGAATGTGAGCATAACCATTTTATTGCAGAATTATTTTTTTTGCTGTGTGGGTCCTCATATTGGCTTATTGTACCCAAATTTCAGTCATGTTTTATGTAAAAAGTAATATTTTTGATGGCTAAGATATGTAAGTATATAGGCTTGAAGACTTCATTCTGGTTGGTATTGTACTTATATATATTTTTAAATATTTTTTAACATATGTTTCAAACTGATTCTTAAATAGCTCTCTGCAGCTATCAAAGAAGATGCATTGAAATAGAGTATTGAGATGCTGAAATAGGAGTTAACCACCTATCCCTTGAGTGTTTGAGAAAGGTAGAAGATTACACTGAAGATGTTTCAAAAGCAAGTGCAGCTTTTTCACTGCATGTGTTGGTGCTTGTGTTGATATATTGACATAAAGAAGACTGAGGTGGAAGTTCACTGATGAAATGAACAAATCAGTCTGTGTAAAAATCAGTGCTGCTACTGCTTTTCATTTGAAAATATAATGGAGTATGTAATTTGGCAGGATTTAACGTGGGCTAGAAGCATATACCTTCTTATTAAAGCAAAACAAAATCTTTCTACAAAACTTTTTTATTCTTGTTTCAGTGTCATTTTATGCTTTGAGATAGAGAAAGCAATAAAAAGGAAAACGTTGCTTATTTTTCTGTTCTTCTAAGCTGTCTATTCAAGTCTAAAATTATTCTTTGCTTTAAAGGTCGTGGCCGCCCTCCTACAGAACCTTTGCCAGATGGATGGATCATGACATTCCATAACTCAGGCATTCCTGTATATCTGCACAGAGAATCTAGAGTTGTCACCTGGTCTAGACCTTATTTCTTGGGAACAGGAAGCATAAGGGTAAGAACTGTCAATTACTTACGTACCAAGATTTTAAAAATGAGGCGTGTTCTTGTAAACAGTTGAATATTTTTCTGCTTTGGCAGGCTTGCTTCCAGTGTGAGAATTATGGTACTTCAAAAATAAACTCTGTTTCTAAAGTATGATCTTATGGTGGTTTGTTTTTCCATTTTTTGCAATGAGCTTGAGAAGTTAAAGTGAATGAGATGATCTTATTTTGTGCCATCTTTGTTCTGGAATATGGCTGCAAAATGTTGTTTTTATTCCACTACGAAATATGTTCAGTTTGTTTATTTGTAGCCAGAAAATAAGCCTGAGATGTGTTTCATGGTCTATCTGTACAGAAGCAGGCACGTGATTTTCATACACCAAACGAATCTGCAGAGAGTTGATTTAATATCATAGACTTAAACCCCAAGAAAGGTCAATGGATTTTATGAAAGCATGTAGTATTTGCTTGTAATTGAGCAGAACATAGTTTGGACTTAAAATGGGAAACACGCTTTGAAGGTTACTGTCAGTGTTTCGCAGTGCCAAGAAACCACTGTAACAGGCATGCTATGGTCTTGCCTAGGATAAAATTGCTAACTAAAGAGCAGCTTCAGCTTAGACTAACTAAAATTAGCTTCAATCTTGATTGCCTTTTTTTGGTGTTGAGTTTTGGTTTTGCTTTTGATTGTCCTGAGGTACTGAAACCTGTGTTATTTTACATTTGCAGAAACATGATCCTCCCCTTAGTAGCATTCCCTGCTTGCATTATAAAAAAATGAAGGAAAATGAGGAAAGGGAACAAAATAATGACATAACCCCAAATGGGGAAGTATCACCCATAAAGCACATAGATAAATCTTCAGAACTGGACTGCCAAACAGAAGAACCAGATTCCACTGCTGCTGATTCTGGGCCTTTAGATGACAAAGACCCCTCAGGGGGAGATGCAGCACAAGGAGCCTTGGGACAAGTTAAGGCCAAAGTTGAAGTGTGTAAAGATGAATCTGTAGGTATGTGTGGGAAGTGGACTCTCTTCTGGGCTGGTATTGGGGTAATGGCATTTGGGACACTTGTGCTTTATTCCTGACTTGACAACGGCATACTATGTTACCTGTGAGCAAGTGGTAAGTTGTCTTTCCATAGTTTTTTCTTATGCAGAGACTTAGAAAAGTAGATCCAGTCTTACAAATCAATTTTGATTGTAATAAGTGGAAACACATGCTGGGAATTTCAGCTGAAGACTTCTGAGAGTCTATATGCAAGTTTTATGCAATACTATGGAAAATTTGGGTGATGCAGACCTGTGAACTTGTATCTCAGTCTTAGAATCAGTTACATCAATCTGTACATATAAATTAGTGCTGTGAAGTATGTTTGTGTCTTTTTGCATGAAGTAGCTTTTCTATACAGTGTTTGCATTGGCTGAATTTTATCTTTTTTCAATATAGTCTCTTAAGATAAATGATACGTTTTGCTTGTTTGCACAGAATAAGTTACACAAAGTTGCATTCAGATAAGGGCTTTGATGCTTCAGTATGTTACTTATGCAAGTCTAATAGGTTTTATTCAAAAAACTGTCTAAAAAGAATTCATGCTACCTTTGCTGCCAGACTTAGAGAGGAACTTGGACAGAACGCTTGTGTGCCACTTACAACTATGTACCTGAAAATACCACCCACGTCAATTAGTGCTGCTTACAATACTGGTATGGAATATTTGTTGTATTCAGAAACACAAAACATGGCATTACATGTGTCCTGTTGATTCCAAAAACCATGTCAAAAGATTTTAAAAGTCTAATAAATCATCAATACCTAGTAGCAAAACTAAAACCAGTGAACACACACTCTCTCTTTAAATAGGATCTGTTCTATATTACTGAAAATGTGAGTGGTAAAATATAAACATAACTTGCATTTGTAATTCCTTGTGGAAGGAGACAATGTCATCAGCTTTTTTTTTTTGTTCATTAACATCTTGGAATGCTACTCCATCTTATTTTTGGAGATTAGATCTGCAGAAATGCCCTAGAAAGGAGTAGTTACACTCCAGTGGAGGATTGTCTTTTACTACTCTTTACATAAAAATGAATGTGTTAAATTTTACTTAGAAGCCAGCACAATACTCGTGGAGCTCACAGAGTATTGTTATATAGCATTCCATGATTCATAGTTGAATAAATAGGCAGCAATAGTCAGTATTGGCTTCAGGAAACTGAGGTTAGTAGCAAACTACTGTTACTTAGTGGATACCTTGCTTTGAGTAATGATAGTGGATACTCTGCATCAGGTAATGAGAAGGTGGATAAGTGATGATGTAGAACTACTAGCAGTACTTTGTTGGATAATATACTGGGTGTTACATGAGGAAAATCTTCTGGTGACAGAAAAAACACAGCTTTTTTTGTTTGCTTTCCAGTTTGCACAAACATTGTGCATTTGATATAGTAATGAGGGAACTTGTAGTTTACTTCGTTAGTGTAAAATAGTATCTTAACCTTGTGAACTAAAGCTACTATTTTTGCTCCTAGACTAAAACCAATAATTATGTGTTTAAAACAGTGGAAATAGTGAATTTATTCCTTGTTCAGTGGTCAAGTATTGAGAGTAACTCGCATGTGTTTCTTAGATCTGGAAGATTTTAGACATTATCTTGAGAAACGTTTTGACTTTGAACAAGTTACCGTAAAAAAATTCAGAACCTGGGCTGAGAGACGGCAATTCAATCGTGAAATGAAGCGGAAGCAGGCAGAATCTGAGCGGCCTATTCTGCCTGCCAATCAGAAACTCATTACCTTGTCTGTGCAAGATGCACCTACAAAGAAAGGTTAGTTAATCTACCTAGAGTTCAAATGTTTGATGTTAAAGGCAGTTCCAAGCTTGACTTGGGGGGAAAAAAAAATCTGTAATGAATCTATTTGTTTCTTGTTTCAGAATTTTGCATCCTTGGTTCCATCATATAAAAAAAATAAAGGAAAAATGCTATCAACATTTTTATTTAAGGCTTCAGTCCCAATAGCTGGTTACTAACTTCAGCTGTTTGTTAATATTGAGGGTTATTGAACACCATCCTACCCAATCTCTGGTTGCTGCTGTCTTTTCAGTTCTATACCAGTTCTAATCAATCCCAAATTAGGGACTGATTACAAGTGTCAGATTGCTCCAAATTAAAACCTGTAAAATAAAAAGTAACCATTCCCTGTTACAGGGAGATGCAGTTAAAATTTAATCTATGATTATTCATTGAGAGTTGCTTGTTGTTTTTTTTAATTTATTTTGCTTTGTTAACTATTATTTTTTTTTTTAAAAAAAAAAAGCTTCTACATCTCAATATCTATTTATACTATTTATATTATGTTTTCCCATGGTGGGAAAAAATATACAGTATAAAAGTAGTGCTTAAAGGATGATCTGGTGTATTTATTTTTTCTAAACTGTTGAGTAAAGAAACATTTGTAAAACTCAAGTGTTTTGTCAACAAAAACTAAGCTTGAGCTAAAAGGTGAGAACTCTTCTTTATGTTTTTAAACATGGTCCATAATGCATACTATTTATTACAGGTTTTATTAAAACTCATTTTAATTCTATGATGGCTGCAAAAGAGAATTCTAAGAATTTGTCTAACTTCCATTGTACATATTGTCAGCATTTACTTACATGTTCTGAAGTCCGTGATTTTTCCTTCACAAGATTTAAGTTACCAGCGGTTGTTAAAGTACTATAAAATATTGCTATACAGACTAGTTAAAAAACAAACAAAACAACGACAAAAAAAACATATTGCTGACCATGTAATGCTAGTGTTGCATGCGGTACATTAAAATATAGATGAGCTCATTTAAAATACCACCTTAAAAATTAGTTTGCCAAATACTTGTCATTTCCAGTGTACATACTTTAAGGTGATACGTGTATGTAGGGAAATGAGCAGGCACTTCTCCCTTGCAGTTTGCAATTTATTTATTAGTTTGTAGTAGTAATTTTCTTTTTAAAGACTGAAACTAATTGTTGTTTTCCTCACCCCTCTTTTTTGTAGAATTTGTCATTAATCCCAATGGGAAGTCTGAAGTTTGCATACTGCATGAATATATGCAACGAGTCCTAAAGGTTCGCCCTGTTTACAATTTCTTTGAATGTGGTAAGTCTTAAGTTTTTATTGACCACGATGCTGTTTTGAAAAGCTTCTCTCGTGCTTGAATATCTTCATAGTAAAATAAATTCAATCAATGGATAGTTTTCCTTGGGAGTGTATTGAAACTCTACAGTGAGCCAAATTCTAGCTAGGAAATGCTTTCTGTATATCTCAGACACGGATATGGGCCTTTTATGTTTTAAAATGTGTATGGGTTTTTGCTTAGAAAAATATGACTAAGTGATTCTGGATTGGAGTAACTTACTTGCATCATAACTTTATTTTAGATATATAGAGTTAACATACAATAACCTGTACTTTTTTTTATGATTATTGTTATGCCATGGAGGTTCATAATAAATCCAGTCATCCTAAGAAACTTGTATATGTATGAATTGATGTTAAATATATAAGAGGAATTATGTATTTGTATCCAAGAAATAAAGTCAGATGCCTTAGTTTAGAGTGGAAGCTATAATTTTTCAGTTACATTTTTCTTATAAGTGTGTTCATAATGTAATTGAGTTTTTAATACCATAATGTGTAGCTCTTGCATTTACACTGTGCTAGTGGTGGGGGAAAAAAAGAAGAAAAAACAAACAAACAAAAACTTTGAATTTAACATTTGAATTCTGGCAGATTTTAAATGATATTTTAAAACATAGGATTTTCTCACTTGGAAGAATGATGTACATGGTGGTAGGTCTCTGTTACTGGGAAACTCATAAGTTTTCATATGCTTCAGTTGTTCTGAAGAGTAAACAATATTCCTCCCTATTGAAATGAAAGAAAACAAATCTTGACAATGGCGATATTTCATGTTCACGACTGTCTTTGCATTGGGAGTCCTGAAAAGCTTTCATTTTTGCTCATCCTTCATTTTCAGAGAACCCAAGTGAGCCTTTTGGAGCCTCAGTGATTATTGATGGAGTAACTTATGGGGCAGGAACTGCCAGCAGCAAAAAACTTGCCAAGAATAAAGCTGGTAATATACTTTTCTTTCTTAATACCAACTGGTGAATTGTTTATCTGTTCTCATTTCTGCTTTGAAGATGACGTATTTGCAATAGTAAGTAGGAGTAATTTTGTTAACAGCTACATGTCCATTCATGTCGTCTTATTAAAAGAAATACTGTTGTAGAGACTTTTGCCATTCCAAGGTTCAACAGTTCACTGGGAGAGAAAACCATGGAGAATCTTCAGAAGCTAATTTATGTATAAACTACTGATTTATACTGATTAGCTGTAATCACATCTGTTTCTAATTATCAGACCAATGAGTATGTGTTTTCTTTATACTGTTGTCTGCTATACAAACACCTGACTCATGGATTTTTAGCAAATTTTAAGTGTTTGCCCTCTTTTAAGAACAAAAACAAATAGAAAACCTTCAAGTGGTTGGTTGGTTTGGATCTCTTTCTGATAATAAAACAATTGCACTGAAATATGTTATTTATACTGATTTGCAAGTAATTCTCACCATTAATGGTTTAAATCTAATTAGTCACAGTTCTAACCATTTAACTCTGTACTTAATGTGTATATAATGAATACCTAGATGAGCATGTGTCTTGCACATTAGAACTTCTTCCTGATCTCCAGATTGGAATGTGTTTAGCACAGAGGTCAAGAAAAAGTAACTTTCTAAAATTTAGAGATCTATAATATATGTGTGGTACTTGGAGCTTTTGTGAAATTTGTCAGCGTAGCTAAAACATCAAAATACAGCACACGACTTTTTGTGCGTGAAAAAAGAAATTTCATTGTGATAATTCAGGCAAACTCTGACTGCTCTAGTGGTGCAATTGTAGAATTCTGCTGTAACAACTATGGGGTGATAACATGCCTTTAATTTTTCTTTCCAAGGACACATTACTTGATGTGAGACTCCCTCCCCCCTCCCCCCCCTTTTTAATGCATTTGCAAAATCAGGTTTTTCTTAGGTACAGTTTAATAGTTGTAAGTTTTTCATTATATCAATTTACACTTCTTTAAGAAAAAACAATATAGTTGTTCAAGTGAATATACTTGTTGTGGTAAGAAGTTGCTCATTTTACCTGTTAAGTTTCTTTCTAAGATAGGCGGTGATTTCTAGGAGAGATGTGAGGCTTGCCTAAAGAGTGTTTCATTCTGCTGCTGTTGTTTATAATCATTGTTTAAGATAAAGGTAATTGAGACATTAAATCATTTTCTGCAGCTCGAGCTACACTGGAAATCCTTATTCCTGACTTTGTTAAACAGACCTCTGAGGAGAAGCCCAAAGACAGTGAAGAACTTGAGGTACTGACCTCTTCTTGCCTGATGGATGTGGTTATTGGAGTCTCTGTGTTTAAAAACATTATACCTTCAGTGTGAGAAACTTTGAAAATCCATAACTTTGCTTGCTCAGTCAGTTAGAAATGTGAAATTCTTTATTTATAACAAGACCTATGACAATGAAAATACATTTTTACTATGGGAGGTGACCAGAGAATTTGTTTTGATGAAGAGAGTTAGCCCCTTATTGAAATATGAGATCACTTGCTGAAGACCTGAAATGTTCTAGCACACTAGATGGCCTGTACTATCCTGGCTTCCTGAATTATGGCTTTGAAAATTTCAGAGCTACATGCTCTCTGATTTTGTGTGATCATCTTAGAAGACCAAGTAAGAACTAAATGTGCCATGGCTTCTGAAACTTCTTCATTTAGTTTCATTTAGCTGTGAAAGCTCTTACTGCTAGATCAGACAGCTCGTGTTTCTGACTTTGAGCAGTGACATTTGAGAAAATTCAAAGGAATAGTTTCTTGAATTGGACAGTGTGTGCTGTGTTTTCAGGTATTGGATGTATTAAATAGCTAGTTCATCTGTGATATGTTAACCTTCAATTCAGTGTACTGTAGACCAACAGGAAAGGAAAAAGCAGTGATAAGCCTGAAAGGAATGTTCTTTTAAAAAGCAGGCTATACAGAAAATAAGTTGGTTTTATGCTTGCTTTAAATTAAAACTGTAGCGCGTGCCTCGTAATATTGAAACGGTCATGAAGACAACAGATATTTTTTTTCATTTTTTTTTAATGGAAAACAAAACCTTCCAATAGCTGTTATGTTTTCTTCTATTAAAACACATCATTTTGGTAGGTAGAATTTCAAAATGAGATAAATATGATAACTTCTTCCTGAGGGAAGAAGGATGATTTAAAAACATATATTAAATAAAGACTGATTTTCTAATGTAAAATTGGAGTTGATTTAGAAAAAAAAAAGTCTGCAAACATGATTAGGAATGGCAATCTTAATGACATGGGTAAAGATCCACTATGCATTTAAAAATAGTTATTAAACAGATTCTGTTACTCTGCTGAAAGCTATATGGGAAGGATAAGGATTTAGAACAGTATTAAAATTTTGTGCATGTAAAAATTCAATAACCCTTTATTAATTCCTTTGTAGTATTTTAACCATATCAGTATTGAGGACTCACGGGTATATGAACTGACCAGCAAAGCTGGACTTTTGTCTCCATATCAGATTCTCCATGAGTGCCTTAAAAGGTAAGGCTGCAGCATGAGGAACAAATTCTGTTGTGTTCAAGTGCTTTGGGTCAGGGCACATTGTTTGCTTGGATGCTGGTACCCACAATTTTCCTTAGTGAATTAAGGACACTTGTGGGCTGGCACAACAAGCATACTTCACTCACTTAATAAGATAGCTAATACGGACTGAACTGGTTAATATTGTATCTTCCTTGAATTTATATTTACTGTTTTTGCTTCTGAGACTAGGATTTAATTGTGGAAGATGTGAATGTATTTGTTATTCCTTTATACATGGTTGCCTCTTCATTCAAGTTACTGATCTAAGAAATAACTACCGATTCATTGATATCTTAAAAATTTATTACTGTATCTAATGCCACAGCAATTATTGACAAAGATAACTGTAACTAGTTCAGTTATTTGTAATTGTACTTAGTGTATGATATTGACTTTTTGTTTGTGCTTAAGAAACCATGGAATGGGTGACACATCCATAAAATTTGAAGTGATTCCTGGTAAAAATCAGAAGAGTGAATACGTCATGACTTGTGGCAAGCACACGGTGCGAGGCTGGTGTAAGTACAGTATTTAGTATGGCCTCCAGTATCTTCCTTTTCTCCTGTTCTCTTTTATCCATTTTGCAGGTATTTGTTCAGTTACCTAGCATGTTATATGCTTTTTCTACTCTTTTTCTGGTATCTCAGTTTTGAGTGACACAAGTAAACATCGGTGTTTATCTAAGTCTTTGAAGTGCTGATGTGACACATTTTCATGATTACATTTACAGGCAAAAATAAAAGAGTGGGGAAACAACTAGCTTCACAGAAAATCCTTCAACTGCTGCATCCACATGTGAAAAATTGGGGCTCTCTTTTGCGTATGTATGGTAGAGAGAGTAGCAAGATGGTTAAACAGGTGAAGATTATTTTCTTTGATTGTAATCTACCTTGTGATTGTATTGTTGCTTTTGTATATTTGTGGATTGTTTTTAATTACAGCAAAGCTTCAATGGTATCTTATTTCAACATAATCCTGTTGTTCCCTGCCATGGTAAAGGCAGCATGCATTTGATGAGCAATTCTCAATTCTTCTGAATTGATTCTCATATCTTGCTATTGCTAAAACATAAAATTAGTGCTTTCATTGATAATTCTGTTAATGCTGTATTTTCTAGACTGAAAATATAAAACCTATTTAATGTGTAAGTAATTCATGTAAATCTATGTTATTGCTTAAAGAAATATAAATATCAGAGATAAAACTTCTTTTACATAAAACTTTTTATATGTTTATATATTTAAAAGCTCATCTGTTGTTGCTTATGGTTCTGTTGAATAGGAGACATCCGATAAAAGTGTGATAGAGCTTCAGCAGTATGCCAAAAAGAACAAGCCAAATCTGCACATCCTAAACAAGTTACAGGAAGAAATGAAAAAATTGGCACAAGAAAGAGTGAGTATAAGCTCTTATTTTACTCTTTTTTAAAACTTATGTACAAACGAGATGAATGCCACAGGTAAGACTTACCACTTGTTTGTAGAATTTTTGCTTGTTTTCTACAATATCGCAGATAAGAAAAGTTGCTCAAAACTCGATTTTTCTAGTGTTTTTATTATTTTTGGAGGAATGCTTTTAGAGAGACTTTCATCCTCTATTTGAGGTGGGCTTACGACCTAATTTTACTTCAATAAAATGGTTTTTAACATTAGAACAAGTTAGCTATTCACAGAGACTAATGCAAATTTGGCTAAAGTTGTGCAACATTTTAGAAGTGCTTTTTGTTATTATATTGTTGATGTGACTCTATGGTGGGCTTTGTTTTATATCTTTTTTAGGAGGAAACACGAAAGAAACCCAAGATGACAATAGTAGAATCGGCTCAGCCTGGTAGTGAACCTCTGTGTACTGTTGATGTATAATGAAAAAATTCACGAGTGGGGAGCAATAACACAAATGGAGGAACTAGATTTTCAACAACTATTTAAAAATCTGTTTGCTGCAGAATGCAAGATAACTTTTAAAATCCAAGCTGCTTCAGTTATGCATTGTTCTTTTTGCATCATCAGGGCAATATTACTTTTTCCTTTTTTCTTTTTTTTATACCTCTGAGATATGTACGTTTAAAGGATTGATCACAAAGATCTCTACTTGGGCAAATGCACAGAGGACAGGCATGTTCACACAGGATAAATTCAAGCAAGCACTTTTTCCTTGAAAACCATCCATGTTTGAAATGGATGTGTTTTAAGGATGAAATTCAGAATTTCTATGTACAGGTTAAAGCTGATACTATATATATATACACACACATACATATATATGTATATATAAAAGAAATATATGTACATCTTCTTGTATGAACATGCCTAAAACTATTTTTGTGAAAAGTTTTGTTGCATTTCAGCACATAATAATATGCACTGATAAGACACTTTGGTGACAAATACATGAAAATGATGAGCAATGTTCCTAATGCCATAGGATTAGGCCAGTAATGCTGTTTATTTTGTTTTGTTCTGTTATTTCGTCTCCTGCCAGGCTTAGTTATTCAAGATCACAGTATGCAGATATTTTTTACTACTTGAAAAGAACAAGTATACCTGGTAGTGTTAAGAGCAACAGGCTGGATATTCAAAATCATTGGGATTTATGTTAACTGAAAAGAGCCTATGTTAGTTTACAGATCAGTTGAAAGGGGAAAAATAAGGCTCTACTTATTAGATTTAAATGAAAACTGCAATTTGAAAGACTGTTTTCAAAGCTTGGAGCCAAAATGTAATCGAACATGGTTGGCAGTCTGAAAATATTTTGCCAGTATGGTGTTTAAACATGTTCCACTCCCTTCTCCCAGCAATAAAAAGTTTCTCATTTCATTGGAGTCAGAATACACCTGACTTAAGTCTTAATTTGCACCATAAAATAAAAAAAATAAAAGAAAAAATTAGGAGTAATAACAGCAACTACAAGAAATATGAAATAACTGCAGCAATTTAGTTTTTTTAAAAAGCTTTGTTTTTACATTTTTAATTACATTTTTAGTTTTTGAAGAAAATGTAACTTCTGCAATGAAAATTAGAATGTAGATTTGGAATATGACATAGAGTAATGAGTAGAATGAGACCATAACAAGTTTTACTGATAAATAGGAAAATCACAAATATGCAACTACTATAAAATACAATCTTAGAAAACAGGCAGTACTCACTATGTCATCTGAGGCTTTATTACATTAAGCACAGAAGAAACAGTTTTGGCTGTAGTGAAAGCACTGCTTTATGAGTTTTTTTTTCTTCATTTGGTGTTGTTTACTGGGTGATTGCAGTAAGTCTTCTCTTAGAACCATTTTTGTGGGTTCTTTGGTCTCTTATAAAAGAAGAGAATAAAAACCAAGCTGGTGGTAGGGCTTCAATGATTTACCCAAGAGTTGTACTGGTATATTTTACACTCCTGTAGGAGTGAAAGAGGTCAGTTTTTAATTGCTGCAGCTCCTGGTACTTACCTGGACAGTGGTCTGGGGGCTTGGGATAGGGAGGGGAGAAAGGGAATGTTCTTAGTTTGTTGTTTGTGTTTTTTTATTATTATTACTATTTTATTTTATTGTTTAATACCATGTTACATATAGAGTGCTGCAGTATAATGAATTTTGTGCCTACTGGATTTTAACAATATTGGCATCAGTATTGTCTACACCTCCTTTAAGATCATACCTGTTATTTTGGAAATACATGGATTTTGATTTTTATCTCAAGCTTATGTTGCATATAATGCTTGAGATTAAATGGGAGTCCTGGAGTCTTACCCATTTCTATTTGAATGATATGCTCAGAGGTCTCTGCAAATATGAATTCTCCCACTGTTCCTTATTATATTTAGCTTTTCAGTTCTGCAAATTGTAATCCTGTTATAGCAGGATACGGGTAGTTGGAAGACTTGGAAGACTATACATAAAATATTATTTAAAGAAGTGGCCTATCTACAAAAAAAAAATGCCTCTGCTTTTTTTTTTTTAATTTAGTATAGCTTTAATAAATTTCCATCTTTTAAGAAAGGTGTATAATATTGGTGCAGTACTGACAAGCAGTAATTACTGTTTGTCTCTGTTTTTTTATTTTTTTCATAAAGACAGGGCTTATATCTTCTATGCCTAAATGTATTACTGCATTAGATAGGGTTTACTTCAGCTTATGTTTTCAGCAGAAAAAAACTTTACTTGGACAGCACTGTAAAAGACAAATCACCCTTGTAGATCCTTTATTTTTCTGAAATCAGAATGTCAATGTTTTTGCAGATTACCTGCAGAATATACATAGATGCCTCACTTAAAAATTTGATTTCATTATTTTTAAGAGGATTGCTGTATTACCTCAGTCTGCCACTATCAGAATCACAATGTGACCATTGCCCTTAATAAAAACATCCAGAGATTTCATTGTGAACCAAAGCCTAGAAGATATATTATGCATTCTAAACAAAAACAAACAAAAAAAGATGGTATTAGACCTTGCTGCAGCCTTTAACTGGAGAGATGTCCAGAAAATAGCGCAATAACTGCTGGAACAAACAACTTAACTGCTGTTTATTGTCATTGTGAAGTATTCTTGTGTTTTAATGTTTACTATTGTTTGGAGTGTAACAGTCTTGCATTTGCACATAAGCACGAGCTGCTGTGATAGAGGATAGATCATTGCATTAACTTCAGCTTCTGCATGAACACTTACAGTGTGATTCAAGATGTATCCTAAATTTGTCTTGTAACTCTTGTGTGTTTTCTAGGTAATCGGCTGTAAGGGTTTAGATCTTGATTATATGAATGCATAAAAACAGCTGCTGCTTTTGTCACTGACATTTGTTCTTTATCCCTTCTATATACAGAGGAGGATGGGTATTTTTATAGGGATGGAGTGTATTTTTAAGAACTGTTCCATCCTTTGGGAGTTACAGTTGTGCTTTGCATATTATGTGCTTTTTGACAAAAGTGTGGTATATTGACTTCAAGGGTTAAATTAGTGTGCATTCAAATCTTTATGGTACTGATGGAAAACTTACTGTGACTTCCAGTGAATAGTCAGATGCTACCTATTTAAACACCAGTAATTCAGCTTTTTCTTACATATTTATTAAACAAAACTGACAAAGTAGTTGGGTACTCAGATAATTTGGGAAGACTGTTATGCATAAAATTAATTGTTGTATGTAAACTTCCACTTCCCTGTGATGCTGTTAGGCTTTATACAAATACATTTGTAACACCCAGGTATTTAAAAGCATGATTATATCTTATTAATTCTCTAGACTGTACTTTAGTTCTAGAGCAAAATTCAGGAAGTGATAGCTGCCTAACTTTCCGCAGGAAGAAACGTGAAGTGCAAGAAGCCATGCTGTTCTTAACCAAATAAAACGTTCAGTTACAGTATTCTGATGTGTATCTGAGATGGGAAAGTGGGAAAAAAATCAATCTTATTGCCCAAGTAGGTAACAATGGTTGCTGTATGAATTGTATTGGGTGCAGTTGCTTGATGCCAGTGCTAAATTGGTACAACTATAAAGCCTCATTTTCACTGAGCCTCTGCTTGCTTTTTTTTCTGCACAATCATATAAGCCTATGTGTTTGGTCTTTGAGTACTACATGTGTATTTTTCAGACAATTAGTTTTGAGCAATAAAGTTTGATTATTATAAAATGCTGCAGTGTGATCAGTATTTTGATAACTTAAGCACATTTAGAAAAAGGAACTTTGATCCTTTGCTTCCTGTAGATATATTGAAATACAAATTAGATCAGTATGGGCTTACTGGTTATGGAAGTAGTCGTTGACTTTTTTGGAAAGGAACTGAATGCATACAAGGTTAAACAGCATTGGAGGGGAAGTTGTGTTTAATTTTTTTCAGAAATTGGAATTTGTATTTTTTACTTAAGTTGTGTCAGTTTGGAACAACACAATCTAATGCTGCAATTTTTGGTACCTGCTGTCATGTGCCTAACTGGACAGAAAGGAGTATTAGCAAGTCTGTGCGTGCTGTAACAAAAGTTTTTTTTTCAGTCCATACTAAATGTACATTAAAAGTACTTTCAATAACTTTGATTTTAAAATGTTTTTTCCTTCTAACAGTCAGTCTATCCTATGATGTGGATCAGGCTCCCTTCAATTAATACTAGGCTCTGAGCACCTGTCAAGATGTATGAATCTTGACTGGACAGCAAACTCATGCAAGGGTAGGAATCTCAAACAGGTTTATCCTCACAACCAATACATACGTGCGAAGTGTGATTTAAGATGCTAAGCTTTGTAGTTCCTAGGGTTCACTAACACCACTCTCGCTCATCACCAGGTGCCTGCAATCTATGTTTATTGTGTTAAGGTTCTGCAGTAAATGCAACTGCATTTTTCTTTTATTGCACAGGGCTCTGAGTAAAACAGAGAAGATAGCTGAGATAAGATCTTTGAATCTAGTGCAGAGATGGTGTTGAAAACATTTTGTTCAAAAGTACTTCAGTTATAACCTCAAAAACTGAGTAAGTTGAGTTCAAGCTACCTTCTCCTTCAGTAATACAGCTGTGGGATAACATTTAAGGCTGTATCACAACTGTATAAAGAGTGAGGCCACTATATATTAATTCACTCACCTTGGTTTCCCTCTGAGGGCAGGAGGAGAAAAGCAGAATTTGGCTTAATGGTATGTAACTAAATTTGATTCAAATTAGTATTATGATGAAATAACTTGGAAGCCTTGCAGCCACTCTGTTGTAGAGATTTATTACCTGGGTGTTAGAGCGACAATGTTATTGAAGCAGTTAACAAGCAAAAGAAGTTTCTGGAAAGTATCTCATAGGACTTGAGTTGATTCCCTCTCTTTGGATGATGTATCTATGCATGTATCCATAGAAGTTGTCTGGCTTGCATCAACGTTAGACGGGTTGGTACTGTCCAAGCACTCTGAATCACATCCTGCTGTTGTGACTTGAGTATCATCAGGCTTCGCTTCTGCAGAGCTTCCGTTTGTATATTCAACCCTTTCAAAGAATATCAGTAACTCACAGTGCCTTGTCTGAGGGAAGAGATCCACAGCCATCGCTTTAACAGGACGGAAAGAGGCTCCTTTGACTCGGTTGGAAGGGGCACGGCAAAGACTTGATGGGAAAAGGGAACAGGAACTGTATTAGTATTTTAGTGTACTGTTCATCGCTTAGAAGAGTATGCTACTACTCTAAGAAAGGCTTTTCTTCCCCTAGCCTCATTCCATAATAGGGTTAGTCAGCACCCTGAGTACTTCCATTATTACACATTATTAGGTAACACAGCTCCAAGCTTGCTTTGTAGCAGCTGTCAGCTGTTTTACAGTGGAAAAAAAAATCAGTAAACATGACTTAAAAGCCAGCCTCAGCCCTCCACCCCAAAAATCAATTTTTCTTACCATATTTACTTATTTATCCAAGAATTACTCACTCTATAAAGTTATTCATTGCAGCTCTGGGATTACAGGATACATAGATAAGCTTCTTCAGCTGTTCAGCTCTTCTAATTGCAAGGATTACCTTGGAGTCTAGATGATCAAAAGCAAGAAAGCTGAGAGCAAGTTTTGTGTGCATCACCAGATGTCCAGAAGTATTCCAAGTTGTACTCAAGCATGAACAAAACTAGTGGAATACTCAGCTGCTTCAAGTTACAGTTAAAGCCTCCCACTTTATTTGTTCCACTGGTATTTTCTTTGGCACACTACCAAACATCAGCTAGGAGAATGGACTTAAAACAGAAAAGGTAAACTTACGCAGTCCTGCTCGTGGCGGATCTACAATGGTAATTAGGTTCTGGGGAGCTAATATGTTAATTAAGGAAGGAACGATATCTTCAGCCTTCCCACAATGAAATTCGATGTTATTCAGTTCTATTAAACAAAGAAACAAGGTGTTAATCAGAGTACTTATCAAGTCAAAGCATCTTTCAATACACTCAAGTTGGATATTAAAGTCTTACATCTTAGAAACTATGGGTTATTTAGTCTACCCTGATCCAGTGCAACTTAAACAACCACTGACTGGTACTTCAAATTATTTAAACAGCAGTAACTTAAGCATGCTCCATTATCTAGAATAAAGCAAAAGCCCACAAAAAGCAGATACTGTTAAGAGTTTTATTTATGAGGCTAGATGGAGCTTTGTTTCACTTTTTTTTCTTCTAAACTGGAACGTTTCAATGTAAAAGTAATGTTGGCTGTTAGTCAACAAGAAAAATGACTGCAGAGATTAGCATACGTATTTTCAGCAGATATAGTTAAAATGGGTAAGATTACTATCAACAACATGTAATTCCAAGCTCCTTAGTATGGTGAAGAAGTAGCTATGTAACTACTGTGCTTGGAAAACAAAGAATGCTTGGAAATGACTATGCTTGGAAAAAACAAAGATCTTAGAATTTTAGCTTAACTAACCGTTTATCTGGGCATTCGCTTTGGCATCCTGCACAGCTTCTTGGCAGAGTTCAATTCCAATCACTTTCTTTACTTTCTACAGAATCAAGGGAAAAAGATCAGCCTATGGTACAGAGATGTAAATATAAGTTACTCATAGCATCAGCAATTTACTGCATGTGAACTTTTACTTACAGGTGGTTACTTTTCTAGCTTGCAGCTAGAAAAGAGTCCAAGAGACCTCTGCAAGTACCAGGGGCATTTTGACTGGAATTCTCAGATGAACATCATCTATCCCATTAGACTCTTATTATGCTAGGTTTTTGGTTTTTTGGAGGGCTAAACTTCCTTAACATTATTTACTCTACTTCATAAGATATGCGAGTATGACAAAAGTTGGTTATTCCTATCTAAAGATTTCTGAGAAAGCTCTAACTAGTTAAGTGGACAAATCTTTTCTAGTAAATTTTGGCTGTCTGACAGAACTACTGCCTCTTTTGACTGAATTTAAAGATAATTTAGGGTATTTAACATAAGAGTGAGCTTTCGTAATGATTTGTTAAAACAGCCACAGGCAATTTAGTTAGAAATTAATTTTAAAACTTAAGATATCATGCATTTCATTTCAAGTACATCAAGTATTTTCTTTCATTATAAGTATAACAAAAGAGGTACACCTGAATGTTAATTGTAGATTATATCCAGGAAGAGACGTTAATCACCTTGGCTAAAGAAATCCCGATAGTTCCTGTACCACAGCAAATGTCAAGTACCGTGCTCTCTTGGCTCAGTTGTGCCCACTCCCTAATGGCAGTATACAAAACTTCTGCAGCCTGTGTATTTACCTGTGAAAATATATGTCAAGTAGGTCTACTTTTTTATAAGCAGTAAATGTTTTTTTTAATAAGTCTTATAAAAGCAAATTTTCTTTTTCCTTCTTTCTAAGAAAGAACTTCACATCAAGTTATCATCAAATAACTGATCTACAAGATCACCATTGCATTGTAAAAGTCTCATTCAGTTCTTTCTGAGAAGGAATGTTTTGGTATCTATATTCCAGTAAACACAAGGCATTTTCTACAGTACCTAAAAAGTAAGTTTGAAAACTAGAGGAAACAACAAACAAAATGATTAAGGAAAATGCTACAAAACAAAGGATTTTAAAAATACTTCCAGTCCTTGAACAGGAATGGAATGAGTAGATTCAAACCCAGGAGAATATAACCATGACAAGACACTCATCAAGCTTTACTTTAACCTCATCTGTAAACCTGCTTTAATATAAATGCTGTAATCATGCCTTCTTGTAAAGGAAGTAGTACACAGCAAGTTCACCAAACCAGTGCCTCTATTTTGCATTCTCTAACTTAAAGGGCAAGTAAAGTCCACCACGTGAAAATAAATAAATGCATAGCAGTAGACTAAAATCTAAGGCAAATAATAGAAAATACAGCCTATCTTCAATGTATGTATGATCCCAGGTGGTAACGTATTTCCTTCCTATTTGAGTACTTGTTTTCCATTTACACAGCAGAGGCTACTTACTTTTGAAGCTTAAAAGCAGGGAAGAATCACATTTTGGAAAACCAAGCAAAAATTACAAAGATTACTGAACTGCCTATTGCATGTTCTGTACAATGCCATTCAAGAGGAGACAAATGATATTAAAATACTGAATTAGTAAAACCAAGTCACTTTGAACATGCTCCCCATCAAGTTTATGCTCATTTACTGAGTTTTTACAGCAGAACATAATACTTAGATGTATTTAATCACAGCAAATATATAAAAGGTTGTATCTCTTAAATATGTACTATCTCACTACGCTGCAACAGCTCATCTTAGAGGCAATAATGCAAATCCAAGTAAATTAGAAACTTAATATCAGCCTTACTTGAAAAAATGCATGAGGAGAAATTCTAAATTTTAGGCCAAGAAGTTCTTCATATATGTACTTATCACCAGCCACATGCTCCAAAGGCAAGTCTTCTAAATTGGGAGATTTCCTGGTAGAAGGGGAGAAACAAACAAAAGCAAGCAATTATGTTTATTACAATTTTTTTTATTTTTTTTACCAAAAAGTGTTATCTTAAAAACTGTACTACTGCACAGTAGTTTATAACATGGCAACATTTATCACATTCTTTTAGAGACCACCTTGGAATTTTTTCTTTTAAATCTCGTTTCACTGACACAAAGAGTTTGACCTACATTGTCTCTAGATGAAGATAAGGTGGACTTTGTGCTCTGTGGAAGATGATGAGGAGATGAAAAATTATGTAAAATAGGAAAGAAAAAAAATGACATGAAATTTACTTGTTGATAACAATAAGTACCCATCTAATATAGCAAACACTTTCACAGCTTGATGGCCACTAACTAGTAGCAGTTCTGCTCATTTAAACCCTAGCTGCCTTTACTCAGTGACCGCTACAGGAAAACTGGAAGTTTCAGGAATCTTTTGTGGAAAAGGTTCAGCAAAGTAATAATGCTGCTGCTACTTTTAGGAATTAGCAAACAACAAGAATCCCACTGCCAGCAGAATTCCCCAAAGCAAAACCAAGTTCCTTACCTTTGGCCTTCCTCCACAAAGTACAGAGAAGTAATGCCACTGTCCCTTCCCATCCCCTCTGTGAAGTATTTCGCCAGAGAGACTTTTAGGTCAGCGAGCTCTTCTTTGCTTAATTTCTGAAGGTTTCATTTGAAAAGAGAGAGAATAATATTCTTAGTGACTTGGAAGATATGATATAGTGTATGCCTGCTATATACTTCTATATGCTTAAAGAAGACATACATTAATTGTTCATTTGCATTTATCAGATTATTCTAAATAAAAAAGCAGTAATGCAGAGTAAACCAGGCTAAGTCATTATTCTATTTCTCTTTCACATTCACTCTTTATAAAATTAGATTTATGTAATTTAAAACTGTGCATCTGGGCTGCACTTTATATATCATCTTAAATACCTGAGGATTAAAATAAACAATTGCCATAATGTGGCCATTCCTGCTGGTACGGACTGTGAGCTGTTTCCAGTGACCTTCATAGGTTTCTGGGCTGTAAACTGAGTAAGGAGTTGACCTGCAATTTTCAGAAGCTCAGTTACTTAACAAGGAACTATTTTTTGCATGACATTCAAGTTGATTGAAACAAAAGCAGCTCACCATGCAAAGTGATGAAAAATGTTAAGTACAAACAGAGACTACATTGGTCTGTCAAGAGAAGAATGACTTCCAAATCTTAATTAAGAAAAAAAAAAAAGAGATTAATAGATCTCCAATCACAAAATAATCTCTCCCTAGCTTTCATAATCCTCTTACCTCTTATCCATTTTAACCCATCCAAAATTATAGATAGGATATAGGCAGCCTCTCACCACATTCAGGGAACAACACAACTTTTTATAAATGCCTTCATCAGCTTCTGTGTTCCACACTAAGTTGAAAACTTTCCATATTCAAGATTGTTCTGAGTTTCCATTTTTCAGAATTCAACTGCTTTTCAAAGCAACTGCTCCTTTTCTAAGAAGTGTGACTGCTCACAGATTTACCACTTTTGTTTTATTGACTTGTAGGCTGATTCTTCTCTAAGTCAGTAAAGCACACAATTGACTTTAGTTGTTCAAGTTCCTCTTTTAACAATTTTTCAGAATAAAATTTTCTTTACAGTTATTGGAAAAAGCTCTTAAATAACAGGCACTTTCACGTGTAGACTTCTGTTATCTCGTCACTAGCAATAAAGCTGTGTTATACTGGTATCTGCCCCTCCATCTCAAAACATCTGAGCAAGAACAAGGGACATACACCCAGTGATCAAGGCACAAGATGCAAATGTCAAAGAACTGCTAAAGAATGAGACTGGTATATCCTTAGGTCATAAAGTTCAGAACAAACACTAAACTTTTCACTTTAATTTTATGAATATTTTTGAGTCATCAAAACATTGAAAGAAAATTCAGTTTACTTATGCTCACCTTATGTAGTCTTGAAATGCTTTTACTACTTTTTTGGCAATAGCAGGAATGTGAATAGTATCAAATGGCTCCACTACAGCGCACGTACCACCCTTGTATTTGCCAAGACGACAACCCACAGTTTTGTCTTCTTGATTTACACCAATCCCAATCAAAAACTCACATTTGTTGCGATATTCGGTCTAGATTTAAAATAAAGTTATGTAAGATATTTATACAGCACTTACTTGTACATACCAAGTTTATCTGAAAACAACCTTCACGTGGTTAAACGTACTTGCAGAAGGCCACAAGCCATTTCAGTTCATATGGAAGATATTCCTGAACTTTGATGTATGAGAACTAACCACAATAATGAACAAGAATTAAGTAAATCATGTTACTCTAAAAGCAAAACACTGCATTCTTTGAAAGATGTTTTTATGAGCTTACAACACAAACTTCTGGGGTCAGCATGCTCACTTTAAAGATAGAATATCCAGGTAAGCATTTCTCTGCTTCCTGTAAATATTTCCACACACTATTTACACGAAAGGCAATGATGTTTAAAATTCATCATTCATTACGCAATGAAGACAAATACTCAGTTTGTCTGCAGTCTCTTAAGACCAACTAATCAATTTTGCCCTAATCTCATCAACCCCATTCCATCCTCAACTTTGGATGACATTACCTGTAACGGTGATGCTTTCACTCCCTCTACTGGGCAGCACATTTTGTTATACTTCTGCTTCTGCACGAACAGCCAAGGTAATAACGCTCTGTTGTTATTTCCTATTTCCCTGCCCAAATCAGAAACAAACATTTAAAACTGCACACTTGGAAAAAGTAAACTGTTGCACAACATTTTTTTTCCTTTTAAGCTAGGGCATAAGAAAGTATCAGATTGCCAGAGGAAGACTATTTCTTCTGAAATAAATACTTTGTTTAACATGGAAAAAAAATCCAATTTTACAAGAACCATAACCTGGCAAAAGAAGAGTTAATGTAGTTACAAAGGTTAGTACTATATTTGACAAGGTACTGATGCACGAACAGACTGCAATTTTATCTACACGATTAGGGCAAATGATGGAAAAGATACTTTGATCTGCAAAGACCAGACTTAAAAAATGAGGGGATTATTTAGGAGAAAACCCTAATGGTATTTTGCCGTCTCTACAGATTGCCTCTTACAACATTTGACAGGTGCATATTTTTTTGAACTTCAGGGGCACCAACATCTTTCTGTTTAGGCCCATGGCACTACGGACTCCCAAAATGATGTCCATTCATTTAGTGATCTTTTGAAGCTGACCAAGAACAGCAGCGGCAAGTTTTGCCAGCTGGAGCACTTCTTCAGCCCTAGCATCACAGATGATCTGTTATTTACTTTGTTTGGGATTTGTTTTCTGACATCCCTCTAACCGGCTTTATTTTAGATAACAATCTGCTCAAACTTAGCTCTATCCCACTGTAACCATGTATCATTAGACCCAGGGCAGCTTCACAACCAGCCGTTAATTACTTTGCCAGTTTCTGCAGCACTTGCTCGCACTCTTGCTTCTTTCTGGCCAGCTGCTCGGTGTAGGGCACGCTCCACAGTGGAGTCACCACATCGGCTATCTGCTTACTGAGAGGCTCCTCGGGGCCGGCCGCCGGTGGGGCCGGCCGCTTCGCCTCCCCTGCCTCGCTCCCCTCGGCTTTTTTCCTCTTCTTCGCCATGGGGTCGGCCTTGGGCTTGGCCAACCTGACGCTGAGCGCGCGGCCCTTCCACAGCACCCCGTGCAGCGCCCGCGCGGCCTTGTCCCGCTCCTCCTCGCTCTTGAACGTCACGAAGGCGAACGTCTGCCGCCCGAAGAGCTTGATCTTGTGGGGGCTCAGCCCGTACTTGGCGAGGAACTTCTTCACGTCGTTGAAGCCGATGTACTTCGGCAGGTTCTGTATCTCCACCTTATAGATCTCGGAGGTGAACAGCTCTCCCTTGGTGTACCCGTACACGTCGGGGCCGGGCGTGGGGTCCCCCCCGGTGCCTCCTCCTCCTCCTTCACCACCACCACCGCCGCCGCCATCTCCCCCTCCTCCTCCTCCTCCTCCTCCTTCTTCTTCTTCAGGCGCAGCCGCGCCGTTCCCGGCCGGCACAGCCACCTCCATCCCGCCGCCTGCTGAAGCCCGGCCGCGCCGCGCTGTTCACTGCTTCCTCAGGGAGCAGCCCGTTAACATTTACTTTATTTCTCAGCCCTGCTCCCCCTTCGCAAGCCCCGCGTCGCTCATAAGAACCGCGATAAAGCAAAGCGCAGCAGCCCGCGCCGCTCCCTCAGGCAGGCGGCCGCCATCTTAGGCGTGGGCGCGGGGCGGGCGCCGCCATGGCGCGGGGGCTGCAGGGACGGGGCGGGGCGGGGGCCGCCTCCCATCGGGCCTTGCGGCGGCGCGGGCCGCGGGCATGAGGTAAAGGCGGGAGGGGCGGCGGAAGTGAGCGGAGCGCAGCGAGCCCGGGCCCATGGCGGACACCAAGGTGCGGGAGCGCGGCCCTGCCGGCACCGGCGGGCGGGCGGGCTGGAGCTTGTGGGGAGGGAGCGGGGGTGGGAAGGGGGAGAGAAAGAGGCCGCGGGGTGGGGGAGGGGAGTAACGGAAACAGGTGGGGGCGAGGCCTGAGGGAGGCCGCGGCCTCAGCCCCCCCCGCTCCCTCACGCTCGGAGGCCGCGGCCTCCCTCAGGGGCCGCCTGGGCGCTGTGGGAGAGGCGCCCCCCTGCCCGCTGCCCCCCTCCCTTTAATCCCCTCTCGGCGCAGCGGGAGCAGCCCCGGTGCCGCGGGCCTGTGGCGGCGGGCCCGGCCCTGCCGTTGTAACGGGCGCCGCTCGCACGTGGCCGCCGCCAGGGCCTGGCGTGGACCCAGCGGCCGCCGCTCCTCGGCCCGGCCCCGAGGCGGGAGCTGGGCCCGGCCGCTGCCCCGCGGGGCCTGCCCGAGCACAAGGCTCCCGTCCCGCCTGGGCTGGCCGGGCTCTGGCTCTCGGGAGTCGTTTGCAGCGCTTTGTGCCCTCTCGCTCCTTTTTTCTTTCTTTTTTTTTTTTTTTCTTTTTGTTACTGAAGCAGCAGCACCAAAACATCGGGGCCCTTCACCTGAGCTAACCGCGTGCGGCCCCGTTAGGCTTGCGGATGGATTCCTCTCGCGGGCTGTGCCGGGGGCTGCCGGCAGTTGGCCAGCCACGCCGAGGGGTTCCGCAGCTCAGCGAACGTTGGGGCCGGTCCCAACAACCCGCGGGGAAGTCTCGCCTTGGCCATTTACCCGTTACAGTTCCCCCAGAGAGTGTAGCTGAAACGGAAAAAAGTTATGAGCAGTGTGACTGTGCTTCACAAACACCTCAGGTTGTGGGAGTTATAATACATAAGATGAGAATAATGAACTTACGCTGCCTTTCTGGATGTAAAATGTTTCTCTTTTTTTTTTTTTGCTGGATTTTCTTTTGTTCCTGCAGTAGTGATAGGTCATTAGCCACTAAGAAGTAGCAGTGTATTGGAAGCATAAAACATATTCAGCAGAAAGCTAATTGGTGCAGCTTTTCCATAACCAAAAGCTAGTGGGTAGAACTAAAACATCTAGCTGTGCAAGACCACTTTTTTCTTACTATAACTGTATGTTGACTTTAGAGCAATTAATTTTCAACTACAACTTTGGTTTATTGTTACACAATATTTCGTTTACTAATTTTTAATCACTGAGTAATCTTGAATTTAAGTATATAACAAATTTTTCTTTTCTTTTCTCCATTTCCTCTCTCCAGGAAACACATGAGGACCATGATACTTCTACTGAAAATGCAGATGATTCTAACCATGATCCTCAGTTTGAGCCCATAGTTTCCCTTCCTGAACAAGAAATAAAAACTCTGGAAGAGGATGAGGAAGAGCTCTTTAAGATGTAAGTAGAATACTTCTGCGTGTTATCTAGCTGGTTATTAGACTTTAACTTGAATGTTATTACATTAACTTGAATGTGTTACAAAAAAGCTGGTTAACTAGTTAGGAATAGTTAGGCTGGTATTTGCTGTGGTGGCAGAGATTGAGTGGGGGAATGATTAACAATAATGCCCCAGGAAATTGATTAAGGTCTGGAACAGTACAGGGAGAATATGATATTATGAATCTGGCTTTAATATTATTTTGTTTAGCCTAAAAGAATGCATTAACTTGAATAATAATTTGAGGTCTGAAGGTGTGTAGTCACAGTATAAAACAAATAACAGAGAAAAGGATTTTTTTTTTGAATGCTGGTTGTTCTGGTAGCTAAAACTAGAGGAGTTACTTAGTGCCATTTGGGCTTAGGAGTGACTTGCTTTGGACCACAGTAGTTCATCTGCATCAGAGTCTGTGAGAAGTCAAACATCCAACACCTTCTCTTGAAAACTCTTTTTCATTACAAGCCACATCCCTTGCTCTTGTATAGAGAAGTAGAACACTGAGCTTCTTCCTGAATATTTCTGTAGTGATCACTAACTTCTGCTTGCAGCAGGGACTGCACTTCTGAAGTTCTTAAATTGTGTCTCCATACTGATGCTTTCTTGCTACATCTAGAAGACCAATGTAGAATTTGTGCTTTTACCTGACATGTACCTATTTGGAATTAGTGTTGCTTGGGCATGAGGCTAGATATATTTTATCCTGTAGTGTGAGCAGGTGCTTCTTTTCATGTCAGCAGTGTCTTAAGCTCTTCAGACTATCTCTCTAAGGTCAGCATTGACTAATCTCCCAAACTATTGCTGTTTCTTCTTTGGTACACTGCCATCTTGGAAAATTAAAGAATGAAGTTCTGAAGCAGGTATGTTGCACTGCAGTGCAGCACTAAGTTTCTTTTATTCTGACTTGAAGAATAGCAATAGCTAGGCATTTGGAGATGAAGGGAAAGGAAATGAGTGGCTCTAAAGGGTGAGGCACTTTGTTAACCTTAGATCAAACACTGGGCTTGGAATTAGACAAGAGTCTTAGTCTTGATCTAGCTGTTTGGTTGCTACAGCCAACCAGCAATATTCTTCATTCAAGCAATTGTATTTTCTAATACTCACCTTGCTATGCTAGGTATAGCAAAGCCTGTTAATTAGTCATTAATTTAAGAGGTTATGCACACCAGATACGTTTATCATCCTCCCCAAAAGTGTGTCCAGGACATAACGAACTCCAGTGTATGTTATGTATTTCCTAATGGCTTGTTGTTAAACTTGAATATATAATATCAGTTTCTAATGCTACATGCTGAATAAAAGCCTGGGTTTAAAAAAAAAAATGTGTGGCTTAAAAAAACAACAGAAAATCCACTGTATTGTACTCTTGAGCATGTTGTTTCAATAAGTGTTTTTACATACAGGCTAACTTCTGAAATTCTCTCTTCTTTAAGGCGAGCAAAACTTTTCCGATTTGCGTCTGAGAATGACCTACCAGAATGGAAAGAACGAGGAACTGGTGATGTAAAACTCCTGAAACACAAGGAGAAGGGAACAATTCGCCTCCTCATGAGGAGGGATAAAACCCTAAAAATCTGTGCAAACCATTACAGTATGTTATGTTGATATACTTGCTTTTTTTTTTTTTTTTTTTTAAAAAAAAAAGTCTGATGAAGCTTCATAAATCGAAGGTTAAGAGCCCGGTGGCTTTTTAGAAGCAGCTAGGGAATGGCTGCATCTTAAAGCAGATGTCCAACTTATATTACTGTAAATACAGTCATGTGTTGCTCTGTGCACAAGACTACAAGTATCAAAACCATAAACGCTTATTTTTATTAGCATAAGGAAGCTGTAGTTGGTTTTGGGAACAGCCTGCAATGCTGACTCTGACAGTGTTACTCTTTTTTTCTTCAAACTAATGGTGTTCTAAAGACACTTTATCTTGAGTAGACAGACAATGTTCGCTTACTTTGTCATGCTTTTACAAAAACAAGCCAGAACATATATTCTTATACCTTATAATGAACGGTATTGAGGCCTCCACTTTTCTGCATTCATTTAAAAACAAAATATTGAGAGCAATCATAATAATTTAGCATCCCAAGTTAAATGGCTGAAATGGTAGAAACAATACTTCTGCATTAGAAGGCAGATACTGAGGTGCTAAACTTGTCTGGCAGCCTTTCTCTGCTAGTGAAGCAGACTGAAATGAAAGGGGTATGTTCAGCTGATTTATTCAAAAATAATATGTATTGAGAGCTGATGGAGCAGGAAGGGTTTGTTCCTTTAATTCTCTTTGAATAAAAATAAATGTGAAGTGAAAACAAATTTGAAAGTAAATTTAGCAACAAGTAAACCAATTCAGTAATGCTTCATGTTACTTGATTGCTTTGGTAGTATGCAGGTTTATATAAAGGTATCTGTGGAGTTAACTTACATTTAGGTAAGTTTGAAGTACTTGCTTAATGCAACTTCATACAAGTCTGTAGTCAGAAACAATGATTAATTTCTTTGGGCATATCTTTTCAGAAGGTCAGATTTCAGAACTCAGGTGTTCCTGTTTAGTAAAAATGGTGAACAGAAAAGCAGCATAGTCACCAACCAAAAGTAATAAACCTTTTGTTAGGAAAATAACCTCTGCAAGTGTGTAAAAACTGTTCATAGTTGACATATCTGTAGTGTCCATGTAATCCATTTTTTTCCTGGAAAATCTACTTGCAGTATAGATTTCTTTACTGAATTTATGATGATTCACATACAGACAAAAGGACTCTTCATTTATGCAAATGTTAGGTGAAACAAAACATAATCCCATCTCTAAATTAAAAAATGCAAGGGAAGGAGTTGACTATCTTCAGATTCTCAGATGTGGGTAGTACGTTATTTTCAGTGTGCGAAAGAATGCTGTTTTTCTGTCTGTGTGCCTTTTCTTCATAAACTATTTGACTGTTTCTCAGAGTTATGCTTAGTGTCTGCATCACTTACAGTGCAGCAGTCATCTGTTTTAAAACAGAATTGAATTAAGAATTTAATTAAGAAATGGAGTTTAACTAGACAGTGGTGAATCCACCATTCTTCTCTATAGCAATGATGTTGCATCATTTTGAGGATGTAAAGAAAATTATACTGGGCACTCTTTTCTATGTATCAAGAAAGTATTTTTCTGTAAACTGCTTTACATAAGCATCACAGTCAGCTATCCATAAGATGTATGGAGGCTGGTGTGGAAAACATTTACTATTGTGCTCTGTACCACTTTAATGCTTGCTTTTCAGTCACACCCTTAATGGAGTTGAAGCCTAATGCTGGAAGTGACAGGGCATGGGTCTGGAACACACATGCTGACTTTGCAGATGAAAGCCCCAAGCCTGAACTTCTGGCAATCCGTTTCTTAAATGCGGAAAGTAAGTGAACTGGTGCTGAATTTGTGTTGATTGTATGCTGTATGTTACGCTACAGGTCCAAACACTAGTGTAAACCCGTTGCACATAAAGCATAACTTAGTGCTGCACAGTAGCATTAGCTAATTACTGCTTTAACTGAGAGAAGTCAGTTAATCATTTCACCATACATGCTGGCATACAGTATAATAATTAGATCTGGAGTAGTATTTACAGAGCTCTATGCTCCAGGAAACTTTTTTTTAACTTACACTGTTTCATGCAAGTGTAATGCTAATTAGAGTAAAACTAAAAGCAGCAATGCTGTGTGGGTAGAGTTCAGTATATGCAGCTTGTTTTCATTTGTCTCAGTTGTTCAGACCCCATTCTTGTACTAGAAGCAAGGAAAGGAAATACTGACCTGAGATGCGGTTTATCTGACTTAGCAGAAGATGTTTTTATAAGATAAAGGATGTAGCATCTTGGTTTTGATTAAATTGAATGTTTGGTTAGTGAAATCAAACCTGACTCTTATACTAGTTGGTGTTGTTTTCTGGAGTCACTATGTTGACTACCAGAATAGAGTAGGTCTCTAATTACATGTGGATCAGCTAGTAGGGCTGAGTGCCACTGCAGCTTTTCCAGCTTTGTGGGATGATTCTAGGAGTTCATTAATATTTTTTTTCGGGGGGGGGGGAAGGAAAAATGTCCTTGCTTTACTACCTACCACACAAGTAGTTAGTTTATTAGCCATCTTTTCCTTCTGTATGCTAGATGGTAATGAAGTAGCTCTGTATTTTGAAATGCACCCTTTCTAGTCCAGCATATTTCATATAGTAATGCAATCAGCTTAGCTTTTACCTTTTTCTTGGTGCCAAACTTCTAGGTGTAGGCTGACCTTTTTAATGTTGATAGTGTACCAAGGCTATATGGAAATGCCATGAGAGAAATACTACCTTGTTTGCATACCCACGGGATGGATTTGCCTGCGTCAAGGAAGAATGTAGCAGATCTCATTGCTTTCTTTTCTTCAAGTCTCTAGTATATTGTTTAGCCATATATGTGGTGCACCTTCTTAGTGCTTGCTTGCTTCTTAAATATGAAATGAAAAGGTTTGGGTAATCATTTGCCTATGTTTGCAAAGTCTTTCCCTCTTTTCAGTGAGGTTATATAGGTTATTAAGAGTATTGTCTTCTGTATTGATAGTTGTCATCTTTGTGTGTTTACACTTTGCAGTACTGACTAAGCAGATAACAGGTGAACAGGCATAAATGTGTCCTTCATGCATCTTTTCTTTTTGAGCTGCTTAAAAAAAGTTAGTATTTTCCTGAGCTAGTTTCATGGTGGCTTCTGAATTTACTGTGGGGGCAACAGTGACCTCATGTGGTCAGTAGTACCAAGCTGGCATACCATGCTAATGCTTCTATAGTTCTGGTGTTAGGAAATACCTTGACTGATCAGCTTTTGTCTGTGTTTGTTTTATTTCTGTATAAACATTATTGAAGCTTGATTAAGCAACTTAGACATATGAGGAATCTGTGCTTCCCTAGCTGCTGTAATCAGGAGCAATTTAAGTCAAGGTCTTCAGGTACTGAATCTGAATACTCTAGTAATAGGTTTTATCTTCAGTACTTAATGATGATGCCCTAAGTTATGGTACAGATCTGAAGTTCTTTTGGGGTATAACATAGTGGAGATGGAGGGTACCTCAGGGCTAATCCTCAGTCTTCTGCACTGTCATATTAGTGGTCTGTCATTCTTATTTATAAAGGGCAGGAATAGCTGGACTACAAAGAGGACTCCAGAAAGAGCTAGTTTTAAATATTTTCAAGGTGCAAAATAAAAGGCTCTGTTAGACTTGCTAAAGACAAACTGCTTCTGCACAAAGATGGCATTGGAGACCTTTGCACAGCACTCTGATTTTAAACTAGGTCGCTTTATAACTGCCTGCAAGTTTTGTTTACGCAAAACTTTTGATTTTGAGGGAAGATACTTGAGAAGTATTTAATGTTACAGGGAGATAAAGCTAATAAATATTGTCTTTACTGAAACAGATGCACAGAAATTCAAAGCGAAGTTTGAAGAATGCAGGAATGAAGTAGACAAGAGAGCAAAGAAAGGTAAGGTTAAGTCTTAAGTATTGTACCATGCTGCTCTTCTTGTTTGAGTGGTTACAGCTCCCTGGAGTATCATGGTGTTTGAGCAGACTCACTCTGTACCGAACTGCAGGCTTCAGTTCAGGTGCTTTTTCTGTCTGCGAGAGCAGTAGTTCACAGGCATGACAAATGCCTTCTTTTTTTTGTAGAAGGCTGTTAAAATTGCTTTTGGGACATGGCTTTATTAGAACTGCTACTAAAGAAGCTTTTCTGGTTTATTGTATACAAACTGAGCACTGCAACCACAGTAGTGTTTCCTTCCAGTTTACTTGTGGAATTTTGGGAGGGAATCATGAAAGCAGGATACTCTGCTCTTATAGTTGTTAATGTGAAGAAACGCTACAGTTTCATTTACAGGTCTTTTTAACAGCTTAATTCATTGCATTTTGTAACTGTCTCTGTGACAAGACAGCTTACCTTGTAAAATAAACATTTCCATCTTCCTGAAGTAGAGATTACAAGCAGTCTGCAGTCAACACTCCTGATATTTACATGAGAATTTTTCAGTCTTAAGAACTTCCTGTCTGTCTCAGTTTCAAACATCGGGGAACTTGGGTTTCGTAAGGATGTTTTTAATTTAAGATAGGCAAAAGCTAGGGACTTACGACATCTACTTGACTGGATGTTTTTTGGAGTCTGTTACTAGTAGCATCAAAGCTGACCAAATGTTACATGTTTCTCTGTCACTATGATTACACATTCATTTTGTGATTAAAATTCTAGCATCAGGGGTATCTATCAAAGGAGAAGAAATCATTCCAGTGATCAATAAAGAACTTCTTTGCTTTTGTTCTTATTCTAAATACCAGCCATCTCTCTCCTCCCTGCCCTCCTTGTCCTCTGCTTCTACTTCCCCTGTTACAGGAAGATTGACTGCTGCCTGTATGTAACTTTTTTTTGTCATTGATCTCTTAGCAGGCACAGACAAAAATGATAGCGCTGATAAAGTTGCTGAAAAACTAGAAGAGCTTTCTGTAAAGGAAGAGAGCAAAGAATCTGAGAAGAAAGAGACCAAGGAAAAAAATGAAGAAAAGCAATAAGTCATCCTGGGCCTTGCAGTTTTTCCTTTATAATTTTTCTTTTTCTTCCTTTTTTCTTTTTTTAATTTTTATTTTTACAAGGGACTTTATAAGGAACTGAATTCAATGTTCAGGTTGTTTTTTCTAAGCTTTTGCCCTTTTGAAGATGTCTTCAGAAAATCCATTCCCCAGTCATGAAAATGTACTGTGCTAACTTTCTTTTCCATAGTGGAAACACTTATTTATGGTCATCCAAAAGAGTGAATAAAACAAACTTGAAACAGCATCAGAGGACAGAACTGAGTTTTCTATGTAGTTTAAAGGCTTATGAATACACTTGTTTCATTGGGTGTTGAGATTCATATCATCATACCTATGGATTGACTAGGTTCATAGACTTTACCAACAGGGAAGATTAAGACTGCATACATGTTTTTATGGCTTCTGAAACTGTAATGTAACAGACCTTTCACGCCCTTCCCTGCTGAGTGTTCCTGAGCAGGGATTGTGCCTGTGATTCTTGAAATACAGCTGACTTGTGGCATCAGCTGATAGAGCATTCCTGGCACACTATTACTGATGTTTCATTAGACAGGGAAAACAAAGGTGGGGGAAGAAATGTATTATGTGAGACCTGAGTAGCATTTTCCTTTTATGAAACAAAATTTCACCCCTGCTGCTTATGAAAGTCGTTAATATTAAAAATACTGGAGTCTAGCACAAAGTTGTAGCTGTTGTCCCAGATCTTCCATGATGTGCTTCTGACTGACTAAAGGCAGTCCTGGTCTCTTACACTAAGGCATATACGACAGAGTTTGGGTACCTTGCCCTGTGTCAGCACATAACAGTTAAACTCTAAAACTTATAAGCTTTTTCCAGGGCCTTGGAGCTTATGGTGTTTTTCAAAAATTGGAGTGTTTTTAACTTGTAAGATGCGTGGTGGGAGGCTGTCCCTCTTGAAAGGAGGAATTCTGACATTCACTTAAGTCATTTAAGTGTGTTGTACACACTTAAGGGGCAATCTTCTTGCCAATGATGGGCAAATGATCAAATCTCTCCCATGTGAGCATTTACTGTTTGTCTGGTCTCAAGTTACTGCTAGAGAGTAGAAGAAATTATAGCAAGTGATAAAATCAACACAACTTAAGTCTTATAGATTGAGTTTTGTTTTTAACCACTAATACAAGGATAGCATTAGATAGCAATGGAATTCTCTATTACCATTCCCACAACTATGAAAACTGGACAAAACTTGCTGAACTTCTTATGATATTACTATCAGATAGCAAGACCTTTTTATCTTCATAAAAAGGCTCTCTAAGTAGATCAGACTTTGCAATCTACCTGAGGAAAATATATTAAAAAAAATTCTTGTATTTCTACTTAGCACTGCCTTTTGATGCTACCATGAACTAGTCTTAAGTCTGGAACTGTAATTAAGGTACTCACTTCGTTCAAACAAAGTAATTCCTTTGGTGTTGTGCATGTTCCACTTCAAGTACGGCAGATATCAAAAGTCTGTTAATTAACAAAGATGGTTGAAAGGCAAAATAAAATGTTTTTTAGTGTTTCTGGTTTGGAAATAAGACAAAGTTCTTCTGAAGTACTTAACATTTGAATGTAAAAGCCACATCTTTATCCATGAGTCACTGTAAATTCTCTGATCTGATAATGTCAAACAGTGTGTCTAAATTGATAGAAATGACATTTAAAAACTTCAAAATAAATTTAAATTTTCATTTAAAGGATTTGCTGTTTATTTAAAGTTAACTCTTACTGGGAATGTATTTTTAGCCTGCAGGGGCAAAGTGTGGTGGAAGCAACAAAACGTATGGGTTTGATTTCACTATCAAATCTTGTGCAGAAATCTTGTGCAGAAGGCAGGAGGAAACAATTTGTTTAATGTTAATATTGACAGTGCCTGTTTAATTTTATTAACTTCTTTCTCCTTCCCCCTCCCCCTTTTTCACTTTTTCACTTATTCATGCATACTTAATTGATTTCAAGACATTTCCCTTCCTGTTTAGGTTAACTGATCCATGTTTACAGTTCATGGATTACAGTCATCCTTAGTGCAAGTCTGCAATCTCCAAGAGCCAAGTTATAAGGACTGCTAAGTAAAATATTTCCTCTGGTTAGCGTTTGGTTGAAGAACATGTCTGTCTTCTAAACTGAAGACTGGCTAGTCAATGTTCTGATTGTTTAGAAGCCATAGGTGTGCTGCGCTACAAATTAAAAAGTAGTAAGTATTCTGAAAGTTAATCTTGATGAAATAAGGTTTTTAAGTCAGTCTGATAATGAACTTTAATGTGTACATACCACAAGCTTCCAAGAGATGCCTTCAAAATGTTTTTATAGCTTTCTGTATACTGAGAATTGTAGAGTTCTAGTTGATATATCTTGTGTACTGTTCACCACCCCTCTTCCAGTAGTTACTAGATACTGAACATTCACGCTTTCCCATTTTTACTATGATGGTATTCTTGAGACAACAGAATCTGGCCTGTCTTTTTGGACAATAGGCAATCTTGAAATAATAAACTTGGCTCAAAAGTGGAAATAATGCTTTGACAAAAAGGCAGGCTTGTAATGTAAGAATTCTTTCATGAATTTGTAGGCAACTACAAGTGCCATATGCTAGTTTTTAAAATCACAGTAACGAGTATGATTTAAATATCTGAACCCGTCTGAAGGTATTGTCATATAAAGAATGCGTCCTGCGAAACTGTTCAGATGGTATAGAAATCCAGTGAATCTTTAAATATCTGCACCTTATTGAGGTATATTGGTACTTTCTTCATCAACTTGGAATCCAGGCTATATGAAGGCTATTTTACAAGGCTGTGGTAGTGTATGCTCTTCTCTAATTCCCTTCTGCACACTGCAAAGCAAGGTAACTCCTAGCATGCTTAAACATAGACAAAAATCGTGGGGAGTTAGTTGTGTTAAGGTAGCCAGTTAGAGAGTTTTTAAGCACTTCTATAACTGAGAGATTACTGGGAATATGACAAATCTTACAGAAAAATCTTACAGAAAGTGCAAGTGAAACTTTTTAGGAGGATTTAATGTGTTCTTAATAAAACTGGAAATTGTAATGAGATTAGTGAAGTATTGTCAGGTGCTAATTTCTGTAGCTTGTACCAATTCTTCTTGTTTCAAGTGTAAAAAGATGTAATCTAGCCAGGCTTAATAACCCAGCCTTTGTTGGTATGAATGGTTTTATGTGCAGAAAAAAGGATGGATGAGTGTCTGAGGACACCTGAATGAAGAATTTAACTTCAAAATAGTTTTTGGTGCTCATCAGAAAACATCATGTACTTAACAGATATTTAAGTCTGTTTTTAAGACTGAGTTTATTATTATAAAAACAAATTTGAAGTAATTCTTCACAAATTGTACATTATTTTGGAGACTATGCTTCTTTCTTCAGGAGTAGGATTGTATCAGTGATACAATACGTCTCATTCACAAGTTGCTGACAACCCCATCTTGCTGTACTTTAGCACTGTAAATGATAATTTTCCTGTGCAATAAGGTAGCTTGTATCAATTACATTTTCTGTGACACTAAAACCTCAAAAAATTAAAATTCTTAACACTAAGCAGACATGAGAATGTTGTGGATTCTTAGTGATGCAACGTGCTCAACAAATGCTTGTATTTTACGTACAAGAGTACAAGACTGAACAAACGGTCCAATTTTGTTCTAAATGTCTTGAAACTGACTTGAATAAAAGTTGAAAGAATTAAGTGGAAAAAAATGAGGGATTAATTTGTATATATATCTTCACTCTGGAAAGAACTGTGGTGAGGATATACCCAAGATGATGAGAAGGGATGAGTTCTGGAGACAGACCAGCTCTTCTCTTGCTGTGTAGATGGTGGGGAAGCATTTGGCTCAGAAAGTATCCCCAGCCTGGGCTGCCTTTCCTGCCTGTGAGGCAGCATCTGCAGCTCAGACCAGCTGTACCAGCAGTAGTGTGAATTTTCTGGGTTGAGAATTCATCGGGTCCAGAAGGTGGATGCTGTGTTCTATGGCTAATGAGTCGTGATGAACTCTGACATCTCCATCTAACATTTCAAGAGAAATGCTATGCCTTTTGCTGCTTCATGTTCCAATGTGTTCACTTGAATAACTGAATGGAAATGTTAAATGCTAGTATAAAAAAAAAAAAAGTTTAGAAAACTCCATTTGATATTTTATTAATATTGAATAATTGCAACTATTTGTGTAAATACTGAGATGGGGGGATTATAAAACTGACATTATTTTGATCTCCTGTACAGATTGTCAGCAGCTTTCCAATGTGGTTATTACAAAAAAAAAAAAAAAACCTCTCCAATCCATCTGAAATTGAAGGCTTCATAGCCTGTGTTTATGTACTTCTGTTCCCAGTATGCCTGTATATTCTGGCTGGTCATGCTTGTTTCTGACAAGCTGTATTTTCTAAGCTGTATATGGCAGCTAGTGTCTTAATTCTTGATTAGACAAACTGATTTCAAAGCGTCTTTTAAGCTGAAATCTTGTCTATGTGTAAGCTTGCGCTAGTTAATTGGTGAGGTGTTTGTAAAGGTGTGTTGTGTTTTTTTTTAATTCTTGCTTTTATGATGCTTTCTGTAGGTTTTAAAATCCTTCCAAATTAGATTTAGCTAAAATTACTCTTGCTTTAAAACAAGAGGAATGATCCAGTCCTTTGCTAACCCTGACTAAATCTTTGACAATATATCGTTTTCAGAGTCAGGAGATAATGAAAACTAGCTGCAACAGATCAGAATTATTTTGTTTGTTGAAGAAAAGTTTGAAGTGATCAGCTGTAGAGTGGATCGTACATGTAAGTGATTTCTCAGACTGTAGTTTAAGTGAAAACAAGATGCCCTCTCAACTGAGAAGCTTGTGCAATTGCATAGTAAGGAAATCTTAAAGTTGTGAAAATGGACATGCATAGGAAAAAAAAATATATTTAGAGCTGGATAATAGCTAGAGTTATTAGTATCTACAGCAATAAGTATCTTAGAGATTTGTACTCTGGCATTTTTTCAATAGGCAAATTTAAGTATAGAGTGTTTTTGTCCACTTCTGCCACATTGGACACTAGACACTTAAAAGTCTTTCAAATATGAAAAGGTCTTGAGTGTAAGTAGTTTGCTAGTCTCCTGGTAAAAAGGCAACCTATGTTAGTTCCTTAAAGTATTTCTATTAAAAATAATGAAGCGTTAATAGTGAAGCTAGAGTTTGTGGTATATAGTTATGCTTTTAACCAACATAATGACAAATGTATTAAATACAGAGACCAGTTTCTAGCACAATTCTGTGTTAAGTACACAGTACTGCAAACATTTTAATTTTGCAGGTGTCTGCCAACTTGAAGTATTTCATAAGCATTGTACTCTTAACTTTTGTTTTCAGCTTTAAGTCCAGTTTTTTATTACTGTCTATCAGTCTTCACTCTGCTAACTTATATCAGATAGTTCATTGTCATGTAGATACTAACTGTTGTATCAAGATGTGCATTTTATTCCTGAAATAAGTTAATGATGTCACAAGCTCTTGTCTGCATACTGTGCTGACTGTCCTCATTTCAAGCAGGTAAAAGTATACAGCTTTCTAATGTTGTTTTTCCATAAAAGCCATTATAGTTATGTAAGTATCCGAAAAAGATGGTTTGGGTATTAAAATGACCAAATAGCTTGTAATCTTTGGAGGGTATTTCACAAGAATATCCTACAAGGTGCAATTAATGTTACATTGTTTCACATTATTTTATAATTATCTTAATTTATTTGCTAGTATATGCTTTATGGTTCGCTTTCTGAGTTTCAGCAGCATCATTTGGAGTAATATTCCATACTGGCAGAGGAGAATTACACTTTATAAATCGTTTTATAAATCGATGGCTTGTGAATCTTAAGCCGTTCAGATGCCTATGTTATTCTGAGTAGCTCCTTGTGGGAATCGCCTAGGAACTCGTGTGTCGGTACAGTAATCTAAACCTCATAATAACTGTAAGTTGACATGCCCCATCACTGCAGTTGGGAAGTGCATGTTACACAAGTTCTTCTATCTCATACATCTTAAGTGAATCCTGTTCCATGGAAAATGTTGATGTGAGATTTCTGTTCAGGCTACTGTTAATGTCTTGATAAATCTAGTACTAAATAAACTCGAACAACTAAATGAAAATGGTCATAATAAAGTTCCAGTGAGTAACGTAGTGGGCCTTGTTTGTACCCATAAAAAGCCTAGCCGTTCTTGGACTTCTTGCCTGCACTATGTTGTGCCTGGTGACCCAAGTGTCCTCCGGTTTGGGCACTGTAAGTTTAAAAGAAAAACAGCATTTACTAAACACCTGATTGCTGAACTTTCAGTGACCCTGAACATTTTGCAGATCACTGGTACTGCACAGGCTGGCGAGTACATTCATTATGGTAGCAAGTCCAGTAAGAACAGGAGAATGATTTATTCTGATCATTGTTTAATGACAACAGCTAATATGAGCTGGGAGCTAAATTGCCTAGTGACCAGTAAAAGATGCCAGGGATTTTCAGTACTTGAAAGTGTGCAAAATAAAAGGATTTTTATCTGTTTAGCTGCTTCCCAGCTAGTGTTGATGTCATTATTTCATATGAAAAGTGCATGGCAGTCAGGCTTTCCTGATGCTTCCTCTGCCATGTGTTTCCTTTTGTGTTACGAGCTGTCAGAGCGGTACCCCAGCATGTGTCTCCAACACAACTTCTGTGGATGGCCCTTTCTCCTTGAGGATAAAACCTCAGAGTAAAATCTTACAAAAAGACATGCAGTTACTAGCCAGACTCTGCCGGATTATTTTTAAATTGTTCTTTGTAGCTGTATTAGTTCTTTGGGTAGTCATTAAATCTTTTTCTAACTCATGCTGCCATCCCTGTTTACCTCAGGGCTGCCAAAACCTTCTGGCACACTTATCACGTAGTGTGAATCCAGAAACTACAGCCCATGAAATAAAGCTGTTCCAGAAGAGCAGTTCTGAGACATGCCTGTTCTGCTTGAGTCAGGTCCTCCTCAGGCGTCGTTACTGCTTGAATCCTAAAGTGATCTCCTGGCTTTCAGTATACTTGCCTTTTAATACTGAGACTGAACATTGCTCAGCAGTGCTTTATTCTGTCTTGAAAGTAGGTATTTTCAAGAACTGGAACATTAGTGGGAAGGATATCAGTGAACTGGGGGAATTGTTGGACCCCCCAAATCCCACCAATTTGTTGCTTTCTGATAAGTAATCTGCAATGTGCAGCACACACAGAAATCATCTCGAAACACATCTCTGCCTAATACTGCCTTGTAACATGGAGCGTCTGAACCTTCTTTTGAAAATGCTGGTTCTGTATGACACACTGTTGCACAGATAAAGTATCTGGATCCAGAGGATGCCTGTGCAGACCAGGCTTGCGCTGCGATCTTTAAGATCAAGTAAGGGTTGGAGATGTGCCCTTTTTGTTGCTATGAAAGCTACAACTCAATCCCATACCACATGCTCACAGTTATCTTTTAGTGTCCTTCTCTGCAACAGTGTTGCATGACTGGAGGACTAAAAATAATAATAAAATCATATTTGCTTGCTGCTAAGTACCTCTCTTCATAAGGTGATTGGCTTGAAATTCTGGCCCTCTGAGTGGGGCTGTTATGGTGAGGCTGTGGAGATGCACTCGGGTGCCCAAGTGGTAGGAAAGCCATGCTGTAGGGTGGAAGGAGCAGGAACACTGAGTCCTGCCTGCTTGCAAAGCTGCATTTGAGAACTAGGCTTTCTAGCGTGGTGAGAATCCCTACAGGAAAAATACAACTGAAAGTGATGAGGTGCAGAGAACAGAGTGGGAATAGTCTTCCTTAAGTGTAGCTCCTGTGTTCACATCAAGGGACGTTGCCATCCTTTGTGGTAACTTGCTACTTTTCAGAAAGGCCTTGTCCTTAGACAGAATGAAATTTTAAATAAATCACCAACCTCCAAATACGTACCTTGAAAGGTACTTGTGGAGACCCTATTGCATATCCATGCTGAAAATGCAAATCTGACAGCCACTTGAGTGGGGAGATAACTTCTTGAGTAATTTTCAAGCCCTAAGAAGTGTAGAGTAAATCTCTCACTGTCCATTAGAGGATGCTAACCAAACTTTGTAAGCTGTCTGTAATACTTCATGTAACGTTTTCCAGTTTAAAATGAAACCAGTGTAAAAATATCAGGGTTCTGTTTGAAACTATGAAATTTTTCACCAAGAATGTTGGCTGAATGGGGAGGAGGACAGGGCCTGAACTGATGGAAGTGATGGTGTCTCTGCCTAGTTTGTGCAAGTAGTGCTAGACTGCAAGGTCTTTTGGGGAAGTTCATTTAGAACTAACGTGTTATATGGGTGTGTTAGGTGTGCTCCTAAAATGCATCTTCTGGTTAAGTTTTATTCAAAAGGAATGTAGCTTTGTACTTTGAGGCCACTCAGCAACATGCATCAAACCACGGTACATGAGGGTGACCGAGACATTTGCTTCCAAAGTACACCTCGGATCCAACTTAATGTGCCAGTGGATTTGCACCTGAAGGCTTTCAGGTTAGTATGCAGAGTCTGATTCTGTGTGAAGTTACTGACCTTTTGATTAGTTGTGAGCATTTTAAGAATCATTTATTTCAATAACCTGGCATGACAGTGAGGAGTGAAGCGTAGGAAATAACGTACCCTAGGCATTCAAAAGTAACCAAGTTGTTTTCCTTTCTTTACCTCAAAAACCTGAGTTTGGAGCTCATTTTAAATTGCCTTTTGGCTTTAGTCCCTTTTGGATAAACCCTGGCACTTTTAAAGTTGTTCTCAGAGGGCTGAGAATACGGATTGGGGGGGGGGGGGAAGGGGGGAAGAGAGAGCAGTTACTAGCAAAAGCAGATTTCACATAACTATATACCTTCAGGCTGGAACTTGCTGGATTTGCTTATATTTAAAGCTGATGCTCACAATTTTATTGCAAACCTTGCAAAGCGGAGAGCCTGTACTTGCTTTTTTGTTGGATTTTTCTTGTTCTGTTCCAAATACCTCGAGGACTGTAGAGCTCACCCAAGTCTCTTTAAATGGTGATTGTTACTGTCTCTCCAGAACAGGAGCCGGGTGCATACCTTGTAAGGTAAGTTTACTTTTCAGCCCCAGCAGAAGCCGTGAAGGTGGCTGTCATTGTCTGATGCCGTGGGTGCTTCACAGGCCTGTTGGCAGCTGCAGAGGGAGCCTGGCTGAGGAGGAAAACAGGAGCGCTGGGGCAGGCTGCAGCTCCTGGGCTCGATGCGTGAATTTCCGAGTGGCCTCGCACCCTGCCCCCCTGCGAGGCTTTCCCGGTGCCTGCGCAGAGCTGCCTGCTGCGAGCGGAGCGGAGCAGCCGCTTTGCACAGCGCTCTCTAGAAAGCCTTCTCGCTGAACTTGGCGATCTTACCTTAAATCACCTCTTTATTTCTGCCTGCTGGCTCCCGGGGCTCGCTGCGGAGGGCAGCAGGGCGCCGCTCGGGCCGTGCCGCTCCCGCTGCCCGCAGCAGCAGCCCCGGGGCCGCCCCGCAGCCTCTGGGGGCGCCCCCGGCCCCCTCCCCCGAGCTCGCTGCCGCTCCCTCCTCCTCCACCCTCCCACAAAGAGCACGGCGGCGCTCGGCCGGCCCCTTCTCCCTCCTCCTTTCCTCTCCTTTCCTTCCCCTCCCCGAAAAACCCAGCGCTTCCCCTCGGCGCGGCGGCCGGGTGCCTCGGGAGGGGCCGAGCCGAGCCGAGCCGCCCGCAGCGCTACCTTAAGGGGCTGCTTGACATCAGCCGAGGGGCCGGGCGGCGGGGGTGGGATTTCCTGTGCTGGAGGTCAGCCGGCCCGGTTCCCCCTGCCGGTTCCCCCTCCCCGCCCGTGCCGGAGGCTGCCCGCGCCCTCCCGGCCCCCCGCTCCCGGCTCGGCTCCGCACAGTGATGTGTAAGCCACAGGATGCCCAGCAGCACCGGCAAGAGGTTTAAACCGACGAAATACATCCCCGTCTCCACAGCGGCCGCCTTGCTAGTGGGTTCGACTACTTTATTTTTTGTTTTCACGTAAGTAACGCCGCGGGGCGAAGCGGTGGGAGAGGGGGGAGGCCGGGCTCGGCTCCTCCAGGCCCGGCTCGGCCCGGCGCGGCTCTGCAGGGGCTGCCGCTCGCTGACAGCCGGAGCCACCATTTCGCGCACGGGAGCCGTCAGGCTGCGGCGGGGGGTGCCGGCTGCCGGCTGCCCTGCTGCCGAGAGGGGCCGGGAGGCCGGGCAGGAGGCCGGGGAGGAGGCAGGGAGGCCGGCAGGAGGGAGGCAGCCCCCGGCTGCGCACCGCGGCTCTGCCCGGCGCAGCGCTTGGCAGCGGCAGCGATCCCGTCCCAGGCGCTCGGTGCTGCCCGGCTCGGGGCGTTTTTTATGTAATGGCCCCCCCCGGAGCCCCAGGAGCCCACGGGCAGGTTTGGATTTGCCGCAGGGAGGGAAGGGGAAACTTTTTTCCCCACCCTTCCCCCTCCCTTCGTTTCCTCTGCTCCCGCTCCCACCTCCCTCAGATGCAGAGCGGGGCTCTGGCTTCACAGCCCCTGTCGGTGTATTAATATGTGAGCGGCGTGCTGCTTTGCCTCGCCGGGTCCTCTCCCTTTACATAAACTTGAGTTATGAAGAGCCTTAACCCCTCCTTCGCCGGGATGGCAGCGGCTGCCCTGCAAAGGCATTGCTGCTATTTCGAGGGAGCGATGCTGCAAAACCGCTCTGAAGGGAGCTTTGGCTAAGCTGCTTTTCGGGGAGGTGAAAAGATTGCTGTGCGGATATTAAGACCGACTGGCTTGCTTATTTTGAAACCGTGCGCCGTGTTTTGCCATTGCTAATTTTTAATTGAGCTGAATGAAGCCCCAGGAGCAGAAGGCTGTGTAACTGGGGCAGTACGTGTCCACCTCGGTACCCTTCGGAGTGTCACCGCAGGACGGCTCTCAGCGCGTCCAACTGCTCGTTACTGCTGTGGCAGTCTTAATGTAGGATTCCAGAATAAAATGCAAATGTTGTGTTGTCTAACAGATCTTTAAAATCAGAACAGTTTTTGGCACCGAGTTATGCTCTTGGCTTAATGTGACTTGACTTCTGATTGCTTGTTTTTAATGCATTTGATGGGAAGATACGGGTAAATCCTTTCAGGATATTGCACTGTTTCAGCACAAAGAGCTGGTACAAGTATAAACCCATCATTCATCGTTTGGGCATCTAATTATAGCTGGGTCCTCGCAGGCAAACAGAAGGCAGAAGTTGGCTTCTGTGCTGAACTTGGCTCTCACTGGCGTGGTGTTTGGGTTGTTGTTTTGCATGGTTTCAGAATCCAAAAAAGGGGTCTCGATGCCAGTGCTTTTCTTTTCCTGCACCTTGAGAAATGGATGCATGCTGCGGTTGTTTTGGGAGCTGTATGTTTGTTTTCATGCCATACTTCGAATGTAGAGCTACAAATTGCCTCGTGATGTAAGACTTTCCTGGTAACACAGTTGTTGTTGAAACATCCTTTTGGCAGCAGGACATCAACTGAGGTGTTCGGTTTAAAATTTGTTGCTGTATGGCAGAAGTAATTAGCTTTAGTCTATTACCAAATCTTAAACTTAATTCTGCTCCCTCTGTTATCAGTGAATAATTACATGCAAAATGAAGTATTTTTAGGATCTCTCCATATTGTAGCTTGGCCTGTGCATCTTGAAGTGGTAGTAAATTTTTTGAGGACTGTCCCAGACATACGTTCTCTGTTGCTGCCAAGCCATGTGTGTAATAAAAGTAACACATAATTGAGCAACTGTTGTCAGGCAGTATCTGAAGTCCTGTCCATTCAAAAATACTCAGATAAAAAACAACAGCAAATCTGTGCAAATTTATCCTGAGCAGTTTTAGTAAAATCTGTCTTTGTTTCAGAATCAAAGCAAGTAGTATGCATGAGATTAGAGTGGCTTTTGTATTTTTTTTTCTCCTCTAGAGCTTCTCCCTTTTTTCTGTCTTTTTACACAGACAGTGTTTTGTGTCCTGAAGATCCTTCTGTCATGATATGTTATTCATGGCTGAGATAGGCCTGTATTTTCTGGGGTGCTGATCTGCACAACTCCTTTGATGTTAGGTAGGTCAGTGATAAGCAGCAGCTGAGGTTCTGGCCTAGCAGTGCTTTAAGCAGTGTTGCTAATACACTCCATGCTTGCTAGTCATAGCACAAGAACTCTACTGGGTGTCAATTTACTTGAACTGTTATTAATTTCTTGTTTGTGTTGCTAAGCTCCAAGGCTGCTGTTAAGGACCTTACCTGGCTACAAATACATGAAATTTGTTAATTTTCATATTAAATTTTGTATGTGGATCAACTCAGTGGGATATCAGGGACTTGAGCAACCTCAGCGCTCTAGAACTGAGTAATGGTGGTTAATACATGTGGAAAATAGACTAAAAACTTTTAAAAAACCACTTACCGAATAGAAGGAAAAAATCTTTTCTGAGTACTGCAAGTGTTTGAGTAACCTGGATTAAAAAACCGAGGCTCTGACCAGGCTTTCTCCCTAGACATGTTTGTGGGCTCCAGCCACGTAGTGTGAGTGTCCTCTGCTAGATGAAAAACTCTTTGAACTTGAAGGCCAGGGATAGCTTTTTAGCAACGTAATCTTTATTTTTAGCTTTCGTACAAACAAATTCACCAAGTAGCAGCATATAAAGAGTGTTTGAAATACACAGTATGCGCTATTATTTCGTGACGGTGTTGATCAGCGGTGCTCTTATACTTCAATTTGGGAAAATTCCACAATAGATGCTTCTTTTTCCTCAGCTAGCTATTCAGGATTCACTATACCTCTTTTGTATTCCTTCTGGTTTTACGAGGGGAAACAAAACTATTTAGCTATCACCATTATTGCCTGGAAAGGCAACGAAATATTTCAGTTATATTGCAGACTTAGCTCTCCATGTGTGTTCCTTTAATAATAAATACAAGCGTGTGAGTAGGTGGTCTAATTTGTCCCAGTAGGAGAGTAAAAGTGCATTAACTCTAAGCATTGCAAAGCAATGTATAAATAATGTTATATATCATAATTAGGGTAATTTACTCATATGAACAAATCAAATGGCATAATGAAGAAAGAACAATTCTGCTTAACATTACAGGAATCCAGAGTGATTTAGTTGCAGCAGATGTGAGCTTATTTCTTCCAAACCCTTTTTTTCTTCATATTTCTTATAAGTTTTTTTGTTAGTGATAACAACTTAACCCATTTCAGTGAAGTCTAAGCTCTTATGCCTTGGACCACTGACTGCTGTGACAGTGGTCCAAGTGTCTTCATCCAAAGAACCTGAGTCTCGTGAACTTCCTCTCTTACTTCAGGTTGCGTGACTGCAGTATTAGAGAACACAGCTTATTTGTCTGTAAGCATAGTGCTATAAAGCATAACTTCACCCACTGACCTATGATGCTGGATCCTATAGTTCTCTTCACCTGCTTAAATTGTGCCACTTACTGTTGTTTCTAGTGCTGGCAACCTCTGAATTTTAGCCTAGCAGCTGCAAAACTTGCATGTATAGATTACACAACAAGCTAAAAGCATAAGGTTTTAAGGAAAAAAAACAAACAAACAAAAAAAAAAAACAACCAACACTGTGGCTTATTTTAGTCATGAGAAAGTAAAGCTCTTCATTTTTTTGCCGAATACTGTAGACTAGAAATTTCTGATAATAGCTGCTTTAGGACTGTGTTTTCTGTAGCATCCATCCAGTCAGCTGAGCGTCTTTGAAGTATTGGCAGAAACACGTAATTCACAACAAAGATCCAGGTGCCACCACTACTTTGCTATAATGGTAGTAATGCTGCTGTCTATTGTTCTCTTCACTGGCATAGTAAAATGGGTAATTTTCTGGGTGAAGTGAAAGCACAACTAAGGTCAGAACTCATTCAGCCAATGCTGAAAATGAGACGAACTTTGTTCTTAGAAGTCATAATGGGGTGTAATCATAGGTGTGTACCACAGACATATGCAACTGGTGCTCTAATGCAGTCTGTGACAAAGGAATTTAATATCAATAACCCTCAGGAAACAACTGAGAAGTAATAACGGGGTGTAAAAGAGCAACTGAGGTTGAACTCAAAGTAAGGATAGAAAGAAAATAGAGAAGTAGTCTTCAGCTGGTAGAAGGAGGATCGGGGAAAAATGACAGACTGTACTCAGTAGCAGGGCTTGTGGATTTACCTTAGTGAGACAAAAAAAAAAAAATTTGGCTTCATTCCTGAGTGTTTAGAAAAAAAAAAAATTGGGGGTTGTCTCTCCCCCTCCCGCCTTGTGTATCCTGTTACTGCATTTCATGAATTAGGAAGACTCAGTATTTCTGCAGTGACTTAATTATACTGGCTAAACCATATATTAATTCAGAAACACTTAGGATAAATGCATTTCTTAAATCATAACTGACCACCCCCACTCCGGATTATATGCTCCTGCATTGGAATAGCCCTAAAATACACATATAATAGCATTTTAAGGTTCATGGCTATTGTAACTGTTCTGGTTGGCAGTGGGAGTATGATTCTATGCGTACCTAAAATTCTTGAACTGTCTGCTAGATCTCATCCTCCAGTGACTCATTCGTGTTCATAGGTCAAAAGAGGGGAAAGCATCTTGTGTTTTTAATCTGGTCAGTCACTTAGTTGGTTCAGTCACTAACATAATTCAAGCAAATAGAAGATCATCCTTGCTTTAGTGAATTCAATTTGTATCCAAAACTCTTTGTCATACCTAAAGCCTTTTAAGGACTTCAGTGAACTTATTGCAGATACTCAGATATTCACTCCTACCAGTTCTGTGCTCTAATTTCAGTTAGGACAAATGATTAAATGTGATGTAAAGAGTATATTACAGATGCTATGAGCCTTTGACTTTATAGCAGCCTAGAGGAAATAGTATTGGATACTGATAAATAGGTGCAAAAAAAGGGAAATAAAGAAAAAAAAAAAGTAGTTTGGTTTGCTTAATCTCTAGAAGCTGCTAGACAGCATAAATTCTGCCTTGGAATGTGATCTTATGGCTTGGCCTCTGCCTAGTAACTTGCTGAAGGTGGCTTGTGGATTTGTGTTGCTCTGGTGGTTGTTGCTGGTGACTTCGGATGTCAGAAGTTCAAGGTTTGCTGTGGCGTGTCTGTGGAAACGCTGCTACTCTGCTTATCCGCTTCCCCCTTGTTCTGCCCGAATGATGTCATACCAGATGTGCCCGTAATTTTGAAGCCTTTATAACACAAAGCTCATAGTCCTTGTCTGTTCTGAGCCGTTGCAGGGATTCACTTTGTATTGTTGATGCTAATCGTGAAAAAGAACGAATTCACTCTTTTTGAACTTTCTTTTCAAACCACACTTTACTACTTGAAATGTTAGCCTATTGCTGATTAGTTATTTTTTTCATGTGCCAAACCGAGAAATTGCTGGAACCGGTAGGGAGCAGCTTCACAAAGTACACATACACAAACAGCCATGCAGGTGACAGTAGAGAGAGGTAAAAGCATGTAGTTTAAAAGTTTAATTAGGTGAATTTCAAAACTGATTTCACACTGAAACCACCACTGATTGGGGTACTGCAATTCTGAGCGAAAAAAAGCGAATGCAAAACTAAGAAGAGATTGCAGCCTCCTTAGGTATTTTAGCATTTTCCATCTTAAATGTATCTTTAATGGCAGATTTTCCTTGTCTACTCTACTGCAATCCGGAAGAGGTAAGGCTTTCCAGATTGACCTGAGTCTTCTCAGTTGTCATGCCTGTCAGCTACTGAGAAATGTTTATTCTTCTTATGACAAAGAAATGTCCTTTTAAGCTCTGGCAATTTCATCTTGGTATATAATTTTTTTTCTAAATAGTATCTAGATAAACTTGTCATGCAAGATAAAGAGGCAGGGAATCTCAACAGGAAAATCCATTTAGCTGAAGTGTGAAACGGCTTTTTTTTTAATGCTGGAAGAGAGCTCAGTTTTATTGCTTTTAGCTAGTAGAGTCTATCATCTTCACTTCCAAGGGGACCAGCAAAGTTGGCAATACAAGACACTTCTGAAAGCTATCAAAATTCATTCCTTTAGGAAAAAAACAAACAAACAAAAAAACTACCATGTTTATGATCAGCAGGGAATATTCTTTCCTCCTGTAGTTTGGGGGAGGGAGGAAAGTCATCCTCATTGATGGTAGTAAATAGCTAGACATCTTCAGCTGTGGAGTGCGCAGCTATTTGCATGCAGCCATCACGGTGGCATTCGAATGCTAACTGTGTAGATCTCGTTTTGAAGTCAAAATAGCTAATGCAGTGAAAGTTATTCCTGTGCATGGGCTATCCGCAGCTGTAGTCAGCGTGTGGTTTATGCCAGTCGCAGCCTCCTTTCCACTTTTCCTAATGAGCAGAGATTAAGGATGTGGGTGTATGGAAATAGGAATGAGAGACTGCCTCAATTAGATCAGGGTGGGCCTTTCAGCCTTTGCATGTAAATATACAAACAGTTATTCAATTTTTCTTTAAGGTCGTTTTCAAGATACTCTTTTAAATGCTGTCTGTGTTTGTTTAAGTATGCCACATGTGTGTCCTTTTATAAATAGAAGCAATCTCTACAAAATTGTGCAAAAGGTATGGGAGCTCGTTTGGTTTGTTAGCAATGTAAACTGAGGGATGCTATTCTTCAGAACACACACACAGAAATATATATATAAATTGAGAGGGAGACACGTTTGGTTACCTTGGACTTCTGATTTTTATGGTCTATTACCTGGGACAGTTGCTATTTATACACTTAAGTTTTTGCATAGATAACTTATTCTGTTACTAGGTGCTTCATAGCTGAAATCAGCTGTACAACCCCGTGGCACTGGGTTCTATGTACTTGTTTTTAAGGGACATATGAACAATGGCCGGAACAGGCTTTCTATTCTCATTTTACCTAAGTGTATAGCTACAAGGCAACTCTTCAAGGCCTACAAAGGGAAGCCACAAGTCTTGTTTAGCTTACACTGGAAGATTTTTGGAATACAGTAATAGTGGTATAAGCTGGTTGAGAGCATGAAGTAGATGCATACTGGAGTGGGGAGAAGAATCTTACAAGCCGAATCGGTGTTACACTTGTGTAACCAATACAAAAGGGGAGCATTGATTTACTGTCCTTTGATTTGAGCCAGTAGATACGAGACTTCTTTCTGACTAACCCAAGGGTAATGTTCAATTTGGCTGCGCCGCTAAAGAACTACTATTAGTTGATCAAATGTCAGAGGGAGCTGCTAATGAAGTTGAAAGGAAGAGGCACAGGGGCTGAAATAGTAATGTTGCAGTTTTCAGTGGAAATTCTGTATTATTATTTTTTTGCAAAGAATGTCATCAGTTGGAAAACTGTAGTCAGTGTGAATCTGTTTTGCTTTAGGAGAGGCAGTTTTGGGGATCCTTGCTTGGTGATTGCAGGAATTTGTTCAAATGAGTACACCACAACATAGTGTATACTACATAAATCTTCAGCCAGTAATCTGTATCCAGAAAGAAAATTTAATTAATCCCTTATTGTTCTTCTGCAATTACTAATACAGTTTAGCTTTACTTGCTTCAAAGCTGTCCAAAGTGGCTAAAATTCTAAGCTCTGTACCCGTTATGTAGACATTAGCGGGTACTTCACTCCTTGTTTTTCTCAGGACGGATATTATTGAATAAACTGTACAGTAACCCATACTTAGATATCACAGTGGTTACCATGGTTCTCTGTTTGTGAAAGCGTAAGTGCAGGATTTGTAGACATCAGATGTGAAATCATTATGAAATATCTTTGCTGCTGTGTTTTGAGATCTTCCAGTAACAAGAGACAGTGGAGCCAGGTGCAGAAAAAAAAAACTCTTGAATTTTAGATCTAAATCTAAACACCAAAGCAGCTGTTTCCAGTGTACACCACTTTATTGTGTTCCTTATTACTGATGAAGTCACGTAATTTAGGAAATGCTGCCCTTTGGGCAAGTGGATCTCAAGTTTTATCAAGCAAGGTGGCGTTGAGAAGGGAATGAGAAATTCAGATTTTTATCAAGCCACATATGAGATGATGTCATTATTTTTTGAAGGGAGGAGTTCATGGAAGCTGACTAGCCAGAAAGTACCTTGAAAAATAAGGATTGTATGTGCCACTCTGAACTGACTGCTCTCCAGGAAACCTCTGCATGCGCTTAGACTAAATTAATAGCAGAATATTCTTAAATGAACAAATTAGTTTTTAAGTTGAAGCCTAACAAAGCAAACTTGAAACTGCTTAAATATATAAGGGCTTTCAGAAATAGTCAGACAAAGCCTTACTCTCCCAGGATTCTTAAAACTAAATTGGCATTTGCATTAGCTCTCTTTCATGTCTTCAGGGAAATAATGCAGTGTAATATCTATATCAACACAACTTAAGTACAGTGCTGGGAATAAGGAAAGCTTTGACATTTTTATAAACAAGTATCGTTTTAATTTAAATTCAGATCAGTCACAGAAATGCTTTGAAATTGAAGGGTTCAGCTTAAAACTTCTGAAGCTACTCTGATCCCAGTTGGCTGGAAGAGGCAGGTATTTACTTCACTCCTTGTTTTTCTTTCTTCCTTACCTTCTTCTCAGTTCCATTTTCAAAAGTTATTTAGGATTATTTTAATTGTGTTTAACCTCATGGATTTTTTTATTCTCATGAACAAGATCTCATTTTGCATGTTTAGCTTTCTCTGAAGATTGATGTTTGCCTTAGCAATAGCTCTCCAGATGTGTTATGATCTAATAATGCTGAGCACCAGTGGTTAACCCTCGTCTGCTGTCAGCAGCATGCTGAACCACCTGCTGTGTTTTACCAAATCTCATAACTCAGCATTTGATTATGTAGTGTCTTGGCTCCAAGTGTCTGGAGCTGTTAGGCGTGTAGGTGGGTGCGCTCTCCGTTCCCAGGGTCTGTATCCAGCATTGGGCTCAGGAACTGCTGCCCAGAGACTTCCCTCTGGAGCCACACAGTCATCTTGGCATCTCCTCAACTTCCCAAGGCTCAACGGTGGAGTAGGGACTGCCTGTACAGTTGTCTTCAGATGGTCAAACCTGTATATAAATATAAAAGAACCTAGAGCTACATTATATATATAATATATATATATATATATTTATATATTCTCATTTCTCTCTTTGTACTGTACATGTCTCTCTGAAGATCTTGCTGCAATCGTAATTTTACCACCTGGCTATGTGGAAGCAAATGACTTTTCTAAGGGGTCACTCCTTGAAATATATTGAGGTTTGTGGTTTGAGTTGGCAGTCTACGTTGAAGAAAGTGAAAGATTGTGTAGCAATGCAGCTCTAAAGACAGATTTCATACAATATGCATTTTAAAATAACCTTCTACAAAGTGTCAGCCTCTGTCTACACCTTTTAACTAAACCAGTGCACAGGTAGGCTGGCTTTGCATATATCTCATTTTGTGTAAAATGGCTAACAAGTCCTTGTGACAAAAGCAATAGAAGCTTGAACAGGCATTGCCAATATGTTTTTCAAATTACCATGTCTTGATAATTTTGTAAGAAGGGATATATAAAATGGCTGCTTTCTGATACATAGTGTGAGTCAAACAGGAGATAGCCAAGCTGCAGAATCCGATGAGGTAACTTCTATTTCGTGTACGGAAGTTGTAGCATCTACAGCAGCAAAGCGGTTTAATACTTGCAACAGAAATTCCAAAGTGCAAAGGCAATGCAAGATTAAAATAACAGTACTTGCTGGGTGTGGCCATTAAACCAATATGATTTTTCTGCAATTACAGAACAAAACTTATGATCTTTGTCCATATGTAGGACTGTATCAGAAAATTAACTGCAAGGATTACTTCAGCTCTTCTCAGCAGAGATTTGCTGAGAACATTGCCTCATCTTACGTGACAAATCCATTCTGAAAGCTAAATTTTGAAGTGAATGCCTACCTACACAAGAAATGCTCTCAGGAAGCTCGGGGAGAATGGAGGTGGACAGGAAGACACCATTTCGTTTGTAGTAGTGAAAGGGTTGGTTCCTTGAAATGGGATGGTTCCAGTCATGTTGTGCTTTTCAGTAAATGAAATTTGACAGATTGCTTGCAATGATAATGAGGTACAAGGTCTTGCACGTGTTAGTGAATTTCACTTTGCTGCTGCTGCTAAGCATCATTTCCAACAGGTTGGGAAACTTCTACTTTGCTTCCCTAATGCTTGAGCTCAAGAAGGCTAGACAAAACAGCACTGTAGTCCTTTATTTCACATCTGGGCCCTTTCTGATAGTGAGTTTTGGGTATGGTCAGATGCCTTGATGGGACCCTTCTTGATTTATGTAGGACTGTGGGACGTGGCCACTTGGGATTTTCCTGTGTGGAGTTTGTTATCCTGGGCAGCAGCTTGGCAGCACCTGGCAGCAATGGGCAGCAGCTGGTGGGTCCAGCTAGGCATGTACCTGTGATAGGTTTTTCTGACTGCATTGATTCTCCAGCCATCAGACCAGGTCAGCAGCTACTAGTCATGACTGTGAAATGCTTTGCTGTCACAGGTCAGTTTCCAGTGGACAGGTGTCTAAACCAGCGCTCTTCCTGATGCTTTTTAATTTCTGGTAATGTTAGAGCTACTGTGAATGCATTGCTAAACAAGAAATGTTATTGTGCAGGCAGAAGGCAAGGTGATAAAACATATAGACCTGGGAAAATGTTCAGGGTTGTATATGGATGTATATGTATTTAAGTAAGTGATCTTGTGGTTAGGACTACTCTTGGAACCACCTAGTTCCTGGGCTCCAGTCTTAATCCTGCAAACAGCTGTCTGTACTCTCCCTAGCAAATCACTTAATCCTTCATCTGCATTAAGTGCAAGATTTTATCTGGCTGTACTGTGAGTTAGCTGGGGCAAAACTGTGTCCCACTCACTCCCTGTGTTGAAGTCTTAGTCCCTTCTGGTTTCCAGCAGCATAACTTGTGAGTTAGGTTGGCAGTGCTATCAGAGAAACTGAGGCTGAGAAGCACTGTACAATTGGAGCATTGGTGCTTAGGAAGTTTTACACTTATGTGCCAACTCCAGACGAACGTCCTTTGAGCCCAGGACTCAATGGAGGTCTTTATTTCAGAAAAGGCTTCTGAAGAGAAGGTTTATTCTCCATTTAATGTCATTTTGGGCCATCGTAAAATGCAAGTGAATGTCATGCAGCAAGACTGTTTTCTTTAACACTGAAATCTGCATGAACATATGAATATGGAGATACATGGACTAAAGCTTCATTGGCTCTCTTTAAAAGTTTGATGTTACATTGTAGTATTTAAACTTTCATTTGTATGTGGTTCCACAAAGACTAATTACTTTTGCCAAGTAATATTTCTTCCACTGTATTACAAAGGCTAGTAGGATAGAGCTAAACATGGTATCTGTGGTTGAAGAACTGAAAAATTAATGATCTCCTTTCTAGCTGCTGATTGATTTATAATTCATATCTGATAAAATGAGAAATACACTTCTGAGCTAGCTATCGTCTCTCCATTTACTATCTAGGTGTTGTTTTGTTGTGTTTTTGTTGTTTGTTTGTTTTTTAAATTCTTCCTTCAGCGGATGTTAGGGGTGTGTGAATTTTGGGCCATAGAGTGCTGCTGAACGAGGAGGTTGCCTGACCCACGTTTTCTTTGCTTGTCATTTCCTTTAGACTCATTATCCTTTGTAGTATCTAGCCCTAAGGCTTGTGTTTACTCCAAACTGTGTAGCTGCTGTAGCACACTGCTGCCACGACCCTTGACTTTTATTACTATTACAAGAGTAGAAAAAAAAGGATTCAGGGTTACAAGATGTAATTCAAAATCTCATCCCATCTGTTGTGCTGGAGTGGTTTATATGGGTTGATGCAACAACTTTCCCATATTGAAACTGTATATGCTATCAGTGGGTTACAGCCTTTATTGTGACCTTTGGAATCCTCTCCAAAGAGACTGACCAATGCTTCTATCTTTTTCTCCACTAAGTTCTCTATTCTTATTCTATGAATTCATTTGATCCATACAAGTAAGCAGAATTTGGTCTGGTCAATAGGGAGAGAGATGTCTAGCAATTTGCCAAATAATTGTCCTCTGAATGCAAGAGAGACCTGTTTAGTGCTGTGATGGACTGGATCTTGCTTTTTTTGATTAATATGCTTTATGCTTTTGTTTGCTTCTTTCAGAGTAGCCTTTATTTGTTTATGTTGCTTCAACTGCTTTGGAAAGGAGGAAAAGATATTTTGAGTGTAATAACCTGCTTCGTCTAAAACAGAAAGTGTTGCCAGTTTACTTCTTGCTTCCTCTCTAAATACTTTTCTATTGGGCTGCTTCTGCCACGTGTATAATGTGTCTCCAAAACAGCATGTTGTTCATGCATGATGGGTGGATTCCTGCATGTCTGACGAGGAATGGATCCTCTTGGGCATGCAAGTCCTGCCAACACTTCAGTTGGAAAACTTAAGGTTTTAATGTACATTCTGTCTTTTAGTCCCAGTTTGGCCTCTTCTTTTGGAAGACATTTCTCTGGAACAAGTTACAATGTACCAGGCTTTTTACAATATAATAATAATAATTAAAAAAGCATTTATAGTTATATGGAGATGGTTTACTAGAGAGTCTGCATCTGACTTACTTACATTTCTTTCTTTAGATCCCTTCTCACTGTTCCTTACCATGCATGTTTAAAAACTTGAAACCGTGTAAGAACTACACAGATGGGATGAAGCTGCCAATTGATAAGGAATGTTCTGATTGCACATGGCAGTAACATTAAGGGGATGTTTTTTCTGCGAGAATATAAAAACACTTGACTGTCACTTCCCTGATTTTACCTGTGGAGGGAAGGTATATCAAGGGTGGCCTAGAGTAATTCTGCTGATTTTTAGTCTGTGCTGTAGTAACCTTATCTGGGTCTATGTTCAGAAAGCAGAAACCTGTCAAAAGTTAGTAGATATGTACTGAATTTCCAAATTATTCTTAATACTCTGCACATGGATTATCTTTCTTGTTGTGCTTATTTAACTGTATAATGGAAATAACTTCTTAAATATCAGTAAATGAACACAGGACTAAAGATTGTTACTGTATTTGACACATTTACATCATGGTCCTATATTTGAAATCTAAAATTCTTTATTTCAAAATAAAGAAAATAGCAAGAAAAAAATTAGGAATCCCTAAGGGGAAAATACTGCATGTCAAGTTCTCTTCTGTCGTGGCCTACTTTATTTGCTAAATATAAAAACCATTAAAACTATTTGTGTACCACAGCTACGGCTAGTCTAGAGTTCCTTGTCATCCTTCTGCAATTATCCAAAAAGCTTGCTTACATGTGGATACTAGAGGGTTTTTGGTGCATTACATTGTAAATGAGTATCTGGAAATAAACTGCCAATCTCCATTTCTGGATGAGCCTTAAAGACAGATTCAGGCACAATAAAACAGACTTGTTTAGTGACAGTTCTGCGTCACTCCACATGCCATGTATGATCACCCTATCAAGAACTGCATCCTGCTGTGATGACAGTTTGCTGGAAACTCTCCACAGATTCATTGGAAATTGGCTGAGCCCCAGCTCTACAAATTAGTGGTCAGAAGAGACTGTTTGTAGGGTACAAGTCTGTCCAATTTGTAGTGTTGACTTGATTCTTTTTTTAATTAACGCTTTAAAAAGTGTGTCAGCGGAGTGCCAAACAAGACAAGAAATGATCATCTAAAACATTTTATTGCAGCAGATGATGCTGTTCTATATTATCACAGGAACATGGCACTTAAATACAGCAATATTTTTTGTCACTTTTGTTCATTTTATGGTCAACAACACTTTAAAATACTGTAAATAGTCTACAAAACAAATTCCAACTTTTGCTTTTTTTTTTTTCCTTCTAAAATCAATCTCATTTTTTCCTGAATTCTTTTAAAATCTAGTATCTTAATGAATTTTAAGCCAACAAGTGGAATTGTTAACCCTCCCTCCCCCTTAACTGCTTTTATCTCTAAGACTGCTTTCTGTGCAGCATCTCAAACTTAAGCAGGTGATTGGCAACAGCTATGTAAGGAAATACAATAGTCTGTAGTCCTTTGTAGATCCTGTGAGTACAGTCAGGATTAATGAAATCTGACTGGCTGACTTTTGGTGAAATCATCTTTATCCTCTGTTTTTAAGCATCAAGTTTTTTAACTGCTGCTTCCTCGGTGCTTTGTGTGAAACCTATTACTACTCCATCCAGCCCTCAAATATTGCTCTGCAAGGGAAGTGAATGTCAAGATGAAAGCTTTGAAAGATCAGAGCTGGCGATGACAGCAGTTTCAGCTGCCTTTGCTTACACTGAACATGGTAATGTTTCCTATAGAGTTACCAGATTATGGCCTCAGATTTCGGATATGTTCTTTGCAAGTAGATTGTGCCAGGTGCTGGGGCTGTGAGTACAAGGCAAGCTTTCAGTGTCAGGACCTGGTACTCCGTAGAGCAGGTTGGGCGGATTCCTATCCGAGCCATGCTCTCGCTCCCCCTCCTCAACTGAAGAGGGGCAGGAAATAAAATTAAAAGCTTGTGGGCTGAGCTAAAGACAAGGGAGATCAATTACCAACACAGGCAAAGTAGATTTTATTTTGGGAAAACTAATTTATTGCCAATTAAAATAGATTTGTATGGTGAGAAGCAAAGACAAAAACACCTTTCTCCTTAATTATCTATCTTTTTTTTTTTTTTTTCATTCTCAATCCCTTTGTTCCCAACCCGTCTACCTCCTCCTGCCCATTTGAGTGGCACAAGGGAAAGGGGAATAAGGGGCTGCAGTCAGACCGTAACAGTTCCTCTCTGTCCCTTCTTCTTCCTCACGCCTTCCCCGGCTCCTCCAGGGGCTCTCCCCGTGCCACAGCTCCTGTCAGGAAAGCTGGCTCCTGTGCGAGCTTCTCTCCACAGCTTGCAGTTTCTTCAGGAAATACCCACTTGCTCTGGCATGGGGTCTCCCATGGGCCGCAGCGTGGATATCTGCTGCAGCAGGCTGTGAGGAAATGTCTGCTCCACCATGGTCCTTTCCATGGCTGCAGGAGAATCTCTGCTCTGGTGCCTGCAGCACCTCCTTCCCCCTCCTTCTTTCACCTTAGTGCTTGCAAGGCTGTTGCTCACACTTTTTACCTCACATCTTACTACTCTGCACTGTTTTACCCTTTTTTCCAATGTGTTTTCCCTGGGTTACCACCAGCGTGGCTGAGGGGCTTGGCTGTGCTCTGTGGTGGGGTGGCTGGAAGCGGCTGGTTCTGGTGCAGGGCCACCCCGGCCTCACCTCGCTGAGGTGCCTGCAGCCCCTCACCACCAATGCCTCTCCACATAAACCCAGGCCTCCACAAAATACTTCCTACACAGATGTTCTAACAGACAGAATATGGTTAAGACCTTCATGGAGAAGAGCATTAGGTATGTGAAGTTAATGGTAGGTAATACAGTTCTGTGTTCATGTGGACCTTTAGATGTAGGAGGAGAGCCGGTGACAGAGCTGTGGTAATGACAAGAACAAAAAAAGCCCTTTTGACCTTCATCACCCCCAGCTGTACCACCAAGGTCAGTAATACATGTTGGGAAGAAAACAGATTTTGTTAATTCTTTCTGCAAATTAACTTCCTGTTTTTTTAGTAGCTCTTAACCAAACACTCTCTTCAGGGTAATTGTCTAATGTAAGTGTGTGGTGATGGCTCACAGATTTATGAAATTCCTCAGAATTTCCACTGTGATTCTATGAGTCATGTAAATGTGACTTCTTCAGATGTGACTCAAGTATCTTCCATTTTTATGGATTCCTGAGTAGCTGCTTTGTCACGGTCTGGGGGTTGTCAGGGTCCAAGCTGGGTGTTTCGTTCAAGCACAAGTCACAGCTGTGCGTCTGTTCTCGTGCATCTGAAAGCTGTGGTGAAGACAAGCTCACTGGCGGTGTGGCTGCTGCTGCACCAGCTGTAAGCAGCCCTTCCATGAGGGCTGGCTGCAGGCATTACTTTTTAACCTCTAATCTCAACTGCATTTATTCTGACTTACTGTTTAAAAGCCCCATTGCTCTTGCCAACTTCATGGAAGACTTGCTCTTTTATTTTCAATTGCCTGTTGAATGCTGGGTATTGGTACAAGGCTGAGGTCCTCTGAACAAACTTTCCAGAGAATCTCTCTGCCCTCTCTGTGATTAAGGGCAGTGTTTACAATAGAGGGCTGCATCCAGTATATTCCATGACAACTAACTCATTTTCTGTGGGTGCATTTAGGGAGCTTTGGTAGCCCTAACCTACTGCTGGGGTGGAGAGTATGCAGGAATGGACAAGGAGGAGGAGTAATCTTTTAATGTCAGTAAAACTGACTAGCTCAAAAGCTCTATGAAAAATTGAGTTTCCAGAGCAGAAATACTAAAGCTTCAGCCTAGTTCATAGTTTTATTTTTCTTCCTACCCTGAAGCACTCCATCATAATTGTCTTTGCTCATACTACACCTGTCAAGAGATGACACTGTTATGTGCTAAACTCTGTAGGTGTGACAGCAATGCGTTTCGCCCTGCCAGAATGGAGGTGGCATGTGTCCATTTTCTAGTACTTGGCCAGGTCTGCCAGCTTTTTTCCTCCTACTGTAGAGATAATGCCAAACCATAGTATTTTAACTGTTTCCCCTTTGGCTAATGTTTCTGGTGACATGATTATAAATGATTTCTGTGTTCCTGGTACAGATATGTGAGCATGTTGTCTTTGCTTTTTTTTTTTTTTTTTCCTGGATGCCAAGAGATCTGGTGGGACTGTTCAGAGCCATTTGATCTTGATCTGAGTGCCCTGGGCAGTGGTAGGCAAACTTGGCTCTAAAACCTATGGTCTACATGTAGGCATGGACTGAATGATTATTCTAAAACAGCTTATCCTTGCTTCTGGTGAGCTCACTGTGATAGCAAGAAAGACCAAGCATTAGACAGAAAGGAGTTTTGAGGCTTGTTCTGAACATCTCTTTGATGGTAATTATTCAGCTGTTTTTCAGTGGAGAAGGTAAGGTATGCAGAGGTAAGTAGATAGTTCTATTATTCCCAAGCCCCTTAAGGTTTACCTTCACTCACTGGTATGTTTTTAAACATGCCTAGTGCACGTAGCCAGATGCATCCTGCAAACATGAATTCCTCCTGGAAGTACCTACTTCTTCACAAATACTGTAAACTTGGGAGAGTCTGCTGTGGTGTTCCGGATTTTTCGCTGAACGCCTTTTTTTTGTTGTTTGTTTTGTTTTTTTTTAGCTTGGTTTCTAAAGAAATGAGGCTTTATGTTGTTGGTTCTGTCCATTTCTTCCATTTTGAACTTGGAATCCATTACCCATTTCTATCAAGTTCAGTAAAGGCACTGAAATCTTTAAGGTGATAAAAGAAATTTGGTGCCTTAGCTCAGGAAAAAAACTATTAATTATTGTCCTATTGAGGGAGTGGCTTTCATGTGAAATCAGCAGTTGCATCTGGACAGATCTCCAAGTTTGGCATCCTGGTCAGAAAACTGTTCAGCTGGGTGTTTTTTCCTTTGTTTGCCTGATAGGGAGACATGAACGGAAACTGGAAGGTGACTTTCTTCAGGGGTAATGTTGTGAAGGAGGATTCAGAGGTTTCAGTGTATGTACATACAGAGGCAATACACAAAGGAAGAAGTCATAAAAAGCATGAGCAGTGATTGCAGTGGGGGTTGGGGCAGTGTTACACAAGGACGCAGGATGCCTATCCAGGAGAGACATTTGTTCATCTGCTCCTGAAATATGTTGTTTCATCTTAATATAGATAAGTTACAGATCGCCTGCTTGTATAATTAGAAGAAACACATTGGCTGCAAACCCAGTTGAGTGTCCTTCCTGGGTCCCTTTAAAAATACAGGAGAACTGTTTTTAATGCTTCTGTTTATTTTGGTACAGTATCCAGACTGCTGGAAATATGTTTATAGCACAGTCTAATGAGCTGAGGCTCCTCTCTAAGATTCCACTGCCTCATAGCTGGATAGAAAAAGCTGATGCTGTCTAAATATGTATTTATGTCAGACACTGGCTTGTGCTAACAGTTAATGCCATGAGGAGCTGCCTATTTAATACCACCTAAGCTAAGAGCTTGAGCAGCAATTGTTCCTAAGCATATGATACAGAATGATCCTAGTTACTGCAGTATTTATTCATTTACTTCTGCAGCAGTCAGATTTATCAACACCCGGTCTGTGTTGTGAACATCGCTAGTTATATTAGGTCATCTGTAGTTAAGCTTGATGACTTCATGAGAACCATTTTACTTTTGCAGTCTACCGGTGAATTACTAATTCCAGGTCAACTTTGAAATCTGGTTAGATGGTTTTAGATGCAAGAAACCCAGGTATATGAAAATAGTGTTATTTCCATTGGAGTGGAGTTACAGCTCTGCATGGAGCAAATTTAAGTGAGGTGAGAGTGAGCTGCTCGTCAGCATCCTGACAGGTTTTCTTGCCACTTTAAATGCGGTGAGTTTAATCTCTTATTCTTCCCACTTCTTCTCCAAGAGGAAGTGCATTTTGCCTGGTGCATGATTACTTACTTCAGTGGAAGGCAGGCTTGGAAATGTCATTTTTGGATAGAAATATTTTCTATATCAGGGAGAATAATATTCAAGCCTAAAATAAAATAGAGGTTTGTTTTGAAACCCAAAAACTATGCTGAGCAGATTATAGAGCAACATTGCAGTAGTTTGGTTCAAACTTGCTGCTTGAATCACAGTTTGTTTCCCAAATGGTTTAAAAAGCCAGTCTGTGGCATTTGCTCTCCCTGCCCTTTTGAACATCCCCTTGCTCCAGTTATTCTTGTGTTGCAAGGGGTCAGAGATCACTCTCCTTCTCTCCAGGCTTCAGACCATTGGACTTGTCAGCTCTTTCTTCCAGAAATTGGATTATAATGAAAAGTTGGCATTCTCTTCCCTTGCACTCCCAAATCTGAAAAACCACTGCAGAAATCTTATTGTAATTGGTAGTTTGCTGTTGGTGCAGTTTGTGTAGGCAGAGCATGGAGAAGTTTGCTTCAGTGCACATTGGAAGGACTGAATGGCAATGTTTTACAGTGTGCCTCTAAAAATCTTGTGTTCACTTTTAAATCTCATGCAGACAAAAAGCTAGTATTAGTAATGAACTCCTAAAGCTCACTGGAGAAGAGGATTGATTTGGGGTATAGAATAACTTTTCCATCAGTGTTTTGGCCAGATCTGCTTAATGTGAGTAGTAGCTAAATCCTTCCCAATTTAAACAGAATATAGGCATTTTAAATGATTTACAGGTTTTTGAAAACACTATTATCAGTACCATGACAGTGTTCTGAGGAAGTACTTCTTTGAATTACAACTGGAACTAATATCTGCTGGAGTAGTAGCTCTTTGAATAGATAGGAGAGTGGCTGCCAGGAATATATTGAATATCTGAAGCCCAAATTGGATATATTTAGTATAGTTGGCTCATTGAAAAACTTGTTAACAAAGCATAAAAATCCTGCTGGAGCAAATTCATCTTTTGCTTTCGAAGAATGTTTCAGTTCTTTGTTAACACGGTGAAGATGAAGTGGTTTTATTCTGGGGGGATGTGTCCTTGCTTGTGCGTGCACTGAATGCCTTTAACAGAACCACCATCTGGCTGGGGCTGTTCGTCACCTAAGTTGTTTTTGCTGGCCTGTAGTGGAAACCTGCACGGAAGGGAGGTGGAGCTAGAGAAGGTGGATTTGAATGCTTTGGTCACTGTTCTTGGTCTTTATTTTGCATTGGCAATTTGAGAAAGGGGCTCAGGGGCTGGCAGGGGGATTTGGCTTCCCAGGAATGATGCCAGAGAGACCTTTCTTTGAAGCCCTTCATCAGCAAGAGAGGGAGCCTATCCTGTTGCATTCTGTTTTGTTTCTGGGGGGAATATGATCCAGAGTGACTAGAGACAGGTGGAGTGTGTCAGAGGTCCAAAAGAAGATGGTAATCAATATTCAGTTCCTAATGCTTAAACATTTTATGAATGTGCCAAACTATATAAAAAGCCTATCTCACACCAGCTATTTTAAAGTACATTAGAAAAATTAAGTAACTGTCTTGCATCTGTTGCTGACTTCAGTTCTTTTTCTGTATAAACAATTTTAGTGATTTAAGGTAGTACAAAGGAATATTTGAAATTTAGTGGGATTGATGTGTTTTTCTGTCATCCTGGAAAGAATCATTAAGTCTTGAATAAACAAATAGAGCAAAGACCAGAATTGACCATGGTGTTTAACACACAGAAGAGCTCTAGTTTCAACATGTTGCTTCTCATACCTGGACCGTTGCTGGGCAGCAAACGTGGAGAGAACAGTTTAATTTTTTTTTTTTAATATTTGGCCCATTTCCTTGCATATATAGTACAACAAAGAACATTTGTCAAGTGATAAACTGTACTACAGTGATTACCAGTCTGATTCCTCTGGATGCATGAGCCACTAATCTTCTTAAGTGGGTGCTAGTACAGATGCAGACCAGGACTGGGGGCTGCTATGTTGAAACTTGCAGCCACTTCAATCACCAGTGAACGCTGCACGACTTTTATACCCTTGTTACAAAATTTGAAAATGGACACCCTCACAAAGTTACTTTCCTAGTGAAAAATGTGATTTTCTTGGCTGGATGTTTGTCTGTTCTTGTATCTGCTTTGTGGTGAGAGGGGTAAGTACTTGGCCTTGATAAGCTCTTGTGCCAAGTGTTATTTTGGAGGGAAAAAAAAAAGAAAAACAACTCTGGAAGTATTATGGCCCACAATTATATCAGCAGGGCCTTGCTTGGAAAACAATTGGGACTGCAAATTAAATAATTGTTGTCCATGGATGGAAAACATGTGGCTTTTCTTCTCCCATGTACACTGCCTTACTTGCTCAGTGCTTCTGTGGTATACTGAAGTCTTAAGAGCCAGGATGCTTGGGGGTTAATCAATGCAAATGGTTTGAACTGATAGCTATGGAAAGAAAAGAATCCAGTGGTTTAATTACACAGATGCCATCTATACGCAGAAGAGTGCCTATTGATCTGCATGTTTTTAATTAAAATAAAGAACTTGCAATTTTCATAAAACATTTTCTCCTTACTCACCGGTTGGGGTAGGACTTCAATTGCCATCGTGCCCCACGAAGCAGCTTCACTGGCACGCACTAAAACTGCAGTGCATGGGACTGGCAGACAGGCACGGGAGCAGAATACAGGGGTCCAGCTGGGGCTCGGAGAAGAACAATGGCATGAAGTGACACTTTTTGTGAATTTTCTGTTCATTCTTCCATTTGAGAGTCAAGCTTGCCTGCAAATCAGATGATTAAAGCTGTAGGAAGCCACTGTTAATTCTATGTTCTAGTGTTGAAATACTTGCAGAGGGGGAAAACTTCCGTGTTGACATTTGTAACTCATGAGAAGCCTGCGAGCCAGGAGCTCCAAGGTATGATTTGAAGTCTCTTTTATTAGCTTTTCTATTTACTTTGTTCTGTCAAAGCAGTGCAGATCAACTGTCCGGACTGGAGCTCTCTATGTTGACATTGAGATGTACATTAGAGGTAGAAAGCTGCCCAGCTTTTGACTGTTGGAATAAGTTGTAAGGTAGCCCTGTTAAAAGCAAGTTCTTCTAGAGGCTTCTCGAGCTCTGTCAGACTTTCCTGTCTCTTAAACTTTTTTTGCTTCTGTGTGAAAAGCTTCCAAAAGTGGGGAAATTGAACACACAAAATACAGATTATTCTAATCTTTTCTGGCCAACTTTGGATGTTACGTCAACCGGAGGAAAAACACGGCCAAGCAAGACTTGAAGCAGTGAAATAGATACCAACTTGAGTGTGTTGAAGATGGAAGCAAGGACTGAAATTATTCAAAACTGCAGTGGTTGTAGGGCATTATTTAATGATTGGCAGAACCTGGCTTACCCAGTGCCGCCTCTGGAAAAGGTAGCGTATGTTTTACCCTGTGTGTTGTGTGCCCTTTGTTGCTTTCTTGTGGCAGCACTAGCCTTCCTGTGGCAAGGTGGTGTTGGTCTTCACCTAGGTGTGTTTCCCTGCTCCAGTGTGCTAGGTGGCCAGTGGCAAAGAGGGCAGGACTGCTCCCTGCGCAGTTACCGCTGGTGCTGGCATCAAGTTCTTGTGTAGTTATGCCCCGAGCCTCCCTGGTGCGCTAAGTCACTATTTTGTGGTTTAAATTACAGGTTGCAGTGACAATCTACCTTAATCATAATTATCCACAACATTTCCATTATAAGACCTTAGTTCTCCATTCTGTGAAACCAGCCATTTGGGTCAAGAAATCTGCTTCATGCTGAGGCATTTTGTGTGCTTAGGCAAAAGCAGGATGAAGTTAAGGAAAAATATTTTGCTTATGGGAAACTTGAAGTTCAGAGAGGGTAAACCAGGGACTCAAAATGAGACAGCAGCTTGGCTTTTGTGCTAGGCCTTTTTTGTCCTCTTCCTAAACCTGTCCAAGTTCTTATATCTCTGCAGAGAGCAGCAGGTCTGCATCCGGTGGATTTTCTCAGAGCTTCTGTGGAGGGCAATTAGGGAGCATGTCAGGGGGAAAACGAGGAGCCAGAAAAGAGCTGGGAAAGCTGTTTTCAGTTCAACTTGCAGTGAGTGCACTCCTGTTTTATTGGAGAGTGATGCACTGTGTATGTGGGACTTTTAGCTCTGAGCGTTGTCAGCTTCACGTTGTGTTTGCGTGGCAGCTTCCACTGACTGCAAAGCGCCAAGGTGTCTGAAAAGTCCGGTTCTAGGGGGCACCTGACCTTTTGGGTTCTCATCTGCAAAATCAGGCTAAGATGGAGGGATTATAACAACTCCTAAGGGTGTCATAATGATAAATGCTAATGTTAGTGAAGCATTCGTATGAAGTTAATTATAACAGCACATCCCAGAAGGAGAACAATTCTATATTGAGTACAGAATGTGCATAGCATGCAACAAATATGGCCTGAGGCCATGCGTTGTCTGGGTACAATGAAAAGAAATACTTAACAGCTACCTGCTCAGCAAGCATCATCAGTGCTTAAAGTAGCAGCAGCCCTATAGGGGATACAGAAAATAAAGAGATTAAATTTGGCCTTCCTGTTATGTGCAAGTGACTTCAAAGAATTATGGATGGTTTTATTGTGGCAAGCCAATTTTCTGAGCAGTTGCCTTTATGCCAGGGTTGTCACTTTAATATATTTTAAAACTATGATGACAACTATGAACTTTCAGTGTCATGTTGCAAAAATAATCCCTGAGCTTGGGGCTGTACTGCTTACATTTTTTTTTCTTAGTTAATTATTAGTTTGAGGAAAGCAAAAAATTCAGTGTGGAAAAACTTAAGGGTTATTAAGCAGCTTTGGTTGCCTTGGATTGATTTTGGTTGTTTCAGTACATTTTTTACTTATTTTCCAAATCATTACAGCTGATCTCAGTGCGAGTGACTGATGTTACTGCATGTAGAAATATTAGGAAAAATGCGTGCTTCCCCAGGAATTACAGTAAAGTCTATTAAACTCAGTACACAGCCTATTTTTACAAATAGAATTATGGGTTTCAGTTTGTTGTGGTCACATTTCTGCAAGACTAACTTGGACAATTCCATCTCTCACTTCCAAAAAAGGGATTATACGATGTATTAAGCAGTAAGCAATATCATAAATTTAACAGTCTTATATTTTAAGAACAGAACCTTAGGTCTCCTTGCATTCTCCATGCATGTTTCATATTTTACAAGTTTGACTCTTTTGTAGTACTTTTTGACTTTATATGTTTTGTTTTTAAGGATTTGAGTTCAAAAATTGATTTATTTTATTTATATCTCCAAATAGATTGGGTGAAAGTAATTATTATTCCTTTGAAATAATTACAAGCATAGCAACTATTTGAGACAGAAATAACTGAGATTTCAGATTCTTGCATGCAAAGCTATTCATCAACTAAATAAATCAGTCCTTAATGGAAGAGGGGAGGATGTAATCACCATGCTTTTGTGGCACAATATGGCAAGGAGGATATTGTATCTTAAAAGTAAAGGATTTTAGAGGGTTTTTTTCCTCTAGTATTTTTAACCAAGGATTAGTTTAAAAAAAAAAAAGTGTATGGTGTTTGTGTGTGTGTATATATATATATGTATATATATGTATATAATATATATATATATAGCTGAACCGTATTTGTCTCAGGCTTTGAGATAAAAGTGAGCTAAAATTCTTACCTAAATATATTACCACATGTTTTATAAATAACTCCTGATAGAAGGTGGTGGGTTTTTTTTTTTTGTTTTGTTTTGTTTTGAAATTGTAATGTGTATCAAAAGGCTAAATGAGCTTAAGGAAAAAAAAATTCTGATGAAATTTGGGTTTTTAAAAACAACTTAGATATCTGCAGGAACTGAATGGGCATTGGTGGCAGCAGCCGGAAGGGTGGACAAGAATATAACAGGAGGGCGTGCAGCTGGAAAAGTGGTTGCTGTTCCAATCTAGAATAGTATATTCAAAATGTCTGTACTCTGTTGCAAGAAAGAAATTTGGATTCCAAAAGATCAAATTGTTTGATATTCAATTTTCTGTATATCCTAATGTTTGTTGGTTTGCATTAAGAGAACTGAGTTGCTGTCTGGATTGATGGCTGTCGCCTCCAAGTCTCCTAGTTGCATGAAAAACAAGCCATGTGCTTCAAGTCTTAATTCCCCAAAGGACAGAAGAAAATGTTTGGATCATTTATTTTGAAAGATAATTACAGCTCTAAGCAACCCCTCAAAGTCAGCATTTAAAATTGACACTATTACATTGACTTGAGTGTAAACATATGAAAATTGTTATGATATTGAAAAAGAACATTTAGACTAAGAATATCTGTTGTGAAACAGTCATTAGTTTTAAATCACGCTTGGTCTTGTAGGACTCTTGGTTCTTTTCTCTCTATAAATAATGGTAAAGAGTTCAAATTTTGATTAAGTCTTTGAGCTAGATGTACATTCAGAGAAGGATAAGTCAATGATGGGACAACTTTGAAGGTACTGAAATTTGCTTTTGTTTTCTTGGAAAGCAAACTTTCAGAATACAGTTTCCTGTGAGAAGTGAAGCCCCTGTTCAGGTAAACATGGGATTTTCCAAATAGTCTCCTGCGTGTCTGGAGCTCAGTCTTAATATAAAAATAAGGCAAGCAGCACAAACATAAAACCTGGTTTTGCTTCAACAAAAACAGCCAAACTAGATTTGGTCAGTGTCGTGATCATATTCAAGACCGAAATGAACTAAACTAAGCATTGCCTTCACTTCAAGAGGATTTATGGTGGTTTCTCATGTTTATCGCTTGCTCTCTTCCTTCTAATGTAATTTATTTGCTGCAGTGTAAAAGCCCAGTAAGTATTCATCAAAGAAAAGTTATTCTAATCTTTTTTGACAGGGGAAGGAAAGGAAAGGAGAAAGAAATCTCCATGTTGCACATTTAGGAAAAGATTTTCTGAGAAACTTTTTACATCCTCAAGCAAATACAAGCATGCAGATGAGTTTTGTTTTTTTCTTGGCTTCTTCCTTGAGTTTCGATGTTGTGCACTGTACGTGTAGAGCTGTTTTAAAGTTCAGCACTGCTTAAACCTCCCTGACCCTTTTTTTTGTTTGTTTTAAAGTAAAAACTCACAACAGGATGTGATGGTGTTGTCCAATCTGGCCACACCTCGTCTGTGCTGGGACACACTGACTTCATTCATTTGTAGGTGTGGTGATTATTAGACAGTTTGCCACCACGCCTTGGAGTGTTTTATTGCAATCATAAAGTGGTTCAGCTAAAGGAAATATCACTTTTCTAGAGGAAAAAAAAATGGCAACTTTCTGCTTCTAAAACGAACTCATTCCAGGAATGTGTAGCGTAAAAATTCCATGGCCTGGAATAAGCATTGAGCTTGTACTGAATATACAAAGGATTGCATAGCTTTTTCCACTGAGTAGCAGCATACCTCAGTGTTTTAAAGTAATTATCTTGGTTTGTATGGTTGTGAATTTTTATAAAATCTTGCGTAGAATGGTTGAAGGGAAGGCTCACATTTCTCTTCCTCTGGCATATAGAAAGGCTTTTTATTGTGTGAACTACTTTGTGGGCAATCCAGAAGGGAAACTGTGGAGCTCTGGAAGTGGAAATATTTTACTTTTTCTGGGAGGCTGTTCATGGCACAGAGAAACATTGAAGGGTAAGAATAAATGGAGCGCATGTGTATTCTCAGTAGCTATGTTAACTGGGTCTCGGACGTCAGCTCCCTGTACAGCACTTATCTGCCTGCTGTTAAAAGAAGCCTCCGACTTAATCAGAAATGATAATAAAAGCTGTTGTACTTTGTGGAGCACCAGAACTGTGGCAGATGAATGACCAGACTTGTATCCGAGGTATTTTTAAATTCCGGCTTTCTGGAGGGAGCTGGACTTGGAGACACTTCCAAATAATTAAGTTAGGAGGAAATACCTTTTTAGAACAGTGTAAGGGATGAACCATGTTATGACATGCCAGTTTTTTGTTGTGAATGCAGCCAGGCTACTGAAATGATTTCCCTTGGTTCTAGCTAGGGAAATTGGTTAATTCTAACCAGCTGGAGGTGCGTATTTCCTGTATAAGCAGGAAAGGATGTAAAATCCTGTTTAAAGCTGGCTTCTGAAGAGGTGCTTATGTCAGTTGTGTGGTCGTGCAGCCACCCAAGAAGGATTTTCTTCCTCTATCTTTTACTCTGGGCTTCATCCCGTTTTGGTGATAAGCCGATGCTGAGATTGCAGAAGAGTGCAGGGTAGATGGGCAGCAAGAAGTTGAATCTTCCTGAAGAAAACTTTCTAGATCTGTGCCTCAACTGAGCAACATCTAATAGCATGTGATCAACTTGATAGTGCTGCGTTTGTAAAAGATGAATGAGGAGAGGATGATGATGTTGCACAAAGCTGAGTTGTGAGGCAGGACTTCCTGTGCAATTTTCTTTTTGTAATAATTTACTTTTTCAGAAGGAGCTGGTAGCTTTGATGAATAACTGTTTTAACATTCTGTTGATGGGGAGATTGCTCATTTAATTAATTGCTGTTGTCAAAAAAGTCTCCTAACACTATGCTGAGTATCCCTTACCAAGTCCTTACATCTATTAAATCCTTTCCCTACAAAATTTGCCCAGGAGAGAGAGCATGCTAACATGGACTGTCTTGCCATTTGTTGCAGATCAGTCGCGTTTCCTCATTTGTTGTTTATAAAATGAAATGTAGAAGCCAAATATGTTTGCTATGCACATTTGGCATATTTAAAAGGCTATTTTTGTTACGAGCGGAGGAGAATTAAGAAATCAAAACCGAAATGTAGAGAGGCAGCAGCAGTGCAACTGCTTTGAGGCTCAGCAGTGGAATTGTGTCGATTTTACTGCATATAAGGTCTGTCGACATCATGATCGAGGGAGCATTGGTCTCCATCTCTGTAAAGTCTCCGTTCTCCTTGCAGTCAGTTGTTTCCAGCTGCCAAGCTATTTCATGCATCCCTGTCCATGGGAAATCCTTTTTTGTATGAAGAGGATGCAAAAGAAGCCAAGATCTCCTCTCCTTCCATCCAGCCACAAGGCGATGTCCAGCTTCTCTGCCGCATTTCCTCAGCCCAGCAGAAGGGAGACTCCTTGGTGTGTCTCTGTGCCAGTCTGCTGGGCAGAGTGCAGCCGAGGATCTCAGCCAGTTTTCTTCTCAGGAATCCTGAGTGGCTGGAAGGATTAAGCAAAAGATGCTTGTGTGCACCTGGACGACAACCACTGATGGGTGCTGTGTAGTTGTTTGGATGACTGCCACTTTCTTAATGCTGCAGCTCCTGTAGGTGCCTAATCTTGAGGCAGTTTGATTGTAAAATTGACTCTTGGCAAAGATGGCTCTCTTCACGTGGTTTGTGGTACCCAACTAAAATCACTGAAATTTCCTGACCTACCAGTATTTAGGATAATTTTAAGATATATATATATATATATTTAAATTCATTTTGTACTTCTCATTTCTCAATCAATGTAAAAATACTGTCTGGAGAGCGATTATAAAACAAATAAACAGGAGCCTCACTGTGCTTGTATACAGTAAGGCAGGAAATGGACCTCCTAAATGTGTGTGCAGGTGTGACCATAAAAATACTCACATTCAATTCTTCATTTGAAATGAGTTATTCTAGTGAAAGCCCTGGAGAACTGGGGTATTTTGGAACTGAGAAAAAGCTAACCTTGGCAGGGCTATGCTTTATGGACCCTGCAGTCCCCTGCCCTTTCTCCAGCTTGTTTCTGTTCTGTAGATTAACTGATGCAAGTTTTATTTTATTTTATTTTATTTTTATTTTTTTCTTCCTTAAATTACCGAAAGCTCAGTGGGCCAAAGGGAGCTCATCTTCTTCCTTCCACTTAGGATTTGCCTTATTAGGAGGCAATCAGACAATTTTAAACAAGTGTGTGACTAAATTTGGACCATTTTTTTGTAACCCTTCTGTCTAGAGAAACAACAAAAGAATTCCTTGGTCATGAAAAAAAGAATGTCACGCTGTTTTCTTTACTTCTTTCCAGTCTATCCCTAATAAAGGCCTTGATCAAAGGCCAGAGAAAGATCTGTCTTACTTTGCATCGCAGTTCAACAGCATAAGTGTGGAAAGGGTTTGGTTGTGGTTTTAGTGGAATGACTTCCCTCAAAAGTTGACAAAAATACACTGACACAATTGCCCAGTTGAGTTTGAAGATAGTTTTGAAGACAGTTTCTTCTGCTAGACATGCTTCAATAGCAGGCACATCAAGTTGTTGGTGTTTCACCTTGCATCGGTCAGTCTGTAGGAGCTGGTTTGGCAGCTGCTCCTGCAGAGCTGTAGCAGTAAGACAGCTTAACATTACATTTTCAAAAAAGTTTATTTTTTCCACAGGGAAGCTTCTCTTTATCTTCTAGGGGAAGGAGCATCAATACTTTGTTGTTTAATATCCACTGGAAGAAACAGCTTAACTTTCATACTTTCACAGTAAAAGTGCAACCTTGTAGCTCTGTGCTAGCAAAGTTCCCTGCGCATTCTTATAGGAGCTAAATGGTGTTTCCTTTTCTGGAAGGATATTTTGTCTAGTCTTTGACACTTCATTTTGTGTTGGACATGTAACAGTGTCTTCCTAGGGCACACATGACTTACAGTAATACGCTGTTATTTAGGTATGGGAGCACAAAGAACTTGGTTGCAGAAGGCCCTGCTTTAGTAGGACTGTAAATGGAGTGAATAAATGCACTGTGGGGACGCTGGTTGTTCAAGATCTCTAGCAGACAGTTGTGAAGCTTTCTAAACATGTGACAGGAATACTGCTTTATAAAAGTGGAACCTTGCGTCCAAGTTACCAGTTGGTAAAATGATTTGCTGGGCTAATCCAAATATGCTAAGAATTTTAAAAGATATTTTACAATTTAAAGTTTTCAGAAATTTTATTCATTTTAGTTCTTATTTATTGGTTCAGTTTAATGACAAGGGTACAATAAATACACTTAAGTAAAAGGTGCACAATGTGTTGGGTTTTTATTTGTGAGTTTTCAACTTGCAGTTAGGAGACACCAGTGAGACAGCCAACAATATGCTTTGGTTGCTGCTTTTTCAGTAGGAACTCCAACGAGATTGGGAAATTGCCTGCCCTTCCCAAGAAAAGTACAGATTTTCACATCTTGTTGAGCTTTGGTTTTGATCAGGAAATGATGAGCTTGCTTTTGGCCTGTTAGCGATCTGATCCAAAGCCTATTGAATTTAATTGGAGCAAATCCAGTCATTTTTAAAGAGTTCTGGATCTGGCCCATATTGTTAGCAAATAATGATGTTTAAGGGCGGTAGTTAAGCATCTGTCAGTTCTTGCTAGCAAGGCCACATCTGGATTCTCTTGTAGCTTGCTCCTCCTTCATTTTAGACTTCAGCCTCAATCATTGTGGGTCGGGTTTGTGCTGTTTTTCTTAGTCCCATCCTTCTCTTCTTGAACACCCATCTTAATGTTTACTTAATGTAAGCATGGCAAAGTACCAGGGTACAGAACAGAAGACCTGCCAGAACTTGCATGTTGTGGATTTCTTTGTATGTTTTCTTTTTGAGTGTGTTTAAATTTTTGGAAGATTTTTGCCAACATCTGCCTCCTGTGTCTCTCACATATTTGCTGTTTTTCTGAGATAGTGGAGGAGTGTTTCTAACAAAGAGCACCACAGATGTAGCTACAAAACTGGCAATTTACTCCCTTGCTGGAAAACAAGCTCTGAAACAGTCTGCCCAGTTAGGACGTTAAGGGAGTGATTTATCTTCTTCATATCAGATTGTTTTGTGAGTATGTTGTAAATGGGAGTGTGTTTTTAGGACACGTTTTAGGAAAATGTTTTCTTATCTGCATAGGACTGATTAACCAGGCCAATTGCATACTGCTAACAGTTTCTTTGCATTCAGGTAGGCTCGGGTGTGAGTTAGTGCCTGTCTTCCAAGTGCATCTGAAAATTAGAATTTCACAAGGTATCAGAGGCAGTGCTGGAGCACCTATGTATGTTGTCATACGTGTCATAGTGCTTGATTTAAACAGGCTCGGGTATAAAATTAGCTTACAGAAGTGTTGGATTGGGAGCCAGGAGCCGCTGATGCCTCACTCTTCTGACAGGCACTGACTGCTAAGGGCTTGTGAATGCTGTGTTTATATAAGGCTCTTAGAGGGGGAAACTGTTGCATAAGCACCACAACTCTGCCTTCCTGGAGGTTATTGCCTCTGAGCCATTTGGATCTTAGTACCTTGCACGAGGGTCTCTTAGGTAGGCTTAGGATGCATGTGGCTTTTGGATTCCCTCACTGTGCAGGTGTTGGGATGTTTGGAGGAGGGAGGTGGGAAGGAAGGGGAAGGAATGCAGAAAATATCAGACAATACTGCAGGGAAAAAATACTGCAAGATTTGTAACTGTCAAAACCTTTAAATAGCTTGCTGTGCCAATAAAGCATCAGCAGAAATAAGTTGCTGCAGAGCTCATTTCCAAGCTGCCTTAGTATCTCTACAAAATGAGGAGCGGTCCTGTCCCTCGGCATGGCATGTATCACCTAAAGAAGATTGCTAGATCCAGTGGTTGGGGTTTAAATGGGCCATGAGTAGGTTCCAGCTTCTTGCATTAACACTTCTGGAATCAGAGCCCCTGAGGAAATGTCATTTTGGGTGCTCTTGGGCTTCCTGCAGTTTGTAAGACACTTGAGAAAGGGCTTAAGGTGTCTGGGCAGGGAAGCAGGGAAATTCGTTTCCCTCTAGTTTTCAGTGGTTTATGCTGCACTAACATGTATGTGTACATGTGTATATATATGGGCATGCAGGAAGCCAATAACAGAAGTAGGACAATTATATCTTGCTCAAAAGAGTCATCAGTTTAATTCTGCTTCCTCATCACCTGTGCAGTATATACCCATGGACCTGCTTTCCCTCTGCTTTTGTTTTTTCCATTACTGTAGTTGCACCAGCCCAGCTTATTGTTCCCTTCTCCCGCTGTAGCTAAACAGTCACTTAAATAACTTGTGTATCAGGGATGTGTGAGCAAAAGCCGCGTCCAAATAGGAGATGGTGGTTTGAATGCTTGGAGTATTGAAATTTCTCTAGAGTTGTGTTTGATTTGGAAAAGGAAACTGTATTTTTCTCTCTTAGTAATAAGATCTCCAGGGTGGTTTTCTGGAGTTGGGCATCAAGCTTGCGTAGCTGTGACTGATGCCAAGGCATGTGGAGGAGATGTGGTTGGTCCCATGTAAGATGCCTCAAGTGAGGCCATACCAGTGCTGCGCGTGTGCAGCGTGTGCTCATGCTTTGTGCTGTGCTGTTCGACTTTGGTCGAGAAGAGTGCAAGGTGTGGATTTTGGTGGATGTCAGGACAATGATGCAGGGTAGGAAACTCTAGCAGCTTTCTCTCTAACAGCAATGATGTTTCTGGACATAGCCAGTTTGTAATGTTTTTAATTTTACTTTTGTTATGGATCATGCTGCCATCAAATTACTCATTCTCTAAGAGGTGAGCTAATGGGATGGTGGACTGAGAAGGATATAGGAAGGAAGGAGAAATAGTTTAAAGCACACAAGTGAGCATGTGCTGTGAACTCGCTGTCTGGCTGCAGAAAGGATCAAGGGATGTATGTGCATCAAGCTGTCTGCCAGCAGCTGGGAGCTGGTTAACTGCTAATCCAGGGGCGGCACGCAGCCGGCTCTGAAGCTCCGGGCTTTACTTGGCAACAGGATTTTGAAGCATTTGGAAAAGAATGGGACTTGCTCATCCTGTGTCCTTGAGGAGTGACACATGCTGTTTATCGTGGTTGGGCTGCACAAAGGCTGAGAATTCACTTTGGAAGGAGGAGAAAGAAATGTTTAGCACACATGAGTGTTCAGTAGAAGCACAGGAAATCTGTATGTGTAAAAGAAAGGGTAGAGGAAAGCGTGTTACTGGAATAAACTTGTTAGTGGCATCAGGTAGCTCTTAATCCCCCCTAATCAAGCAGCATGTGCAGTGGCCTCGTGAATCAATTGTGCAATATTTGGTGAACAGGCAGGGCTCTGGTTAAACATTCAGCAGAAGTGTAGGACAGGGTGGTGGTAAGGGCAGCATTACTGGGGAAATCCTCACCTGCTGCTGAAGGATTTGCCCAGCTCTACTCCCAAGTACGAGGGCTTGGGTTTGGGCTGCTGGTAGGTGCGGAGGAAATATTTCATGGTGAGGTGGCAGCCTAGCAGAAAGACAGTTTGAACCCCTAAGCAATTCTTGCCCTGTCCTTGAGAAAGGGATATTCAAGCTCCTGCAAGGACTGAAATTACCTATAAATAACGGGGTAGGGTGGCTTAAATCAGAACATGTATTTCTGTGCTGACAATGTACAGCATCTGCTTCTGCTTTAAGCTGGGACTGAAGAGACTTGGCAAAAAAACAGCCTTTGGCACCATATGCATGGGGAGCTAATAAAAGGCTATAAATCGAGCAAATATAAGGGCCTCTTCACGTTGACATTTCCCTTTGGGAAAGCAGTTAATAGGGATGGGGATGAAATTTTAAAGAAAACACATGCGCTGGGAGACTTTGAGTGGATCTCAAACAGCAGAGGAGCAAAGAATGTATCAGTACTTTCTTGTGGGGTATAAAATATCTGGTCTTCAGAGATGGAGCTGGAAGTCAGACATTCTGCCCCAGACTCGGCTGCCTACTTGACTTATGGTTTTAGCTTATGGCATGTCTTCCAGTTCTGATGAATCTTTAAGTATATTGCGTTGCTGGATGAAACGCGTGGTATTTGTGTTGTGACAGCAAAACATATACCATATATTCATATTCTTGGACAGTAATCTTCTGAAGAGAAAAATAAAACCCAAACTCAGCTACGATAAAATCTTGGCAGCAAAGTAGACCCAGATGAACTGCATTTTGTATGCAGTACAAGAAAGCTTTAGTTTCTTCTTCCCCTTTCCTGGCTGGGTAGCCTTAACGCTTTCCAGCCGATAGTTTGCTATTCCTTTCAGGCTCTTTCACAGGCTGTAGTTAGCTTTGTGCTTACGTTCAGTGTTCTGTGGTGATAGAATTCCCCCGACGCTTGTAAGGAGAGTCCATGCATGCAAGATGCTACAGTACAAGTAAGCAATGGGATTTTTAAGAGAAGCACTCTTGGCTAAGATTCAAATTGTCTGAAGCGAGTCCTAAAACACTTCAAGACTGTATATGTTTGTACAGTGCCTTTCTCTAAGGGTATTGCTTCATGAGTGGTAATTTTAGTTGGCACTACAGTGAAAATGGTTATGCTACGCAAAGTTATAGCTGGAGAAAAATCTTCAGCTAGCTTCGTTTATCATTTCTGCTTTGGCAAGAGTATGTCTATTCAATATCTGAAACAGTATCAAGCAAATTTGAACTTCTTGAGTCTGTTGGGAGAAAAGGCAGATAGGGTTGGAAATGGCTCAAAAGCTCCGTGTATTCTTTCCGGTAATTCCCTGATGCAGTCAAGCTTTGAACTGAAGGCTTGAATTGTAGTGGTGGGATTTGAGGCAGGTCTTGCTCTGTAGTCAGCTTTTTAGATTGCCCTGGAAGGCTGATGACATCTTGAGAAAAAGCTGCCTTAAAGGAAGGCCTCTGCAATACTTGTGCTTCTTGTAAACTCTTGCTTCAGATTGCTAAAGGCTTTGGCATGTATTAGACCCATTAACTCCGGCGGGATTTAAGCAAGCCCTTCACTGTAGCTGGGCAGGCTTGCTGGCTTTTGGCTAGCAAAAAAGTAGGAGTTGAATTAATACCTTTTCTGACAGTGCACGAAGTACCCGGAGAGTTTGTCCAGGCATTAGGAGTAATGACTGGTAATTACTTGAGCTTCCTAAGCTAGCAGAGACCCTGCGTGCTGTATTAATCTTCTGATTGTGGAATGAAACAGGGGAAGGTGTTAGGCTGTGAAGGCTGCAGCGTGCGAAGCTAGAAACAGATCTCAGCGAGTAGATCAACATAACCAGCTGTTGCCTCTTGAGTGGGAGAAAAACAAGACTTAATTGACTCAATAGCAGGAAATGCATGTTTTGTATAGGTGCCACGTAGCATTATTTCTTCCATACGTTTCTGTGCAAGTTTGCCGTTTACACTGCCTTGTGCGGAAGGACTAGCTCAAGGCAGAGATAGGAGTCGGGTTTTCAAACACCTCTATCCTGGAAGCTAGCGTGCCACAGGGTTTATTTAAAAAGTGGCTTTCTTTGGAAGTTTCTGTTCATTCTGGTGACAAGTTCTGCAGAACAGCACAGGTCAATGTATTAGCAGGAAGGGTTTTGATTAGGACTGTTTACTGGCCTTCTAATGGTTCAGACCTTAATGTTCAGGAAATCAAAAGTTACGGATTTTATGATTTAGTACAAAAGAAGTTGTTTGTTTTATAATATACCATGTAACTGAGGAATAGAAGGTTTTATCTACAGGGAGTGCTATACTTAAAAGAAGGGCTTTCAGTGAAATTCAGTGCTTTGAAACATGCCTGTGGCTACTTCTTAAATCTCTAAACTTCATGCTAGCATCCAGTTTTACAATGCAAATTACTTCCTGGCTGGGGGGGGGGAGGGTAGCTAACACGTTCTAGACGGTTATTCAGCATTGTTTATTTTTAACTGCCTGGATGGCTGAAAAGCTGACTGGTTTGTTAAATATCTCATACACAGGTTGGTCACAATGCTAACACAGAAGTGTGTCAGTTTTTCTGCTGTTAAAGCCACTAGTAAAAGTCTGGGAGCATGTTTTTGGCCAACTCAGAAAACATTTGAAAATCTCATCCAAGCAACAGAATAGTGCAATCTGTTATTTTCGTGGGAGGGTGGGTGGATTTACAATGCAGTTGAACAAAATCTTGCATAGGCTTCTGAGCCTCTGTAATGATTCTGGTTCCTTGAGAACTCTGCTATTGTTTTGTCGTTTTGTAAAACGTTTCAAACACTACAGATTGAAGCCTATCAGCCTTGAAGCTTATTCCTTGAATGGAAATTATCAAATTTAAACTGCTAGCCCAAGTGGGATTGTTCAGCCTCCCCGGCCATGCTGGAAGCTCTCTTTCAAAGCCCTTAGATCTGGGAAAAGCTGATTAGAGACTAAATTGCTATCCTGCAGCCACAGCCAATGCGTTCAGGCCAAAGGCTCAGACTGCTGTTTGTCTGCAGAAACACAGACCGTAGGGTAAGAGATCCCTGGTGCTATAGAGCTGAATGGGTAATACCTTTGGAGTCAAACCAAAAATCAGGACTTTTTTAGCTAGCTGAATATGTAAGTAAAGACACTTAAACTCTGAAAGCAGATCAAAGTTAATTTTTAGAACATTTTCTGGTGACATTTACCAGAATGGCTGGGCAAGAGTCTACATAATATTGTTTGTGCATTTGGATGGAGATGACCAATGAAAAACTTGTGCTTTTGTACCTTCTTCCCCTTCTCTCCCTTCTCACTGGACTTGAACTCTGGAAAAAGACTAAAAAAAAAATTCCCTTTAATGTCTCAGACACTCTGAACAGAGACCCAAGCTCTGTGCTTTGGTCTTGAAGAGGGTTAAGAGTATTCATCTGTTTCTCCAGAGGGGCTCTGTATCTCTGCACTTCATTCCTAAATTACTGTAAATCTGTTTCTGAAAACCACACAATACCCAATGGGCTTTCTTTGACACGAGATATCAATCATATGCATAATTGAATAGTCTACTTTGGGAGTTTATACGTGAACCGATATAGAACAGAGTGCCTTAATTTAGCATTCAAGTACTGAAAACTTGGCCTACATCTTGAAACTGCAGGTCTTATCTCCCTAATCACAGAATAATGCAATAATTTTGTTAAAGAACATCCTGTTTAAGCTCTGATTGGGTGCAGTCTGCCTGGCTTATCCTAGCTCTTTCCTTTAAGGTGCAGCATTGTGGGGACACAGCGGATGCAATTCCTTGTTTTTCTTCCCAAGAAGTATGCCTGCAAAGTACAAACCTTTCAGCCTTGGTTGATCTGTACCAAGTCTCTACCTGTAACAGTAATGTCCAGATGTACAGGTCAAAATCATGATTTTGGAGTTGTCCACATTAGGTAACTGAAGTTTATATGAGGCTCTTGGTACACCCATTGGTAACTTGCAGACTTGTTGTTCATGGACATTGTGCTTAAGCTGCAGTAATCATCCCGCTCTGATTATTTCATTGCACTGGAAAGAAGGAAATGTTGCCATGTTTAGGGGTTTGTAAATGAAGTGAGTCTTTAGAAACCAAGATTCTTAAAATAAAAAGTTCTTTCCTTACTAGCCGAAAGCTGAAGCTTTTAGTTCTGTTGATAAAGTAGGTTATGCTGAATATAAAATATCAACCCCCTATTGGTAAAAATATATAAAGTTAAGAGCTCTATTACCCTGGGTTTCCAGGAGGTGATTTACTCATGAGCAAAAAAAATAATGTAAAAATCTCTGGACAGATTTGCTCAGATGGGAGGTTCATTTTGATTTGTAAAGAAAAGCAATCTCATGTGGAGAGGTCTGGGAGCCATCCTGCCTTTCATACTGTTTCATAAGAATCAAGGTGCATTCGAAATACAAAACTTTATGCATTCAAAGTGTCTCTTCAGCTATGGACAGAAGTCAGACCTGCCAGGGGAGGATTAGCTTTATCTAGAGTGAGATTCTTCAGCTGAAATACTTCTGTGCCTCTCCTCTGGATTTCCTGGGCTTCAAACTGAACTCAGAAGCAGGAACATTCTCTGTGGGTGGTGAGTGCTTTATTTTACCTCTTCTTTAGTGGAAAGTGGTGCTCTGCAAATTTAAATGAAGCCCAGGAAGTGCATAGCGAATTGGTTGTCATCGGGCGTTTTTCTGTTCTGTAATCTTTCTGCTTCTGCTGTGTAACCGGGCATGTGAGTAGTTCAAAGCTTGTATCTTGCTAAATTCCATAGGGTGTAGGTCAGCCAGGTAATTAGGGCTTAAACCTACCAGTGATTTGTGTCCCCATTTAACCTGAAATTCTGTGCTAAGGCTTTTATAGCTGGGGGATGATCAGAAACACCTTTAATTTAGTGTCAAGTTTCAGTCTCATAGAATTGTCCTCCCTAAAATGCAGGTGCTTTATTTATCAACTTATATTTGACATAATGGCTTATCTGTTATATACTGGCTATATAAGCCAATCAAAAAATCTGAAAGGACCCATCCAAAGTCTTTAGGGAGCTCATTTAATGTCACAACTACTGGATTTGCAAAAAGGCTCCTCTTCAACTATAGAGGATGAATATAAAATAACCAGCAGACAGGTTTCTAGATTTGTGTTCCATTGGCCAGGTCAAAGAACAGAGCATTTTCAGAGAACTTGACTCACATCACAGGAACTAGATGTGCCAAAGAGATCAATGAAAATACCATTATTGATACAACTTGTGGAACAAGTGGATTTTGAAGATGTCAGAGCACTGTAGATATAATGAAAAATCCATCTGGATAAGAAGCAGTGTAATGAAATCAGTTTGCACTGTAAGATATTGATAGTTAGGATCTGCCTCCCTGAAAATATTTGTTTAGAGGTCCCAGGGTAGTGATGCTCTTGACAAAGAGGCTACCACTACTTCTAGGTTCAGGATACAAGAGGAATGGAAGAAAGAAACCCCTTCTTTCTAGAGAGAGTAGAAATAGCTTAATAAACTGAACAGCAATCAACATCCTGTCCAAATGAGATTTGTGATTGTCTCCTGCATGCTTGACTGCAGGTGAAAGGCAGCTCTGAGATTGTTTCAGAGAGCAATAAGATCTTTGTGTATTTTTAGCTGCCATAAATGGCCTTACAGCCTGATAGAACTGAGGGGGAAGGAGCTGAAATGAAGGGATGTTACAGATGATTTTCAGCAACATTTAGATGGTTAAGACTGTGGGAAGGATGACTTTGTTGTGGCTTGGGTACTTGAAAACTCAAAGAGGAAAGAAGCAGCTGTGTAGGTGTATTGTAATTGTTTAGTTAGAAAGTGGCTGTTTGTAATTATTAGTACCCCTTGATTGTACTCTGCTTCCCAAAGACTGAGAACCCACATACCTTGGAGCACACATCCTGCTGGGAGCGTGAGAGAGCAGCTGGAGGAGAGCTTTGTCTGTGAACCTGCGCAGGAGGAGATCAGACTTCTGTTAGTCCCTCTCCTTTGCCCCCCAAAACTGTATCTAAATGGGATGCAGATGCAATTGCTGTCTCTGCTGCACTTCTCACATGGATCCCATCCCTGGGCTACGTGGCCGAGGGTTGTGCAGACGGTTCTTCTCTATTTGTGACTCTGGGAAGAACACTGTTTTAAAGCTGAAGGTAGAGATGAGTGAATAGTGCTCCAGATGGGAGCTGACAAGTTTGAAAACATGTCACCGTGTGTATATTTTTAATTTCAAAGGCGTCACGCTAGCGGTAGGGAGTTGCAGCTCTGTAGAACTAGACAATCCCCGAACATCTCTGCAGTCCTACAAGCACACTGGCAAAAACACACGCTCCTTTTGGCTACTTGATTTGTAATCAAGGTAAAACATTCTTTTTCCTCTTTTTTTGGACCACTAACAAGACTGTTGCTCTTTAGGCTAATTCTGGCGTTATGTATACCAGTTGCAGAACTTTGAAGAGGAAAGATCTGGTATGGATGGCTGTATAATACCGGGTTCTGAAGTTCAATCCATGGAGTTTGGCGAGGATGAAGCTGAAGATTATTCTAAATGGATTCTATTAATAGTGATGCTGCTAGGAGACTGAGACTGAATTCTCTGCACGACAGCTGATGTGTGTTCTGAAATATAATTGGTGTTGATGCTTGAGATGTAGATTTGGAGGTGGGAAAGATTCTTAATGACAAAGCTTCGTCACATGTTGATTATTTCATTTCCTAGTTGACTCTGCAAAATAGCTTTGTAGTCCAAAGCTGTTATTTGTCAGTAGGGATGCTCAGGGGGGTTGGAGGGTGTGCCTCCGGTTTTGCAATGAGGGACAAAGTACAGAGCTATTTACAGGTGCTTCTCACTTCCCTTATGCAAAACTGATATGATAAACAGCAGGTCTGGAGGTCACATCTGGGGTGCCTTGTCCACCTCTCCTGGCAGGAAGGCAGTGAAATGCAAGATTGAGTGCTCAGGGTCAGCAAGTGTTTGAAACCTCCAAGAATTCCTTTAAGGATGCCAAAATGTAGATTACTGTGAGCTATCTAAAGAAGTCAACATCTGCGTTCAAACTTCCCTCCATGCCTATACCCAGCTCACTGAGCTGTAAACTGACGTAGCATCTGAGATGCCTTCCTAAATTACATCTCTCCTGGGAGTGCTTCTTAGTGAAATAAGAGGTGGAAATATTCAGTACTGTTAAGCAATATTCGTGGCAAAATAATGAGCTTTTATTTTTTTTAATCGGCATTCCTCAACAAGTGATTGGTGCTGCTTCATTGCATGCTTTGCAAAGAATGTTTTTTGTTTCTTTGATACAGCTTGTCAGTGTATCAGTGCTGTGGCAAGACCCTGGTCTTACGTGCCATGAACCTTGGAATGACGACCTATGGTAATAACAGTGCAGTACAAAATGTTTCTCGGCTTAATCAGTGACTCCATCAATTGCTTCCATCTTAGTGAAAAGAATACAAATAGCATCTGCTGAAGTGATAAACCGAGGTCCTGCAGCAGCCATCAGTTTGTGAGTTCCTCACCATTTCCTTCATCAGGGCCATTTCCAGGGACCACTGTGCATTGCTTCAGGTGTGCCGGGAGCAGCAGAGGTGCTTGCTTGGTGGCCTCTAGCAATTGACACTGTCAGGCTTTGCCTTGTCTGCCACAATCTTTTTATTGCCTTCCTGCCTGAGAATAATGAGCTTTCAGTTTTGATGCTCACTGAGATTAGACCTTATATAAATGGTCCTTACATAAAATGCAATGGAATGATAAAGTTGTGTAATTAGTACCATACAAAGCGGACTATATAATTGACTCAGAAAGTGAAAACTACAGATGTGAATACTTGGGCATGTGGTGTGGAGGGAATATCAGAAAGCCTGGCTTGGGGTCATATTTTTTTGCATGTACTGCATGTATAATGTGAATAAGCATACGAAGAAACCCATCAAATGTTTTGGGCGAGCTCTAATCATCTGGCTCTATAGAAAAGATTGAACCCAAGTTCATCTTAAAAGAAGAACAAAACTGGTGTTACATTAGTCTGGGTTTGAACGGGTAGATGCCATTTGGTGATAAGGCCTGGCCTGCCAGAGCTCAAACAATGACAAACACTGAGTGTTATGGTTACAGCTTGGGTACTGCTTGAATGAGGCAGATGTTCACGTTTCCCAGCTTCCCAGATATCCACAAATATAAAACTCCTGGTTGTTGCTTTTTAAAAGACATGTATATTGGACAACTTCTTATCTGTCTTTATCCTTTTTGATATTCAAACCAAAGATGCCCAGCTTGAATACCCTGTGACACTGTTTATCCCTTTTAGACTGCTTCCTGAGAAAATGCCAGGCTTCTGGGACTGCTCTGTCAGCTGAATAACTTCTGAAATCATTGGTCAGCTTTAACCACATTTGAAAAGAGAGCTAGAAGCCTGAAAAAGCACTGCTCTGTCAGAAGTAGATAGGTGACATAAATTCATGCGTCTGCTCAGGACAAAGCAGTAAGCAGGCAGCACTCAGCTGTTACGCATCATTTGACAGCAGCTGACCAGCAGATCGGCCAGGGCGGACTGGGGGTCACTCAGCACCGTGGAGCCGCAGGCTGCCTGCGGCACGCACTGCCTTGGCCCTGCTGGAAGCACCGCAGGGGTGGGGGGATTGTTGGAAGGAAGGGGTGAACTGGTGAGAGGTTAAAGGATGCCAGATAAGAAATTAAGCTTCTTCACTTTACTACCTGTGAAGGCATTTGTGTTATTTTGTTTCATTTTCCCTATTACCTGACTAAATAACTTGGTTTTGCTCTGTGCAATCTAATAGAGCATGATTATGAAATGAGGTTGCTAACAAAACCCACTTATTTTCCTTTCTCACGCATGTGGAAATGCTTTTCTTTTTCATCTACGTGTATTTTCTGACTCAGAAGTTGTTTCACACTTTGATGCTAGCGGTTAGTAAACCAGCTTCTGTCCACCCATGAAGAGACTAATCTCTGCAAGTATGATTGATTATTGATTAATTGGCAGTATCTTTCTCATACAGCCTTAGCATGCTATAGGTCATACAGTATCTTTTCCCTGCCGCCCTTGTCATATGTTTTCTTTGTACATGACTGTGCACATATATCAATATATTTCTAGAATAATGTATATGAGGAGTTACTAGAAGCAACTGGGGATGTCAAATGGGACTAAGTGACAAAGAGAAGAGGCTACCTCAAACATAAAGCAAATTTCTGCTGAAATATAGCTCTGCCCCTTGGGTTGTTTTTCTTTGGGGCTTGTCTGACTGCTTGAACTCAAAGAAAATGAAGTGCTGTGTGATTTGATATTATTGCAGGGAGGAACTTCATGGGTCATCAAATCCAGCCCTATGAAAAAAGAGCATTCAACCAAAAGCACAGTTGATAGATGTACCTGCCCTTCATCTTATGTCATGAACTGCTTTGAATTTTTTATAGTTTAGATATCTTGCTTTGAATGTGAATGGAAGATTTTATTGTTGGTGCTAAATTATGATCTTGCTAGCTCTGTCTGCCTTTAGCCTTACCATCAGTGATGCAAGAACACTGGAACAGATAAGATGTGATGAATGAGTAGTTCTTACATTTTTCCATAAGAATCTGCTGTTGGCCAGTGTTAGGGACAGGGGCTGAGCTTGCTGGACTTACGCTCTGATATGATACAAATGTTTTTTTCTTAGGAATTTTGAAATTCCTCTCCCTTTGAAGCAGAGGGGACTAAAAAAGGTGAGTTCTGTTGGACTCAGGTAACGCATCTCTACGTAGGCCAACGAGGAGAACTGCAACTTCTAAGCAAAGCATCTGTGTTGCCTCCCTTTACTGAAGGTTTGGCGGTTGGTTGCACGTCATCTTCCACTGCCACTCACTACTTATCCTTGTACTTGCTCAGGCAGCTTTGGCAAATGTTTTCTTCCTCTATCATGCTTGTGTATCAAAGAATATCTATGAAAATGAGAGGCAAATCAATCACATTTGTATTTTGAATGAGAACTGGAAACTGTACAGAGAAATAGATCAGGGGTTCGGAACACACTACCTTTGAAGCAAAATGCTTGTTCTTATCTTTAACATTGCAAAACAATCTGTTTTAGCCAGACTCTGCTTTTTATTTTTAAGGCGTGACCGAATATGAAAAAGGTTGGATCAGGACTTGTGCACACAGAGTTTAGGACTGTAAACAAATCTACCATCTGTCAAAGTTTCTAAGGGGTCTTTAGATTTCACTTTTGTAAATGGAACTGTTTTGAATATCTGAAATTGTAAATACAGTGAAGCTTGGTATTATGAAGAATGTTTTTGCCAGTACATTGGTTTTGAGTTTGCTGTTTTATTGGTTCACTGCCCCTCTTCTCTCCTTGACTAATTTGAATTTCCAAAGCTTCCTGACTTTAACATCTATGAATTTAGCAAGATTGATCCTACTAACACTTTCACAAACATACATACAGGCTCACTTCATCTTTTGGCTTTGAAACTTAGCAGTGGAAAAAAAAAAATTATCATAGTGCATCTGTTTTTTACTGGATGTTAAGTCCACTTTTGATTTAATAAGGAAATGGAGGAAAGCACTGTTTTGCATCTGAACATATAGGGCAAGATGTTGAGTGGGATGATCTCTCAATTAAACTTCAATTTTTTTCTTCATAAATGTTCCAATTTAGTAGGCTTGAGCCTTAAACTTTTCTTTCACCCCTCAGGGGATTATAATGGATGGGCCTTGTACAAGGTTCATGGCTACCCTTGATATTGACAGGTCTTGAAAGCTCCTGAGTAGGACAAATGTCTTTTTACCCTTTTTAGAGCTTGGGTCTAATCCAAGAAAGGACTTGGAGTTAGCTCGTCCTCAGACAGAACCTGACTACTTGCATTGGCTCTTGAATTATGAATTGAAACTTCATAATGGAAATTTAGGTAAAGTAGGCTAACCGTAAAAGTTGTCTCGCTATGCTTTTTGAATGAGTGTAGGTAGTTCTGCCATTTTATTTTTTTTGTGGCTTTTGTTTCCCCTAGTGTTTCATTCTTGTTGTATGCCTAAATGTAGGCACTAAAACATTATGAGCAAAATTTTAATTAAGAAGCGATGGTACAGAAAGCTTTCCAAATGCATGTAAAATTTGGAAAACACAGAATCATAGAATATTCTGTGTTGGAAGGGACCCACAAGGATCACTGAACCCAACTCTTAGCTCCACACAGGAGCACTCAGAAATCAAACCATATTTCTGGGAGCATTGTCCAAATGCTTCTTGAACTCCAGGGTGCTCAAATGTTCCGTGTGATATGGTTTTAAGGGAATGACTGCAAGATTGTGTAAATATGTACACAATAGCAAACTAGCCAGCCAAAATTAACTGTTGGAAATCAATGAATCAATATTATAATCTCATATGAAGATTACAGAAATGTTGCAGCCAGAAGGAACGCGTAATCATCTCATCTCGCCATCTGTAACCCATGGGCATTACCCCTCTCCTTGTAGGGAAATCAGAGTCTTGTCTGATTATGGCACAGTTGTCTGAAAGCCTTACAGTTTGATGTGATGCTATGAAATGAACAGTCTGCTGCCATCTTGCTTCAGTTTTGAACCAGTGACTAGTCGGCCTCACCACTAAGCTTGCTATGTTTGCTGTTCACTAAACTATATTTCTCCTTCATCTTGCTGGCACTGTGCAGTGGCTTCTGGGATCGAGCTCCATTGTGCCTTCCCCACCAAGAGCCCTTTTGGATCTTCTTAGGGATTAGTTTCTGGTGTTCATAATTGTCTCTGCTCAACAGATAGAGAGCTTAAGATCTCTCACAGAAACTTTTATTTATTTATTTTTTAACCCTCAAATTCTTTTCCTGGAGGCTTTTTAGTCTGCCTTCAATTTTCCAATATAGATTGAAAAAATGTGAAAACCCAGACTGGAGTTTAATACCACAGTGGTACCACAGAATTGCTTACTGACCTCCTGCTCCCTTGTTTGGGGCGGCTGCAGGCTGTGGTGGCCACTTGCTGGTTTTGTTGTGGCAGGGACAAAGCAGGTTGCCAATCCGCCAGGGTGCTGGAGCGCTTCAGGACTCGTGCTCTGTTCTGGACCTGTGCTGTCCATGGTCAGAGGTGTAGCTCTGGTTTTGCCTTCTTTAGCTGGCATAAATTGAATGTGTGCACTCTTTTGGTGGTCTTTTTTTACCGTTATTATTCTGCCAATCTACATGGATGTGTTTTTTTTTCCAAGGAATTTCTTATATCTAGGTTTCAGCATCTTTATAGATCTGGAGGAGCATCTGGTTAGCTCTCATTAATGCAAAAGCAAACCAAAACAACCCTGTTCCCCAGTGACTTTGTGCTGTCAACTACTTTGAGATCTGTCAGTTGGCCAGCCCTTAATTTATTTACCATGTGCTTTATTGACACGAGCCAAATTTGTAGTCAGAATATCATGTGGTGTAAGCCATGTGCCCCACAAACCTTAACTACTCAGCCAACTACAACACCCAGTCCTGCAATCTCAAATTCTGAAATAGTGCGTTTAAATAGCAGTGTCACAAAACCCTTGAGATTGTATTCCTGCCCTTTGATGGAAACCTCTGCTGATTCTTTGGTTTCAGGCTGGCATTGATCTTGGGCAAACAAGGCTGCAGTTATCAGGGCTGTTCTGCTTGGGATGCTGGCTGGAGGTGAGCAGTCACCTCGTCGGGGTACCATTGGAGAGCTGCATTCAGCTTATCTTCCACTGTGAGATGTACTAAAAATGAACACGTTTCAGGCTGAGTATCTGTGGGTGCTGTTAAAATCACTAAACAGACTGCAAAATACAGAGATGATCCAGTATATGGTGTGTGAGGGACGTGTTTCACACAGATCACAGACTGCTGGCTCCCATCAAGGTGACTCTTGTAAGGCTCCTGGGCCTTCCAAGCACTGCTCAGAGGTCAGCGTCCTCTCTGGTGGAGCCAGTTCTTGCAGGTGATCTCAGTGTTTGTATTTCCATTTGCAGCTCTAGTTTCCTCGTGTATTTTCTTTGACGGAAAGAGATGTTAGTAAATGTTTCCAGGTATGAATGTGCATCACAACGTAACTGAAGTTAGCATGCGTTTTTCTGCTCTTTGAGTGCTTTCACTGGTGGAAAAACTGTCCTGGCCTCTGGTCAAAAATCAAACTGAGGCTACCCCAGATTTCAGCTTGATCTCCTGGTTTCGGTTGTGAAGTTTAGCAGCTGTTGCAGCAGCTCCTCAGGACCCAGTATCTTGGTAAGGGGACCTCGCTATTAACATAAAAAACTGTGAGGCTGTGGCAGGAGAAGCAAAGCTGATTAGGTGAGATGGCTTTTTCTGCTTGGGAAATAATACCGAAGAGGCCCCGGAATATTCAAGTGCTTGTCTCTTAGCAAATTCACATTACCAAATTGTAACTTTAAAAGAATAACCTGTTATAATGAGGGAAAATCCAGATGGAGTTTATAAACAGGTCTGTTTTAGTTTTGCGCAAATCCATCTTCCCTAATCTTGTGAGCCTTCAGCTGAACTGAAAGAGGCTGTTCTGAAATCCAAATAGTGCAAATTCATGTCGAAATCCACTTGCTGAAGCCAGCTGGTATACAGTCAACATCTTTTACATGCTTCTGATGGAGCTGCAGATAACTTGAATCATCCGTCACTGATGTCTTTGTCAGGGCAGCCAGGCTACGGGGCGAGGAGCACCATCTGCTCGCAGCAGGGCCCATCCAGCTGACGGCCCGTGAGCACGCCGCTGCTCCACGCGCTGCCTCTCAGAGCCGCAGCAGAGGCAGTCGCTGTCATGTCACTGTGGAGACGGGCGTGTGGCCCACTGCTCTTAAAAGTTTGAGCCTTCTGGGGGAATTTTTTCATTTTCTTCACCAGCAAGAGAAGAAACACTTGTTCAGGGTATTTTCACCTACAGCCTGTACAGCTAGAAGAGGAGGATGGAACTAATATCCATAGTATGTGCAACAGGATCTCAAAATTGAACCATGGATTAAGTGTAATTTTGCTTAAGAAGTATAATAAATATTTATTTAGGGGAAATGGGAACGTCAGCAGAGAAGATAAATACAAAAAGTAGTTTGAGGTTTCCTTTCTTTCCTTTTGATTCCTTTGACTTTTCCTTTAGGACTTCATTATTAACAATGAAATAGCAAACTTGCTTAAGGGCAGAGTTGTGCTCTGAGAATCGTAACAGTGGTTATAAAAACAATTTTTTCCTCCATGGTATGCCAGATAGCTTAAATGTTAACCCTGTAAAGCAGGATCCATGAAGTGGGCCATATGAATTTTTGCTGATAAGGTTTTGAATTAATCCCATTTTGTACAGACCTGTGCTTGCAGAAGCTTAAGGAAATTCATCACAGTTGCAGATTGTTTTCCAAGTAATATCCTCACGGACTACGAAGCCTATCCTTTTATGATAAATGCATAAAGGTTTTGCTTAACTTCATTTCTGAGCCACTCCATCTCTAATCTCTGTTGCTCAGTCTTTAAGTAGGCTTTGGCAGGGTCTGGCTGAACCACAATAGCGCTGACAGTGAACCCGCACAGCACGGCGTGGGGGGAGGGACGTTAGAGGAGGTTCAGCGTAGACACAGCTTGGATTTTTCCTCCCCTTTGGTACCACTGAAACTCTTACTTCCTGCGCACACAAGCCGGCAGTGTGATTTGGAATATTTGGGTGGAGGATAATACACAGTAAAGTAATTGAACTGTAATCCCTAAGGATGGGATAACAAATAGCATCCCTGCTGTACAGGCAGCTGGAATTATTTAGGAGGTGTAAAGGAGCTTAACGTTCTGAGGAGCTGCCTTTCTAGCGTGCTTTTAAGTAGGCACATCTGTAGCTTTGCAAATGAAGCCGGTGGCAGGCACGGAGGCTTGGTTGCTGTGCGAGGAGGTGACGAAGCAGCCGCAGCGTGTCGGCAGGTGTGCAGGGAGCTGCAGGTGCTGTTACCAGGGCCGGCTTTGGAAACCAGTCATGTGCTTGCAGTGATCGATGCATTGTCATTGCTTGTCTTTCCAGAACGATCGCTGTTAGGAAGATTACAGCATTAAGTAAATATTTTTCTTGCTATCGGTGTTATTTTTAATCTGACTGGTTAATGGGGAACAAGAATAGCTTTAGGAGGAGCTGTTTCTGAGGCTGTTGCTTCCAGAAGATGAGCTTTTACTTAAAATAAAAACTAACAAACACCCTTACAACACACCCATGTAGCACATCCAGGCTAGCGTTTGTTAGAAGTGTCTGTTGGTTGTAAAGTAGGGTGTTGGCCTGTTCCTTGTTTCTTAGTTTGGCTTTTACAGCCTGTGCTGTGGAGGGGACCGGTGGCAGAAGGGGCTTGCGGGAGGTGGGAGGTGTGCGCCATGGCATGAGCTGGGTTTCCAATCCATTCAGAATCAGGCAGCCCAAACCCACCCCAGGTTTAGTCATATTTCTTCAGGTTTCTGGTCAATTCCTTGCTTCTTGTCATTGAAGCTAACATGATCACAGAATGGAGGTTTATTTTCCAAATAGCGATGAAATGAAGTCATGTGGAAGTGGGTGCTGTTAATTTCGGTTATACTCACTTAAAGTCTTTGGAGAAATGAAAAGTTGTTTGTTTTTTTTTTTCTCTCCCTAAGAAGGTATAAATGAAGAGTGCACCTTTTAAACAGATGGATGTGTGAGTGGTGGGGAGGTAACCTGATCTATAAATACAAATGGAATTTTGTCTACTTACTGCCTTAAGCCAAAATGCATTAGGTTTAAAAATAATTTTCAATTAAAAACCCTACTTCAACTTGAAAATAGTTTTACTTCTGAACAGAATATTTCATATTGAATGACCAGAAGGAAACCTGTAGCCTTCTGAGGCTCTTGATGAGAATTGCTTTTCCACTGAGCAGCACTGCCAGGCATGCTGGTCTGGATGCTGCAGCATGCTCAGCCTCTGCACTCAGTGCCAAAGTTCTGCACCCCAAATTATCCCCAATGTAACACCATTAAAAAAAAAAAAAATCTGCATTGATTGGTTTTTACTTCTACAGTGCTTTTATTGCAACTATTACTTCAGCTGTACTGGGTCCATCTAGCCCTATGTCCTGACCCTGACTGCAGCCAGTAGCAGTTGCCTGGAGAGCACTGTTGGAACAAGCCAGATGAGATGCTTGGCCAAAACAGTCACCCTGCTTCCTGTGACTGCAGTCCAGAGTGCTCCTAAATCAGCAGTGGCGTCCTTTTCTTCCCCGCTGTATCAAACAAGGATCACAGAGCGTTGCAGAGGGTGCCCCAGCAGCAGGGCTGGTGCCAGGGCCGGGTCTGCTGGCATTTGGCTTCCTGCACGGCGGAGTCAGGAGATCAAGCCCCAGCCATCTGCGTGGAGAGGCTGTGCTCTTACCAGGTCGGGAGCCGTGGTCTGCTCGGACACGTGTGCAGCTCCTTCATCGTCAGCAGGTCCTGGGCAGTGCTCCCACAGCAGGGCCAGCTGCTCGGTGGCAGGTCTGGGAAGAGGATTTGCTTCTCTGAGCTGTAGCAATAGTATGTTTGGGGTATAATTGAAAGGGGATGGGCTAAAGTGTAAAATAATTATTGTAATAAGGCTAAATAAGTTAATGACATCTTTTGTAGCCAAAAAAACTATTCAGCTACTGCGGAGAGACAAAATACGCAGAGGAAAAGCCTCCTCCAGAAAAGCAAAGGGGCACCAGGTGCGGTTAGGAGCTGTTTTGCTCTTGGGGGAGTGCTTATCCCACTCCAATGTATTTTGATGGGCTGTTGCTTTTCTTCCTGAGGATCATTGTTCCTGAGGAGGGTGCGGGGGGGTCATACAAACTGTGCTTCCCGCTAGCAGCCCCACTGCGGGAAACTTAAAGAGCTTTTCAGTTCGCCAGACTTCTGGCCAAAGCCTCTGATCTGTGCTGCACAATCGAGCCTCAGTTCACGCTTGTTGTGGAGGCCTGTAGCTGGTAACGTGTGGGCAGGCTTCAGTCTGCCCCTGAAAAGGTTTTGTTCAGTGTGCGCCTCTGCTTAGCCTGTCAGGCCTTTGCATTTTTCAAAATGTTAAGTATTCAGCTCTGCTCCACTACATTATCTCACAAATCTTCTTTTGTTTGGCCCTTTTCTGAGGCGCACTTTATGCGCAGTGGCACGCACAGCAGCTGAAAAAGGTGCTCAGCTCTGAGCTGATGCCACCTCAGTCACAATCTCCTTGGCATAAAACTGTGAAAGAAAGTGTAAAAGTACTGCAGCTTTTGTTCAGCGGGGACAAGCAGTAATGGCACCTCATGCTCCTATTCCTGGAATTGCAAGATGGAAGGGAGCTAATACGATAACCCGTAATACTTTGTCTTCTGTGATCTTGCTAGGTAGCCATGTTTAAATGCCCAATTTCACATAGAGAAGGGTGGAGGAAAAAAAAAGTCCTTGTTCAGGCTCAAATCCAGCCCAGCCAAGCTGCTGAGTTTTCATCAAAAGCAGGCAAGAGATGGACGGGCACAGCTGCAGAAGGTGCTGCAGCTTCTCTGGAAAGGGCACATGCAGCGTGCAGGGACGGCAGCACAGCACTGCTGCTCTGCCCCACAGCCCGTGCTGCTCGCGGAGATGTGTGTCAGACGAGAATCCACCTGGCACTGCCTACAGCTCCCAGTGCTGTACGCCTGTCTGTGCTCACGGCCAGCTTGCTCTAGAGGAGTTAAAACTGGTGGAAGAAAAATGCATCAAAGACTGTCTTGTATTTCTGCAGTATGCTGGAGGACCCGTCCCGGTGCGCTTACCCTTTTATTTTCACCAGAAACACCTTATTGCTTCAGGTCCCTGTTGAATTCTCCCTTGCAGGCTGGACAGCTGCAGAATGAACAGGTCTTGTGAGTTGATGGGGTCTCAGAGGCCAGAAAAACCTCTGGGATGCCCATGGGGCAGCCATCCTTCTGGAGACAAAAGAAAAGAGGGACCAGCAGCCAAGCAGCATTCCGGCTCTCTGTCCAGCCACTCGTGCAGAGCCGGTCTGATGATCAGTCATTGCTCAAGGACTGCGCTTGAAAAATTGGTCTGTGTATTGTTTATCAGGCACTCACAGTTCTTGGCTATGCCTGTTTACTTGGAAGGTGTGAATGTTTACATCCCTTCCAGAATAGATCTAAGTTGGTTTTGTTATTTGGGAGCTTTTATACTAAACTCTGAGGGAGTTTAGTAATGTTTCTTCTTTTGTATATTTTTTACAGATATTAAAGATTTTTTCCAAGCAAGAAGCCCATGTAAACACAACCGTGTAGAGGGGGAACGTGTTTCTCTGCTTGCTTTCCCTTTTCTGAAGACAAAAGAGCCTTATTGAAATGTGCTTCCTTTCTGACTGCTAATGGGTTTGCCTTCCTTCCTCCTTGCAATGAACTTAACATTCTCCCATCCTGTTGGGTATAAATTTCAGCCTGAGCTATTTTCCCTGTTGAGGTGTTGAGTCACTGGCCTTGAATGGAAACCTGCAATGAGACAGGGAGAATCTGGGGCTTGGGAAGGAAGAGGTTTTCCAGCAGATTGGTGGTAAATGGGATTAATTTAAAAAAAAACAACGATAAGGTGCTATTCATTTTTGTCTGGGGCTGCTCATATTCTTTTCCTAGTTTATTTTTGGATGCCTTCTTATGTTGGAGCTGGATAAATTCCAGAACATAAAATACCTAGAGGAAGAGGTGGTTCCTGTTGATCAATAACAATGTTCCATTTTAATCTGTCTCAGGTTGAAGGGGGAAAAAATACTATGCCATATCACAAATTCCTTTGTCTCGTGGAGAAAAGATGCTGAAAGTCTTGCTTCAAAGGTTCTGTGTGGGAATTATGTCCTAAAATCTGGATATTCTCCAGGGCTTAATTGTGCTTATTCATAGAAACACTAAACTTTATGAACTGGACAGCAGAGCTGTAAATTTGGCTGTAACTGCAGAGAGAGTATTGTTTTTTGCACACTCTGATTAGCAACACTGGGCTCAGACGTACTCTGTGGAATAATTAGTAAAATGGACAGGAATTAAAGCAAACTTTGCTCCGAGCAAAAAACAGATGAGCTCTTCTTTCTATCTGAATTTCCCATTTAAGTAAGGTTTCATTCTTGATGGTGCTGGGGTATGTCCTGTGGAGTGTACCTTACCTGTCTCTCCCCCATAGAACTTCATTCTGGACAAAAATTTGTCTCCTGCAAAATTAAGACCCCAGCTCTAGGAACTTTTGCTTTGAAGTATCAGAAGCCAGTGTTTTAGGGAGACGTGCACATCCTGGTTTTGAAGGATTTAGATGGTCACGGATCACTATGTATTTCTGGGAGCTATTTCAGTTTCCTAATTGAAAGCGTGCACCTTCTTTCTGTCTGTGCTTGAATTGTCATCAAAGATCCGCTATCTGGAAGGCAGCTAAACTAATCCTGATTACAGAGGCTGGCGTTTGAGGAAAGTGAGGGTCTCCTTCCTAAGCCAGTTGCTACTCAACTGTGGAGGCTGAGTAAAGTGTCATTGTAGTACTGAGAAGTCCTATGGTTGCTGACCCAACAGTGGATGTTTTTAATCTAACACAGAACAAATATCATCGTCTATCAGATCTCTGAAAGGAGCAGTGTGTTCAGTATTTTTGACGTTTGACTTTTGCAGGCACGTTAAATGTGTATCACACACCCTGTATCCTGCTTTTGGATTCATGGTTCAATATCATAACATTTGATCTTTCAGTGGAATAGTCAACTTTAGGATGAAACCTAGTAAAAAGCTCAGGGTTGCGCTCTGTATTTGAACTGCCTTAGAGATCAACCCAACTGATTTCAAGTTTATGGAAGAAAGCTTCCCATGCTGCATTCGCACTGTACATATTACGCTTTCAGGGAGACTTGGAAGAGTTGATCTTGGAATGTCATTTGAGCTGGTTGTTCAGTTTTCATGAAAGTTTTGCCTGTAAGAGCACTCAGACAAATGCCAGTGGGGAAGGAGGTGAATAGTAGACCACAGAATTCTGTGGTATTCCTCTTCTACGCATTTTATGCACAAATCTTCAGACAGAAGTAATTTTAGCAAATCTAGGAGGATTTGGGAACTTTCCCCCCTCTCTGCCCCTCAGCTTAAAACTGCACTTCATCTGGAAATACCATTTAAAAAAAGAAAATCACAAACCTCCGTGATGGGTCACTCATCTGGCCTTAAGGGTACAGCAGCGAGAGGGGCAAGGCTGTCGCTTGAGCAGGCCGGGGGAGAGGGCTGCGAGCTCCTGCTTGGTTAATGGCAACATACTGAGCTGTCAGGCGGGCTCATTAGGGACACGCTGCTAATTTGGTCAGGCAAGTGCTGCCAGGCTGCATTGTGTGGAGTTAAGCAGCGTGAATAGAGCCCGTAAGCAAAGCTGCTGGAATCTGCCTTTGTGCTCCCTTTGGACAGCTGTCCTCCCTTATTGGCTTCTTTTCTCAGTTCAAACCGGCCACGTGGAGTTTTGGCACTGTTAGTGTTGCCTGAAGATTAGTTGGAGATTGCAGAAGTAATATAATTTGTGCTAATCTGAGTAACCCTGCTTCTCTTCCCATCCGTTTTTGCATCCATACATTCAGTTACAGTCAGAGCCAGCGTGGCAATTCACTGCGTCCAGTGACTTAATTAGAAATGGATTTAAGCCCTTTCTCTTTAAAACCTGATTTGAAATGCTGTAGGTGTGCTTCTTATCTTCGCTGCTCACACCTGCTGGGCACGAGCTATATGGCAGCTGAAGTTTGCATTTCTTTTCTATTGTCAGAAGATAACCTTGGGCTCTCAGTTGGGTTATTTGGTCGTGGTGCTCTGGTGTGATGCACAGGTGAATGGATGGAGCCTTCCTGCAATGAACAGGGGCTGGCACTGAGGGCCTCACAGTGCCTTCTGAGAGGTCACATGGAAATCTTTCCTGAGAGTTTTTATTTTTTATTTTTTAAAAAAGGGGGGGGGGGGCACCATTTCCCCTGCTTCTCCTTGTCACTGTAGGAGCTACTGATCTAAACTGCTTATTTCTTTCCTACAAGCCTTGGAAAAGTACGCTGCAGCATTCAGCAGGTACCAGGATGCCTCAGATCATTCCCTGAGATGGTAAAAACTTACAGTAGAACTGCAGGTCATCATGAGGGCATCCCCTAGTGAGTGGTCCTGTACGGGGACAGCATCCACCTTCGTGTGTGATGGATACCCACCAAGTCCTGGTGGTGGTCTGTTTTCTCCCACAATTCAGCTAACTGTCCTCAAATTGATGGCTGCTGTCCTGTTGAATAGCCCAATACCCTTCTCCTATCTACTTCCAACATCCAGCTGGTCACTAAGTCCTGCAGGTGGTTTCAGAGGTACTACAATGCACGTTATGAATCCACTGTGAACCCTGCAAGAGCTCAGCAGTGAACTGTAATGATGTGGACTGACTTCTGGGGCAGAGAAGAGAGAAGTCTGTGGTGGGGAAAGACCTGCCATGGTCAGCCCAGCTCGGCTGGCATCCAGACGCAGTGTGATGGACCAAAGTGACTCCTCAGGTGGTTATCATTAAAAGGTTGAGCAAGGGTGAGAGATTGTTTCTGTCTCATAACGGGAACAAGCAGATTGTCTCAGTGCTGTCTCTTCCCAACATGCGTCAGAATACACTGTTAATTTAGGAGTTGGAACTCAGCAGAGGATTTTCTGATTGTCTACCATGTGTTTGCCTTTATGATTCCAGTTCCTCTCCCGTCCTTTGGGGATGATTTTCCCTGACATCTTCAGTCTTACTAAATCTTAGTTTTGTTTCTGCCTCGTCTTCTGCCAGAGAAAAGGCTGAAGTTAATAAGTTTCTGGTAACCATTTTCTACATTTTCACCTGATTTATCTGATTATATTAAGGCTGGGTCAAATACTCCATTAAGAGTTTCAGATGCTATCAGAAATGAAGCAGAACAAGGTTTCCTGGGAGATCGACTGTGTGTGCTTGTGTGGAACATACTTAACGGGGAATTGGTCTGCACAATTACCTTGCAGAGTGCTGCACAGCTCCAGCACTTGTGCCACTAAATACCTGCAGCAATCGTTAGCTGTGAATAGACAACGGTCTCTACCTGCTGTCTCAGGCTCTGTTATCACGCCAGGAGGCTGCCCTCCTCCCCAGAAACGAGAGGAATTCATCCCTCTGCCTATTCAGATGGATGGATATTTATTTGATGCGGTGCCCCATTTAGGGAAGGAAAACAGTGTTTTTCCAAGGGTGGAAAAACACTTGCTGTGTGGGAGGGAAAACTTCTTACAAACAAGCACTGAGATTCCTCATTTCACTTTGTCAGGGGTTCTGTTAGAGTAAGACTGGAGGAGGGAGATTTGGAATGGTTCTGGGAAGCTTTGACTCAGGAAGGGGAGAATGATTCATAGATTTTTAGTATTGTTATTTATTAAGGCCAGAACAGATCATTGGACCTAATCTTATCTTTGTCTTTGAAAATGTAAAGCCCTTGTGCAATGACCCCAAAAGAGTTTGTGGGTTTGAACCAAGGTCTTTCAGCATTGAAACATAAATCCCAGCTGTGAGAGCTAGCCTACAACAATTTCAAGCTAGATTTATGCCCAATACCTTCATATTAGATAAGTATTTTTATAATGAATCCTCAGTGCACTCTTTATCTGTATGTGAGGCAGGGTAGTAAAAAAGTTGTTCATGGAAAATGGGAATGGGGACGCCTTACAAAACAGATTTTATGAGTCTTGCTACTTTGTGTTGTTCACCTCTGGTTATTGCTGGAGTCCTGATGGAAGAGCTCATTCATTTAAGAGCTGTCATTTAGTTTTCATGGGGAAATTCTGATTACTGACAAAAGCAGCTGTCTTAAAAGCAACCATTTTCTTCTTAATTTGGAAGAGAATGTTTACTGCACCAAAACAACTTTGTTAACAATCGAAATGCAAGATCAGTCACAAGGTGTACATCAGAAAAAAAATTTTAAGCTCCAGCCTCACATTATTTGAAGGAATATGAGTTGATCTACGTTTATTTTTTTAATCTCCTGCTATGGAAAAAAAAAAAGCCCTAATACTTTTGGGTATGCTACATCTGTGCCTGAGAGTCAGGAAAGCTTCTATGCTTTTAACATGTTGTCAGTGGTGGAGCCTGGAACATCTTCATTATGCTTCTGAAAAATCCTGTTAGCAAGGCGGTCTCATCATGTCTAAGCTTCTGGCTTGAATTTTGCTCATGCTGTTGTCTGTTAAGTTAGGTAGCAGCTTAATTTTAGGAGAGATGGAGAATGCATGCGAAGGCTCTTCAAGCGAGAAAAATTATATAGAAAGGACAAATGTCCATTGTCACAGCAAATAGAGAAACTTGGACTTAGGTGTGTATTTAACTGCGTTGGGGAAAACGGATCTTCAGCTTCTACAACTGTGAATCGAACACTGCTGACAAACTCAACACCTGTCCTAGAGGGATTTAATTATGTGAAATAGGATCAAGAAAACTGATTTATGTCGGTAGCTGTAATAAACACATTGCACAAAGTTAAGAAGTCTCCAAGGCTTTGGATAATCAACTGAAATCTTAATTAAGTTCAACCTCTGATAAGAATTTATCAGTAATTGTAGATGTTTAGTTGCTGTGTAAGCAATCCTATAAGGCCACCAAAAATAATTTTTTGGTTCACACTTACTGCTGCGGTTGAAACATTTTTTTGCTTAAAGGTCCAGAGTGCTGTCAGCTACACGGCAGCGAAAGAGATGTGATAATGCATCGGAAGTCCATTGATAGTTCCTTAGCAAAGCTGCAAAATAAACTGTTCAGACTTCTCTGAAGTCAGTGTTAATGCCTGGAATTAACTTTTCTCAGTGTCTTGTCAGTTGACTCTGGATAACTCTTCTGATAGAAATAAGATATCCTCTGTCAGGTCTGTTAGTACCTTGCAAATCTAAATTCAGAAAGTGAACCACACAAATACCAGAGTAGAGTTACGAAGAGAGGACGTGTAAGAACAAACATATATAAAACATAGTTATTAGCTTCTTCCTAACAGGTTTGGACTTTTTAGCCCACTTTAACTTGCCAGATCTGAACTCAATATACAGTTTGTGATTTTTGCCTTATTTTTTTTTAATACAATGCATGATGTACCCATCACATACTACTGCAAAATACAGGCATCCCTAGTTCCCTACCAAGTGGCCTGTCCCCTGTGCTTAGTTTGAACCCCTGGTGTTCTCCTCAGCAACTCTGATCTCCATCGCCAAATTAGCAATCTCTACGTAAAGAAAATTAACATGAAGATAATCCTAGCAAGAAGGATCCTCATAACCAGACTACAGACTCCATTTCATGGAACGATTATGTCAGTCAACAACATGCTAACATCCACAGTCACGGCAGTATATCCCAGAGATCATTCATAAGGAGTGTGATTAAAAAAATTAAAAAAAAAAAAATTAACTGAGAGCGAATTTGCTGCTTGGGCAAATCTCTCACAGGTGCAATCTATTAGAAAGGCCAGACAATTATTTATTTATTTATTTATTTATTTTTCCCACAAAGCAGAAAGCAAAAAAGATCCAAAGATGACACAATGATATGTTGCCTTGCCAGCAGGGAAAGGCAAGAGTATACTGCAAATTTTAACGGAATATATCTGTTGTGGAATTTAAAAAAAAAAAATATATATATTCTGTACAAAATTTTCCAGTTACACAACTGGTAGTTTAAGGAAAAAAAAAAATACCCAAAGAAAAGCTGTCAATCGAACAACCTAATCTGGTTATTGAATAAATGTTGCTGTCTTTTGTATAGGGACTGGCAGTGGATACCAGTCATCTGCTGTCCAAGATGATTTGCTCTGCCATAACAAATTTCAATTGCAGCAGCCGACACCAATTGTTCAAGCTGAGCGACACCAGTATTTACTGCCTGAGATGCAGCTGCCCCTTTTCTTTTTTCTCTTTTTTGAAGATCATCAAACGTATAGGGACCTTCCTCACCTGAAAGGAGCAGAGTTGGGTAAGTAGTTATTTTTGCAAATTCTCTTTCCAGCACCCCCCAGCTTCAGTCTGACAATACAACACTGATATGTTCCTCTTCTCTCCTAGGAATAAGGATTCAACTACCAGCTACCCAGGTAAGCTACCTACTCCATTCCACATCCATTCCAATAAGTTTTTTTTTCCTAGAGATCCTTTCAATTTGAAATGGACATAGTTTGCAGAAAATTTTCCAGTGTTCCAGTGGTTTGGGGCTTTTTTGTTTTGTTTTAATGTAACACCTTATAGCAGGGGTAAAATGTGACAACTTAATCTTTTGTTTCCCTGGCTAAAGAGAGTTCAGTGTTTATTTTTGCTTTGCCCCGCTATTTTGAGGATTCATTTCATTCTCCAAAATGATTACATGTCCATCAGGCCAACCTCCAACCCTTTTGAAAACTCCTTGCCACTGTTATGTATACTGAATAAATTGAAGCCAAACTATCTCAAATACATGTTTCTCTGACACACCAAAATGATTGCTAGGATTATAACTGTCTGTAGATGGAACTAAGCTATTTTAGAGTTGAGCAAATAAACAACCAATCTTCCCCTGCTGCCTCCTCCCCCGCCATTACTAAAATCCACTGAAAACTGTGTATAACCATTATTTCACCTTTTTCTGCAGCATTCAGAGGAGCCTGTGGAAACACCTGAAATGGTCCTCTCCGCACTTTCCACCTGTGTGCCTTATCTCTGAATCACCACTACTTTCTCCTGGCCCTGAGACAGTCGGCTTGTTGCTAAACGTTTTCCCATCTGGTTTTGGCTCCACGCTGGATTTCTCCTGGACACTGCAAGCAGTGAATTGTTTTGAAGGAAAATGACCCAAATGAATCAGAATACAATGTGAAGAGCTTCCCGCATGCAGTTGCTAAATCCTGGAAGGCTCTCTTCAGCATTAGTGGTTCCTTAGTTGCTTCAGTGGCCTGGGCTAGCAATGCCCTGGAAAGCAGAACTGACCTCTGTGACCTCTTTGGCCTCATGGCTTCAGTTTTTGCCTCAGATTCTTTTCACTCCTCTTTCCTCAGACCTGTTTTCTTTACCTCAGCTATTCCTCTCCTAATCAGGTGGCATTGCTCTTCTGTGCAAACATATATATAACTTCTAAATCATGGTTGCTCTGTTTCTACCTTGTGCTTTTTGTATATGAATATTATATTAATTTTATTTTAAATCCAGCAACATTGCTTTGCTTTTTGTGGGGTCACGGAACCATGTCTGGCATGTTTAAGTTGTCACTCAGAGGTTCTTCTCCAAGCAGAATTCAAACCATTACACTACAATCTGTCCTAGACCCCTCCTAGCAGCTGTGTTTATACAGCTCCTAGCAAAATGCGTCTCCGATTAGGGTTTTTGAATAGCTCATTCACTGAAAAAATGGCATTTTGAACCAGTAAAGCTATTTAAAAAAATGGGATAATATATGATGAAAAGTTTTGGTATGAAGAAATGTCAGTGGCAACACCATGCCAAATTTTAGGCCCAAAACATTACCACCATTAGCATCACAAAGATTAAGTTACTGGAATTTAATTGTGCGAGAGGTGTTTTCATTTTGATTTTTTTTTCATAGCTGAAAATTTTATTTGACAGAGACTGAAAGTTACGTGTTCAGAACAGTCACCTGAAAAGGTCAAAGTTTGGTTAACTTGCAGGAAACAGAGTGCAGGTTCTTTATCTTGCAGTTGCCGAGCAACAGTAATTTGGGGGCAATTTGACCCTGAATAAGAAACTGAACATCAGGGCAGTTCTGGGGTGGCTTCACACCTGTCCAGACAACCTGTTTGAAAAAAGAAAACCCTAAAACCTTTCCTTTGTTCTGACTGACACAGATACACTTTACAGGCCACGTGTGTTGGGCAGGTGAGGTGTAGACAGCTGTTCTGTTCCTGCTGTGCAAGGCGATCTCTGTGAGGCTGGGGAAGCAATAGCATGCCAGCAGCAACGCCTTTCGGTGTGCAGGGAGCTCTACAGGCCTCAGAAGTGTTAAAGCTGGGAGGAAAAGGTGCCTCATCTGGCTATTCCCCACTGCAGAGTTAGCAGCTGCATTTTTAATATTCTGTAAGTTTGGTTACGTGCTTTCTTGCTGTGGACATTGGCACTGAGCAAAAACAAGCATACATTAAGGCATGGAAACACAAATGCTGCTTCTGCTCCATTAAACTGGAACACATGATTAAAGGACCAAAAGTTACTTTGTCTGACAAACTCCATATTTAAGTGTTTTTTAAATCGTAAACCAAGACCAAAGATTTATAGGTTTGTGTCATGATCCATAAATCTAGATCTCCTCTTGTCCTTTTACGCTAGACAAATGGCTTGTAGAGGAAATTGTAGTGGTTTGGATAAGTCTAGGTTTCAGCAGTCAGTCCTCTTAGGTCAGACGTGTAAGAAACATCTGTAATTGTTTGAGGAATTTGGCAGTCGATCTTGTACTTAAATCATATTTTCCCCTTTGAAAGCTGGAAATGTCCATGCATAAACTAGCCACACAATCCACTTACCTTTGCACTTGTGGAATTGCACAAGGTATCAGCTTGCTGTTTGTTACCTTGCAAATCCAACTGCAAGGTAAGAGCAAGTTGATACCTTAATACAGTAAAGGAGAACAGCTTGAGGTTCTTCTGAAATGTTCTTGTGCCCCAGAATAAAACCTACCAGTTCAGTGGCAGTTGCCAATAAGAAGGAGGCTACTCCAGCATTCATAATTTGCCATTTTGGTTCGGATTTTGACTAAAATCAAAAGATTCTTTGAGTAAAACTATACAAAGCCTCCCTTCCACACAGAATTGCTAGTGTCACACGCTGGGCCTCTGAGCACACGTAGCATACGGTTGTGCACAGTCTGTCCAAAGAACAAGGTCCTGATCCTGTAATGAGATCATGCGAATTCAAAGCATATTAAATTTAATCCTGGTTTTCAGGATTATACACTACCAATTTAAAATTGCGGAGCATAAGGAAGACATCATGTTCCTGACTGCTCACTGCAAAAAATTAGGCCCAGCTCATTTTGAAGTGAGTCTTTGGTTCTGCTATTGAAAGCGGAATTTGGTAAATGGGCTTCACTGGGAGATTTAAACTGATGTCTGGTGACCTTTGTAAAGCAGAACAAATGATTGCTATGTTTGCTAGAATTGTATTAGCGCTGGATGCTTCTGGTACAGTCTGAGCAAATGAAATTTTAAAGGCTGGCTGTCTATCAGCCAACTTTTCCTTTTGATTGAGTCTACAAATGCTGTAGCATAGGCCCTCTAGGCAGGAATTGGAGGCGCTGTTTTTTTGATGCCCTGATCATTTAATTCTTTCAGAAAGTAATTTTGCTTGTAGCAGAAAAGCATGATGAAAACAGGCGGAATCCTGAATAATGAGTTAAAATCAATTCCCGTGTGTCAGATTCCTGCATAGCATGTCTTTTGTGGACACAATAGTTGTTTGAGCATCCTGAGAAAGAGGCTGTCACACAGGTGCAGAATGCAGGCTTCATCTCTCCGTGGTCTGGCTCAGGAATGACCAGGCAGAGCAACGAAATATTTGAGTTTAACCTGGTTCTTAGTAAGCAAAGAGACAAAATTAGGCAAGACACCCTCCTCCAAAAAAGGCAAGCCAAAATTTGCAATCATTCTTTTTTTTTTTTTTTTTCCTGTCTGTTTGTTTTTGGTATGAATAACCTCTAACCCTAAAGAGAAATGCCAGTGAGTCTGCTGGGATAGCTTTGAGCTTGAGCATGTGCTAGAGCTCCTCCTAACAGCGTTCGGTGACCAGTCTAGTGTGATGCCACACCTTCCCACCCATCTTCAGCACGCTGCTAGGGACAAGTTTAGTTGGTGTTGATTAGTCCTGCTGAGGCAGGGATTTTTACTGTGAACTGACTGTACAAGATCCTTACTTATTCAAGAGGGAATGAAGGAGGAGGAATTGTCTTTCTTGCAGACGATTCTGGAACAAAAAATACCCCTACTGTTTTCAGTATGTTACTACTATAGCACTGTGAAAAACCGACGTAGTTTTCTTGCAGCACTTCCTGCCACCTCCTTTACTCTGTTTTCCTCAGTTTCTCTTTGTCCTCTATACTTTTTCCTTGCTGCTCTCTGCTATGTTCAGCCACTCTCTCTGTTCTCAAGCACACTTAGTCTGAGGCAGTCAGATTTAACAGCCTTTTTTTGCCTTTTCTTCCTGGCTAACATAGACATTATTTTGTTCTCTTCCCAGGGCTTTTGTATATGCCAGTGCTGGCATGTTTTAGCCAGCCACAAGCCTCCCTGCCGAGCAAGTAGATGATAGCAACAGACTGGGCATTTGGCTGGACTCATCTGAGTATTTCCCCTTTGGAATATCCCTGGTGGCTGCTGCCATGCTCAGCGCAGCGTGTCCCAGTTTCTGTGTGTGTGGTGGGGGTGGCAGGAAGGGCTGGCATAGAAAGCACACAGCAATCTGGCATCTTCCACAGCCCCACAATTTTATTTTCCCATGGAGGATATAGGTTTCCTTTTCAGGAAGATTAACTCTTTGGAAAATAAATATATATCTATATTTAACGTCTTCAGAGGAATACAGAGTAGTATTTCTCTTGTAGGTCTGTCTGGATCCCTTCAAGAAGCTGCACTGAGTAAGTTAGAGGTGAGTGGCAGTTGTCAGTCACAGGTTATACCCGTTCACTGCTTTTCTTAGGCAGAGTGAACTGCCAGATACAGCTCCCTGCAATGTAGCAGGAAGCAGTGCAGCATTTCCATTTAATTGCTTGTGGAGATGGCTGCAGGATTGTGGTGTCAGAAAATATTGCTAGACCTCAGGGGATTTCTTGGCATTTTGTTGCCACAATAAGGTCACGGTTGTCACAGTGGCTTAGTAGACACAGAATGTGTGTACAATTATTTATGCAACCTGAAAATGTAATGCAATAATAAAATATTGTGTTTATGTATCTGTGACTTGCATTCATTTGCGTCCTCTAATGCTACTTTTGTTCTCTGCTGTATTGTTTAAATGCATATTTTTCATATTTGAGATTTATAAAGATGTTGAAATGTTATTTTCTGTCAGTCTGATCGTATTTTGCAACCAGACTTAAATATGATTCTGTTTGTGTCTCTCAGCTGTCTTTATTACCTAGACATTTCAGTTTTGTAAATCCATATTTATAAGGAATTTGTTCCACAGCAGAACTGCCACTGCTTTGTTAATACCAGCATGACAAGCAGCCTGAAGATGAGGTGTCAAGCATATATGAACAGTTTCCACTTAAGTTTTCTTGACTGTCCTAAAGCCCAGCCAGTCCATGCTGTGGAGCCTTTGCAAAGTAATGTTAATGCAGTGCAGAGATGCTGATGAATTACAGGAAAGCAAACGTGAGACAAAAATGAGGTTGCTGTGTCTCCACCCCTCCCCATAGCGGGTCCAAAGCTGGCTTTGTTTGGGAACTTACGGGTTATCTGCCTTTCTGTGTGTCAGAGCTGAGATCCTGTTCAGGGCTGTGTTCACTGTATGCAGGATGTCAGCCTTCAGCGGGAGTGGATTTTTTCGGTAGAAATTATCTTAGTTGCTCAAGGTGTGAAAAATGCTTTCTTTGTATTGTGTTTTTAAAGATCCTTTTCCCGCACTATAATCTTTGTGCCTGTTCCTTTTGTCTCCTGTGAGATGTTTCAGCTCAAGCATCATGGTTAACTCAAAGAGCACTCAGCCTATGAACAACATGAGGAATGCTCCCATTACCCTCTTGTCTGCATCTGTGGGATCAGACCATGAACTCTTAGCTGAAAACACCCCTGGCAGGTTGCTCATACGCACAGTCCTGCTGGCCCAAGCAGAATTGCTTACATTACTAAAAATGTCAATGTGAACTTGCAGTGCTACTGAGCATCGGCACAGTGGTCATAGGAGAGTATTACTGGAGTAGCTTTCCTGATGTTTCTTCGTGCTTTTATTATTTCCATTTGTCATAGCCTTAGTGCCTCTCACTTCTGGGATTGCTTTTAGTGGGAGCTTTGTTTCTCTGTTACGATACATTTGAGAAGTCACTGCTTTTTCTCCCAGAACTTGAACTGGAGGGAGATTTTTCATGTGTTGGGGAACAGATCTGAAATCCAAGCTAATCAGACTAATCCGATAAAATAGCCTTTAGAGTGAATCTAATACCAATCTACTGGTCTGTAAAAAAGCATATATACACAATATTTATTGTCGTATCTACAAGAGGAAAAAGAAAAAAAAAGCCTACATGTAGGATGGCTGCTATCAGTTACTGCAGCAGCAAAGCATTTCCTAAGAACAAAGAACATGATAACCAGAGTCTGGTACGTTAACCTAGACCTTCTAAGAAATGTACATGCACAAACCCAGCCTCTCTGAGAAAGGAGAGACTGAGCTGAAAAACATCCTGGAAACCTGGAGGATTTTTAAGGTGAACAGAGGGAAAGAAGAGGAAACCGTGCTGTAATGAAAGATGGCTTTAGAGGATGTGTGTATGTGCAGGAAGTGGAGGGTAGAAAATTCAACATCTTTAAACACTGACAAATCACCTGGATATGCTTAATGGTCTGACAGCATCTCCTCACCGGCTGCATCAACATTAGGGTTATTCATCACTTCTATAGCATCATAGCATTAGGTAACACTCGCACCCTTCCTATCAATACCCATTTCTGCCTGCCTGGTGAGCTGAAGAACAGCTTCCTACAATTACTTCAGCAGGGAAGCACATAAACGAGCAGGTTGTACTCTGCTTCAGATTATGTGATTTATGTCTCCGAACTACTTTCATGTTTGTCTGCCACAACCATTTTAAGCTTGAGTTGTTGATTTCAGAAACTGCTATTCTGCTATCCATCATCAAAGGTTTCGGCAAAGGTTTCTTCTGATCAAAATATTTGTATTCACAATAGTCTCGTAGTGAGACTTCCCGGTGTCTCTTTTGATGCAGTTTAGGAATAGCTGGAAGTAATAAAACATATACAAATGGAGAGTTTTTCATAAGGATGGAATTTGTTTTGAGAAGCGGTAGTATCTTTACCATTTATTACTGGGAATCAGCTACACCATCACACTTGTTGGGAGGCAGCCATATATAGCTGGGTTTTTGGAAAGCTATTTTATAAGAAGCATCATTCATCACTGATCCACTGAGAGGCCTTGATGCTGCCAAAACTGGTGATAAGCCATCAGCAGTGAAACTGAAATAAGAATTTAGAGGTGTCTTTTGTGTTTGTATTTCTTCATCTTTAAATGTTTTATGTGTAGGTCTTGCTGATAGTTCTGTTGGTGATGGCAGTTACATTGATCATTCACATGATTTCCCATGTATTTCTGAAATACTATTTAGTACTTGTGCTGTTAAGCTCTTTGAAAATATGTCATGTATAAGGCAATGAGATGTTGTTGTTGACTAAATAATGTGTCGAAAGATGATGATCCGGGGTTGGGGTCCACATGCCAGTAACAGAGACCAGATCCTCCTGCTCAAAATACAGAGGTTTTGGCCTTTAACAGGCCATGCACATGATGATGACGAGTCGTTTAGAAATGTGTTCTGATTTGACCATGCTTATAAGTTTTCTTGTTTGGTTAAGTATGTTTCTGTATCTGAATTTTCCTGAGGGAAACATTTTAAGCAGAGTTTAAATTAAACTTTAGCATTCAATGTTTGTAAGAATGAACATTGTATACCTGATCACAGAAACTACACTTTATGCTAGAGTGAAAGTATCAAAGAGGACTTTGGCGTAACAAGCACAGTATCCTATGCAAATATTCATAGTGGAAAAGGAATTAATCCCTTCACCGAGGGCCAGCACAAATCTTTCAATGGCACATAAGCCTGCTTTTCAGGGAGCAGGTGCTTAGCAAACCCTGAGGATTCAGATTTCAAAACAATCTGTACTCAGAGTTGACTCATGCAAAAATCTTAAGAACAAATTTTCAAATTCTTCTTCTCTTACAAATTTGCTATAAATTCTCTGTATTGTGAATTTAGCTGTAACTTACATGGCATGCAAAAATTCTGTACAAGCAGAAATTCTGTATGATCATCTCAGTCTGGAGCAGGACAATATCAGCCTTAAGTTGGGACAGAACAAAGCTGTAATTGACGGTTGGCCAGGTCTCCTTGCCAAGCTGCTCATTTTGATCATTCATAGCAAGAGACCCTTATTTTGTAAAAATCCTTTTGTTGAAGACAGCAGACAGGTTCTATTCTGTCCTCTGAGAGGGTGGCATGGTGCCAGTGTCAGCAGCCAGCAATCCAAAGTGTTGTGTTTAATCACAAGATTAATTTTTCCTTTTATTGGCTTTTCCTTTCAATCTCACAAAGCATGACATGTTGTAAAACAGTAACACTAGTTGAACAAGGGTTGGCTAGCATCGCTGAGCCCCCTGGCTATGTTGATAACAAAAATGAACATTTGGCTTGATGTTCAGCCAGCAGGGACTCCCAGGAAACCAAACTGGGCAAACACACTTGTCAATGAATGGGCCATGTGCCTGGTAAAGAGGAAGCAAGGTGCACCTGGGTATTAGAGCTGCAGTGGGGCTCAGATTCTTTGTTTCTTACAAGTTTCAAACAATAACAGTTTCAATAGCATGTCAGATACCTGAGTTTTCAAGCTATAGATCTGATCCATTAGGGGTCTGTGGTTAAGTTAGATTTTGATTATTTTAGCCTTGGACTGGCCATGTGTAAATTAGCTTCCAAAAGGAGATGGCAGTAGGTTAAGATTGACTTCAAGGTTTGTACTGATTCTACTGAACACTGGAACTACAAGAGGTTGTGGTTTACACTGAATCATGTAGGAAAAAGGATTTTTTTTTTTTTTTCCCGGAAGGATGATGCTAGATTCAGAACTTTTTTTTATCCTCACAATGAGCCGGTGAGCATCTGCAGTGTGCTATGCCATTATGCAGAAATCTGATCTTAGGTGGGAGAGCTTGTGGTAGAGAAAAAGGCAGGCTTAGTCTGTTTCCTCCTGTAATGTCAGCAAAGAACCACGCTCATTCATCGTCATGCCAGGGCCTTCTGGGAGTGCATAGCAGAGTTTGGTGTGGTGCAAGAACTGATAACTCTCTGTTTGGAAAGGTAGGGTATGTGAGCCTTCAGAGCCCTCTATTTAGAGGATTAATAAATAAATTGAATCTTAGATGTGCTCCCCTCTTTCTACCATCTCTATTGTAAACTATGAATTTTATGCTCTTTAAGGTCAGTGCTGCTGAAGAAAGATGACAGAACCTTCCTGTATGTACAGGAAGATAAGTGTACCCTCCAGGCAGTGTTTCTTTAAACTGAGATTTGTTTGTGGATTTGAATAGTTTTACTGATATCTTCACCTTAAAGGCACGGATTTGTGAGCTGTTTTTAGCCAAAGTTGCATTTTATCAGTTTGTCACAGACAATAGGTAGGGCAAGCAACAATCAGTTAATCTACTCTATGAATAATGTAGTTGCTAAACCATCAAGGACCGTTGCATGGCACAGTCTGATGCTGGTGCTAGTTTGTGAAGGCTGGGTTCCCATGAAAACAAAGGTTTCAGATTGCTGTCTTGATTTGCAGTCAGTTTCAGTGCCCATTTTACAGGAGCTGCTTCTCTTGAGACTTTCCTCTGCTAAAGATCCTTCTGCAAAGAAACTGTCCCGTGACTGATACTCTTGTGGAAGGACTTCAGTAACTCAAAGGTGAAATCCATGAGCAGTTCTTGTGCATCATGGTGCCTCTATTGAGTATCACTTTTTTAAATAGATACCATATGGCAGCTCTTGAGGGAGCAGCCTAATTTCATGTTTCAAGGATTAAATTTTTAAGCCATTCCTCAACTCCTGCCTGTTCTCTCAAGGAGCTAAAACCTGGTGGGGGGATTAGGTATGGTTATGCATTTATGTAAATATAAAGTGTTGAATGGAGATTGCAGAAGGAGACTGCAAGCAAACAGCTGTCTTTGCAAACTTAGTATTTATAGCAGAGTTAAAATGCCTTATTGTTTAGAGCATTATTTGCCTTGGGCATTGGTTTAGACAGTCACGTTGGCTTGGACAGTCGCGTTGGCCGAAAAGAATTTCCTAACTCCCTTTTCCACACAAGACAAGATGAAGTAGATAACAGCAACAATTGGCTGTTTTGATCTGGCCTTGACATACGTTCCAAGCATCTACTTCAGCGTCCGACTGAATTCTTTTTCTCTTTCGTGGCTGCCGTACTCTCCTCCTACTTAACATCACTGCCACTTACACCCTGTTGGGGGCTTCTTTCTGAGCTTTCTTTCTGGTGAAAAGTGAACAATTTCAAAAGATTCCTGTTCGATAGTGTGTAAATTCTTTATGTTCAGGGAGTGTTCCTGACACATCAATAGTATGCAAAGCCTTCTGGGGTTAAAGGAAAGCTCCATTGAAAGAAATAAGTTCAAAGAGAAGTTACAGGATATGCATGAGGAAGCTTTAGTCTTCTTGGTAGCCAAGAGCCCAAAAAAGTTGTTATGATGGGCGGGGATGGTAATGAAAGCTGGAGACACCGAACGACAGAATATTCCTTTGGAGAGCTTTCCCTGAAATGTCACTGGCTGTTCCCACGCACCGTCCCACCGTCTGCTGGGAGAAGACTTCTGATCAGCGACGTACATGTAAGTGTGTGCCATAAGTTCCCTGCATCTTGCCAGGCCCCCAGGCAGCTCCAATTAAACCGTGTTTGACATGCTTCCTTGCTTTCTGAACAGAGTTTATCAGCTGCCATGGAGCAGTGATTTCAGTAGTTCAGGCCTTGACTCAATTGTATGTTGTAGGACAAGCTGTAAAAGTCCTGCTTCTTCCTTTCCTTGTGCTGCTCTGCACACGGGGCCATCTGGTACAGGGCGATGTCAGTGACAGTGCTGCTGGCCGTCTTCTCTAGAAAGCAAAGATCCGAGGCTGCTTTCTTCCCTTTTGACCAGGGGCCGGGCTGGCTCCAGCTGGAGCTCAATTTGGCTCTGCTGGCAGGTGGTTTGTTGGTTCTCTGCTTGTGGTGCTGCAGTCCTGGTCATGCCATGGCTTCGTGCAGAAGGAAGGAATGCTCTCATGTGCAGGAAAAAAATCCCACATTTCAAAGCCCACATTGTGAGCAATTTTACTTAAACATAGATTCAAAGCAGACCTGGAGCCTGGCACAAGGGGGTTGCAGTTATTGGTGCAAAAGCTTCAGAGGTCTGGCATTTACAACCACGTTGAGACAGAGAATAACTGGGAGCACCTGGAAGCTGAGCAAGTCTCTCCAGTTACACCACTGTCTTCTCGCTGAGCTGCGCTGGTGAGAGATGAGGTAACGCTAAATGAGTTTAATACCAAGAGCATTTCTTTGTGGTTATGTAGTTGATGCATTGTCAGTATCTCACAGCAAGCACTGCAGGCACGGTTGCTTGCACTGGTTTGAACAACGGTGTTCCAGTGCGCAGTCCGCCTGGTGACGGAGAGTTAGGGTGGATCATGAAGAATCTTCCACAGAGCAGGAGGTGCAGAGCAGTTTACTAAAAGAGTTGCTTCAGTGATTGAAATTAGAATACTGAAGTGAACTGGCTAAATAGCCTGATGGACGCGCATTGCAGATTTGCACTGATCTAGTAGATCAGTGTTAGCCTTGGCTATGCTAATGTGATTTTTCTAATTTCTGCAGTTAATTATGCAGTACTGGCTGGCAGCATCCACCTGTAAGGTTGTATCTGCTGTCTGCAGAAAGGCGATGTTTGAGGAGCAAAACATTTCAAGGTGACTGTCGCAGTCTTGCCTCCCCTTGTGAGCAGTACACGGGATACAGGAAAGTTCTTTTAGCACTAAAGACAAATGAGCAGTGATAACTGATTGACTAAAATGTGACAGTATGGAAACCGAAAATTGAGGGGAAGGTAGAGTAGCACGTTATTACAGTGCTATTGTTTGCCTTTCAATGAATATACAGAAAATACTGCCATTTAAAAAAATAAATAAATAAAAGTAAAACATGCCTTTTCTATTTACTAGAAAAAAGGCTTTGTGCCTATTGAAAAATTCAGAAATTTCCAAAACTTAGAAGTTGCCAGAGAAATAATGAGCAGATGAATGTGTCTCTTCTGAAAACACTGTTTGATCCATGGGATGCAGTTCTTATTTTGCCTCTTTGCCTTTGCCAACTTTGTGCAGCCATGCTGCAGTTAGAATAGATGTCAAGTCAGATGCAACTGTTTGTAATATTATTTGCACAGAAAGCAAGGTGTGGTGTTAGAAGTAGCTTTCGACACAAAAGCAAATGGCAGACACTAAAATTCACTAATAAAAAAAACATGTTTTGTTGGTTTGTTCAGCCTACAACTTCACTAGTTAAAAAAAAAAAACTTGAACAAACAAATAGAGATTTTAGAACAAATCTTCATCTTTATCAGTCTGCAAATGAACTTGATTCAGTCACTGATTCCTGAACTTTTAGATCAGGTTGTAACTGGTGGGCTCGGGCTCACTTCGGCCCCACTAGCACAGCAGGGCCACACGGGACTGGCACTTTCACCATTTACCAGGGCTCCGCGAGACAGCTGCAGATCATTTACTCTGCCTCCTGAGTCACAGTTTAGGAACCCTTAATCCAAAACGAATGCTGTAAATCGGCCCCTGTGGACCCGGCGAAGTCAACCGAGCTGAAGATGGATGGGAAATTACAGCAATTTGCAAGAGAGATGTTTCAGAGTAGTTCAGCCTTTCGTGATCTGTACTGTGAACTCGGGGAGGGGGAGCTGGGCATTTATTTCACTGTGTTGCAGACGACAGCTCGGAGCCTATGTGCAGTTTTTTTTGCTGGATCTCTCCTGAACACAGCGTGTATGTGTGCAGCACGGGGCGGAGGAAAAACAAGTCACGAATCCTCTAGCCTGTCACCACGGGCTTGCTTCCTGTTTGAAGGGAGCCGAGCACTTTAAGTTCTTTTCTTTGTCGCTGGCTGTGCTGTTGTAAATGAGCAACACAAGATTATATGTAATTTGAACGATTCAACGCCTGTGTGTTTGTGAAGGCGAGCGCTTGGAGCTGAGCTGAACACGTAGGAAACAAGATCCTGGTGGAAAGCAGATCTCTTCTTCCTTGCCTGCTCCTCCGCTGTCCTGCCAGGGCAGCCGTTCTGCCAGAAGTGCACACCCAGCCTGACTTTTAGGAAGGGTGCAGCTTTGCTGAGTGCTTTAACTGCACAGATGCCGGGCTGTCCCCTCGCCCCTTTGTGTTCCCTCGCAGGGAGGAAGGAGCCAGGTTCGGGGAGGCTCCGGTGGGAGCACTCTCTCTGGACAGGCTTTTTTGCTGTTTTTTGATCCGTTACAGTGCTCTGGAATCACTTTAACCCCTTCCTTGTCTTGCTGGCACAAATTGTGAAGAATTTTTTAAAACTCCAATTTATGGCCGGCTTCTGCTCTCTTGGCATCTGTTGCTGTTCAGAATGAGGATACTTATAGTTTCTTGCTGGCTGTGCTCACTGGTTCTTCAGCATAACCATATCATTATCTCAAACCTTTTCCTTTTTTTTTTTCTCCTAAGACCTTGACAAACTCAAGACACAGTTATGTGAATTCAAGAGAAGTAGGGATACTAAAGGAGCTGCTGCATAACCGTTACTACAGACTCAGATACATTTTCTCATCTTGTACAGCTAACACAAGAAACATGGAGCTTTTGCTTTTCTTTTTAATAAACTTTTGAAGGAGGGCTATTTTCTGTATAGCCTTTCAAGCACTGAGTTTTGCAACTCAGAAATTCCTAACAAGTCTAAAGTATCTTCTAACTCAGTGAAGATGATTGCTTTTGTTCTTGGCTGGAAGGGACCTCTCCAAACCACAACCTCCAGATGTCCCAGGGACTGTGGTCTGCCTTGAGCCTTGGGGAGGGAGAAGAAGGAAAATGAACCCACTTCATGCTTCGAAGAGTAAATACAGAGTTAAAGTGCCTGCATGGGCAGCACTCAGTTTGGGGGGAAAAGGGAGAATCCAAACAATTTTGTTTAATTACAAAAATCAAAGTAAGCACTATGAAAAGTAAACAGATTTGTTAACTTGTCAATTGCTTGCTCGATCAGGTATTGTAAAAGAATTAAAATGCTGCTGATAACTGTGTTTAATGTTGAGCATTAAATGTTGAAGAGCAGATAAATGCATGTGTCACTTGTGCCTGAGGAACAAACAATATAAAAGGCTCTTTTCCTAACTGCAGCTTACAGAAACAAGCCTGTAAGTGTGCCAGAAAATTAAGCATAAACAGCACAAGTGAGAGCTCAGGGAGGGCTGCTATGGCAGAGGATGAGGGAGGAGGAGGGTCCCCACTCAGCATCTGTGTCTGTGCCTGATTGGCAGTGTCAATCTCTTGATTCAAGGAGTTATTGGCCTGGTGTTAATAGTAACCGATTTTAGCCATTTCAGTAAATCTGTGTTGTCCTAGTTGGTGAACTTCTCTTGAGACAGGTTGTAACGCTTTCCAGTTAATTTTTATTGACATACTTTTGTATGCTTTTAAAAGCAAAACTCCCCAACGCTGCTGGGGGAGGGCGGTTAATGCGAAAGGTGAGATGTGCACCGGGTCGAAAATGGCTGAATTGTGGAATCGCTAGGCAAGCTGGTGAAAACCATAACCCTTGCCCAGGTCACTTATTCATACTCATAACTGCTAGACTCTACTTCCTCAGGTAAATAAAAAAGAGACTTTTTTACTCCACTGAGTGAGTAAAAAATATTTTTTGTAGGATTCAAATGTGCATCCTGGAATTAACACATGAATTATTATTATTATTATTATTATTATTATTATTATTATTATTATTATTATTATTATTATTATTATTTATTATTCTCTGAAAAATAAATTCCTTTTCTTATTTACCAAAGGGTACTTTGGGGATATAACATCCCAGAACATGGTTCATTTTTACTGTGTTGACCTTTGGAGTCAGGTACAGCATGCAACATTTGGGGAAGCTATGAGTTTTCTAATAAGTTTTCTTCAGAATATGAATCGTGTCTCTGTGCTTGGATTTTCCAGTAGTCATGTTAAAAAAAAAAAAAAAAAAAAAAAAAAAGGAAAAAAAATCACTAAGAAATTTTTTTTACAGTAATATACGAGAACAAGAAGATTGTGCTGTGTAGTAAATTTATAAAACAGCTTCAGGAAAGGACTGTAGCTACTGGGATACTCATTTTGTCCCCCCTTCAAATCAAAGAAGATAAAAGCACAGCTCTACCCTTGCAAGCTTTGCTTATATCTCTGTGGCTGTTCTGTGATCTGTGGCTCCATGCTTCTCCTGGCCATTATGGTAGGCTCTGCCTGCTGCTGAAGAGGAATGTAAAGGGAATTAAGGCATCCCAGAGCTGTAGACATTTTCTGGTGTAAGCCAAGAGTGGTTTGCTTGTGGCATACGATTCTCAGGAAATACTGAGGGAAGAAGAGGAGAAGGAATAAGGGGTTCATTCAGAAAATCTCAAACAGTAAATTATTTCCATTCCAGTGTGTTAGCTGTTTAGCAAGAAGAAAATGTTCATATTTGCCTGAAAAGCAAGATGATGTATCCTACTCTTTAAATTAAAGCAAGGGCAAAGAAACCAATGGATGAACTTCAGCAAAGTTCAGGAGCAAAAGGTATTTTAAAAGTACACTTACAAATGCTAACTATTGCTATTGGAACTGATAGAAGAACTTCACAGACAAAACATCCCATAGTTCAGATCTGTATCCAAACCTCTTGCTTGACAGTTTGGCCTGGAAATTTTTCAACAGTTAAATCATAAGATGCTTGACGCTTCTCATTCTGGTCCCAGCTGGGAATCTGGAAAGTATAATGCTGAAGCTGAATATTCACTTTGATTCTTGGAAATAGGAATAAATTTAATCTTTTTTTTTTTTTTTTTTTTTTTCCTTCTGAATTGGTTTGCCTGTTTCATATTGTTCGCAGATGGTGACACATATGCCATTCCCATAGTCTTCTATTTTGGTACAGGAGCTGCTAATTGCCCCATTTTGACTCGGGAGTGTATTAAGCTTTGTTAACGCATATCAGGTAGTTGTAATCCTGGCTTATGTTACTGAATTATGGCAAGAGAGTTGGGAGATTTTTAGTGCATCAGGTTCGCAGCACAATTACACCTTTTCTGATAACTTTGCGGTTCTTTCAAATCAACATCCCCCAAAAATCACAAAACCACAGGCTGTGAGTGAAAGCTGAGACATTAGTATGGAAAATGGCAGAGCAGCTACCCAATGACCACTTCAGTGTGTGAGCAAGCTACTCCTCTCTCTTTGGAAAGCGGTGGGTGTTGGGGCAGAGCCAATAATGCAAAACTAAAGCAAAGATGTTTCCCTGCCATTATTTTCACCTCCACAGCTGCCCCTGTGATCCCTCGCATTGTTGCACTTCAGAATCCAATGGCAAGACACAGATCTGTATACCAGGTTGAATCCCATTTCCCTGTCTCCGTAATTAAGATTATATTGTCTCTCAGGATGTTTTCCAAGCAAAGTAATTTCGTTTTCTGTCAACCTGAATTGAATACCTGTGCACCAAACCAAATATTGGAAGATTCCCTTTATATTTTGTCCAAGCTGACAGAGACATTTAAACCTAAGACGATGATGCTATGTTTCATCGTTTAAATAAAAAAGACTGTTAGTATGACAGTCACCGTGTATTTTAGTGTTTTATTGCTCCCCAGAAGCATTTTTGTTCTTGGTAGGTGCTGTAATAAGATTTTACCTGCAGGAGAATGCCACCAGAAGGCAGCCCTAATGCTGTTAGGCGGTGAGCAGGGACGGTGCAGTTGTTGATGTGCAGGCAGGGGAGGCTTGGGATTTGGGCTCGGCTTGTGCTGCTAAAATGGGAAACACTTAATCTAAGCAGGGGGTCACAGTTGTTTAATGGTTTGAGGAGACTCTGCCTGTGCCTCTACCTTAGTGGCTTTTTGTGGTTTCTGTTGAGAGTGCGTGGGGACAGCTGTGGATCTCCTGCGTACAGCAGCAGCAGAACCGTGCTCTTTTGCTGCACAAGGGCACGGATTTTGCTGCTCAGCCTTTTAATCCACTACAGGCTGATGAGGAGGAGAAAAGAGAAAATAGAGCCTGAATGTTATTTGGTGATCTTTTGGGAGACTCAAGGAAGGGGGAACAGCTCCATACAGAGAAAGAGAAGACATTTCTAATGGAGAGGTGCAGAAAAAGCCTGTTCAGGCACTGCTGCTGCCTGAAGGTCTCCTTCCCAAAACTAGGAAGCAAAATGAAGATGGTGATGTTACAGGGGAAGGGAGAACATAATGAGAACACGCTAAAGTTTGATGTTTCTTCATTTGGTGAATGCAAGTGGAAGAATGCATGTAGTTTTGTAACATTTCCACTGTGCTGCTGAGCACTGTTTTTTATTACTGATATTGAACCCTTGGTTTTGTTTTGAACTGCACACGTCTCTTGCTTTCAGTACAATCCTACACATTTGCTTGCTGGCTTGTGTGTCCCGCTACCCTCTGCTGGAAGGAACGAGGATTTTTCAGCTGTGTCCTTGTGCCCCAAAAGAGCCCCAGCTTGGAGCAGAAACGGGCTGGGAACTGGCTTTGAGAAGCCCAGCTCTGCCCTGCTGCTGCCTGCTGGCATCCGTCCCACAGAGCCAAGACCAGGTGTATAAAACGTTGCTTAGGGTCAGGATGGTGCGGGGCTGGGGGAGGTGGTGCACATGGGGGCTGGGATAGCCGGGTGCTGAGCGAGATGACTTGTCCTGTTCTGCTTTGTTACCTTGGCCCCAGTGGTGAGGTCTGTGGATTGCAGGATTAAGCTGTTGCCAAAACAGGCTGAGTCACTGGTGAGTCCTCTGATGGCCTGGCTGGGCTTGGGAAGGGGTAAAAAGTCCCAAAGCAGGCAGTCACAGGGGGATGTTCTCCCCAGGTGCAAAGTTTCTTAGGCTAGAATGTGAAGGTTGTCTTTCATTCTTATTATCTTCTTAGTTACAGAAATTGTGATTATTTTTTTTCCTTAAAATCTTCATATATTAGGGCCTCCTTATACCAGCCATGTAAATACTCTTTTTCAGCATCGTGAGAATAAAATACATAAATGCCATGCTCACAGTTCAAGTTTCCATAAAAGTCCTTTGGGAGGATATTCCAGAGGGAAATTAGAGATGAGACTCTAGGAGAGGCTTTTGTTTTATTATTATATGTTTGCTCCCATACTTGACGTAGGAGAATGTTTACCCTGCCTGCCCTATCTTCGGTATCTGTTTGCAGTAGAGATACATCTGTCTCTTTGTTCTGTTCATCTCTTCTGTAAAATACCAAGTCCTTAATCTTTCTGGTCCATGTAGGGAACCTTTCAATACCTGCAGTAATTTTGCTGCATGTGTCTAGAAATCCTCAAACAAGAGCTCAGGCTAGGACTGGCTTCCTTCCCTGCACCAGCAAGCTCTTGTACAGATAAAAGAACTTGCATAGCAGCTCTGAAGCATGTTGTTCAGGCCATGGACAGGTATTGTTTCCAGATTTCAAAGGCAATACATGATCCAGACAAGTCTGCAAGAACCTCTGGTCTTAATTAGTTGTAGATTTCCTGAACAGCTCTCCCAAGTCATGGAAGAAATGTAACTGCTATTACCAGCCTCACAGGATTTTCCTTCCCCTCGTTCGTACAAGACTCTCTGACAGCCCCAGCATTGCAACGAGCAGCTGGCAGGTCTGTCAGGGCTGGCTGGATACGGGGCGAGTTCCCTCCTCGAGCACCTGGAAGGCAGCAGAGATGTCAGACCTCGCCTGCGGCTGGACGGGCCTTTGCACCCCGCTGGCTGAGGCCATGCATCGGCCCTAGCAGGGCTCTCTGGAGTCTGGCATGTGTGTCAGAGGGATAAGGTCCTCTTATAACGTACTCCCTGCTAGGAATTGCTACCCCAAGCAGTCCCTGCAGCTCTTCTCAGTGCAGAAACAACTCGCCCTATGATGCAGACCAGTAAAAGGTGTCCTGACCCCCAGGCTGTCCGGGATTATGCTCAGACACCTGGGCTGGCTCTGCTGGTGTCCCCTGCTTTTCTTCTTTTCCCCATGTATTGAAAAGCACATGATGTTACCCAATTCTCAGCTAATGCACTGAGGACATGATAACACAGTCTATAGAGTTCATATTAAACATATCTTGTGCATATTGGCTCATTGTTAATTAAGTGCCACATGCTTTTATCTAATAGGTGCTGTCTTTGAGTTAAATAATTTTCTCCACTAGCTGTAAAGGGATGATGGCTCTTAGGAAATTCAATTTCTTTCTACCGAAGCTCATATGACAAAGGGACATCTAAAAAGTCAAATAAATTTTTCAACAAGGGTAATGTATACTGTATCTTTTCCCTGTGTCACCTCTCCTCTCTTAATATTTCTCTACCTGTTACTCTCTCTCATCACAGCATACCTATAATGAACTACCTCGCTTCCATTACACCACTGTCTCATGAATTCAAACACTGAATGTGTCCTGGACGTGTTCCCCTAGTATGTGACTGGGGTATGCTGTGAGCAAAGTCTGCACAAGACCTCCTCTGCATCTAGCTAGGATTCCCCTAAGTGTGTTGTTTTTAATTAAAAACAACAACAACAAAAAATAATCTATCTTATTATATAATATTATGTAATAAATGCAATTTAAAAAAAATTAAAAACTGACTCTGCAGCCCACTTTACATTTCTGTATCGCTGGTAGATCCATGCATGTTGACAAGGATAAATGCAGTACGGAAAACCCCAAAGAACAACTCTGAGTCAGGGAGGAGCCACCCTGTGCATTTTTTCCATCAGAGCAACATGGGATCTGACAAGTGCAATTTCATCTATCCTGCAAAAAGTTGTGTTAGTTTGCCGAGAGTTCGGGAAGATCATGAAGGTCACTAGTGGTGTAAGACCCAAATAAACTGTGTTCTTTATTACTCATGGAAATGACGCTGGGTTGGTCTCAGGATGAGGGCCAGTCTCTTTCTAGCACTGCCATAGCAAGTGTGGCGTCACTTTAATTCTGCTGTTTACAAATTAGAAGCACAAGTTTGCATCCCACATAGCATCTTTGAAAACACTCAGAAAAACTCAGCTTGTGTAGCATGTGTCCCTTTCAGATATTAGGAAGCATCTTCCAACCTTGCTGGACACCGCGCTGGGCAGCTGGACTGTGGTTACTGCTGGGAACGGTGCACACGGGAGCACAGCCTGCAGGCAGTGCAGCCACATGCGCTGAGGACTCAGCTGTGTTCTGAGTTACTGGTTCATACAGCATCTTCTGGAGGTAATTCTCCAATTTCCCATTTAGCAAGGTTTCTGTGGCTTGATAATTCCCGTATGTGAATTTTGGAACAGGCTGGAAGTCATTCAGCTGTTGCAGTACAGAGATGCTGGTGGCCAGCCATATCCAGACAGAACTGCCCAGGAATGTTACTGGGCAGCAGTCCCTTCTTTTTCTAACCGAGTGGATTTAAAACCGTTTCAGCATGACAGGACAACCAGTGTATCTCCTGCTGCGGTTATTCTGCAGTGACCCCCCTCCCGTCCTCTTCTGCCGTGACCCAAAGGCCACCCATACACTCAGGTCTCCATTAGCAGCTGGAAAAAGCAGAGCTTGTTTCCAGCTGCTCAGCATGGTACCGATAAAAGGTTGGTGCATGTTTGCAAGCCCCTATTACAGTAATCCTTGCATCTTCCAGCTTGTGTGGTATTTCAGGCTTTGCAAATCTGGGGCTGAGAAAGCAACCCAGGAGTTAAGGGGGGTTGTCTCTGAATCTGTGTGCTTGCTCTGTAACCCATGCTTGGAGTCCACTCTGATTTGCACATGCACTGGCAATTGGCTCCGTTCCCTGATGTACCAGAGGCTTTACGGCTGCTCAGGGTGATTTTGTTTGCAATGCAATAGATGCTTGAAGTGCCACGAAGACCTACTGTCGCATTTTGAGGTGAGCATTATCCTTCTCTTAATATAAAAGTGCTATTGTGTACTCTGAAATCCAGCCTATACATCCCCTGGGATCAATGCTCAATGGATAACTTCAATTTGAGGTGTAAATAAAAAGCTGGGTATTTCGAGTGACGCTTACGCTGTTATAAGTGCATTACTTTACAAATACATCAAAACAAAAACTCTGCCCTGGGCTTTCACTGTGTCAGTAACTGCTAACCAGCTCCTTGATTCGCTCCTTGAGTGAATCAAGGTAGGCCCTTGATTCACTCACCACAATGCAAATTTCAGATCGGTGTGTGAAGCAGGATTTGCTGTTCTGATCTGGTTTTGTGGATCGGCCCCGCCGCTGCCTGCCCGAGCCCTGCAGCGCTGAGCAGCTGAGTGCAGCTCCCAGCAGAAGCCTGTCGGCTGCACCAGCTGTCTGCTGAGCATGGCTGCAGAGCATGCGTGTTGGATCCAGCACAAGGCAGGCCTGACTGCTCACCGGGCACCTGTAAAGTCATGTTGGATGCGTAGCTCGTAAGAATATGGCTTACCCAGTGGCTGCAGGGCTGGTCTGTGCCCGTGCAATATGCCTGGGATGAGCGGATGGCTTCTGAACTTGAGAGTGTTGATGGGCACAGTTATCCCCACGGTCTTCTCACTCAGTTATCGGTATTGTCACTCCTGTTCCATATTTCTCCCACATCAGTTCACATGACAATAGTGTCTTTTCTCGGATATTTGGGGACTGCTTAAAAAGGGAGGAAGGCCACATGCTCCAGAGCTTTCAAGCAGCTTTGTGAAAAGGGGAGAGTATATTTTACTTCAGGGATGACGTATAGCCCAGATAAGACTTTTCACCAAGGACCATTATATCTCAAGTTGACTTTTTAATTGATTTAGCTCTTCTGATCTATACTTTGCCAGACATGAACCGCTAGCCTTTGGACTGAGTCCAGGGTGTAATGGAAAGTTCACTGAAACCCCATCAGCTTTCGTTAAACCTGAGTGAATTTCAGCCCAGCACATTTCTTATGAATAATTAAACACAGTTAAGCAGGTGATGGATTTGAACCTCTGGCGCTAGTGTTCAGCTATATTTCATAAGGAATGGTCTCATGAAATTCATGGTTTTTTTTATGTTCTTTTTTCTTTTTTTTTGGCCCCTTGTGATGGATAACTGCATCTGGCAACCCAGGGTGGATATTTTTGTATCTCCCACTCATTACCAGCATGAGCTGCTCCATGTGGCACTCAGCCCTCATCAGTCTCTGTTTTTCAGTGGTAAATTCTCCAGTATTTACTTCTCTTCCCATTTTTATGTAACGTTTGGAGTTGTTATCCTTTACTTTAATACCACTTTCTATCAGTACAACTGCTGTAGTCACAGTGAGGGTGTAGTGCTATGGCAACAATATATTAGCTGCAGTCTTGCCAATGAGTAAGATGCGATGCAGAAATTAGATGATTTATCAAAATCTCAAGTGGCAGCACTAAGCAAATGACCTGGCTATCCTGATATCCTGAGCCTTCTGCTGTTTTCCTAGGACCTGCCATTCTCTTTCATGTTGGTTATGACACTCAGATCCATCCTCCTCTGACAGGCTCCAGTGATGCCTTTCTAAAGCTACCGATGACTTAGCACCTTGGAAAATATTTTTAGCTGTGGAATAATCTCCCAGCTATCTTTGGCAGTGAACAAAAATGGAAAACGAGCGGATTTTTTTTTTCCTCTGTTACTATTCCACAAAGGTACTTTTCTGTGATTTCAGGGTAGGAGAGAGCGCATAAATGGAAAAATCCCTCCCAGAGTGGGCTGTGTGAGGAATGTGTTAGATTTCCCCTGCCAAAGGCTGAGAGCTGTGCTGTTCAGTGCCCTGTGGTGAGGCGGGCTCTGCACGCCTGAGCCCCAGCATTCACCCCGCAGGGTGCTGTCTTGCACCTTCTCTGTCCTACGTACACAGGTAGAGTGTGCCCTAAGGCACTGTACTTGCATCTGATTCTGAATTCTTCTAAAATCTGGGTATCCAGATTAGTCAGTTGATTGCCCTTATATTTATGGTCCATGTGGTCCAGTGCTGGGTTAAGCACTAGGAGGACTTTTACCTCTCTGTACCCCGATGTGCCGTCACTGCCAGCCAGACCCGCGGGCCCTTCTGGGGAAGGGCAGCTTGCAGGCAGCCCGGGATGCTTGGTCCAGCTCCCAGGGTTGCTGGGTATCAGCAACGTTAGAACATCCTTGGTCAGATGTGGTGATGATTCCTCACACAGAGTGGTGGTCCCTTGCACAGACTTCACAGGATGCAAATCGGTGCGGGGTCGTAGCAGTCAGGGTTTGGCTAGAAGCTCCCGGAGAGGTATCAAACAAGGACAGGCTGCTGCAGAGTTAAGGACACAGTCTGAAAGTTTTCAGTGACATTAGTGCCAGCGCTTAGACAAATTATGTTTGCTTGTTGGCCCCTCTTATCTAATTAGTCTCTACTTCACTGGGCTGCTTCTACTTGGATGCACTGAATCAGCTGGTTGATACTACTCTTGTAACCGCCCTAATGTAAGAAGGTGATTCAAGTTAAGAGGTGCTTTATTTTCCATGTTATAAACCCATGGATTGTGATTTGTCATGGAAATTAATTGTTTTGTTGCATACCAGCCATCTGTTTGAGCCCAAGGGGAAGGATGTGTGGGAATCTCAGATCAATTATTAGGTGCAGTTGAGCAGTCAAGCAGGCAATCCTTGGGGTCTTCTCGGTTCCCCCTGCACAAGCAGATTTTCCCATCTTTCTATTAGAAAGGGAAGTGTTGTATGCTCCTGCTCCATGTTCTGCTCTTTGTCTCTGGCCTCCGAGCACCCTGCACCCCAAGAGAGCCCCATGTGTGCATGCACCTGCTTGTTGTGTTCTGGGCAGAGCATCCAACGGACCTCATTCACCAGGTACATCACAGACACATGGTCACACAGCAGCCCACCAGCAGGAGCGGTGTGCCTCACCCCTGCCCGCTTTGGGATGGGTGCTGGGGGCCTGGTGCTGGGCTCACAGGAGGCAAATGCTGGGGCCAGCAGCCTTGCCCTAGGAAAGGCACTTGGAGATTGGCAAAATCGAAGGCGATCCCTTCTCTGTCGTGTGGTGGGGAAGACGGGTTGTCGGTAGTTTGTGTCTCATTTGGAACCGGGGTGGAGGGGGAAAGCAGATGGCTTTCAGTCGCTCTGCAAGCCAGTGTCAGAGCCAAGACTAGAACACGATTCTTAAAATCCCAGGCTCCATCCTCCGTGTCCTAAAGCTTCTCTAAGCATGTGTAAGGTTTTAATGAAAAAAAAAAAACTTAATTTGGAGCAGGATTCAAGAAAAATGTCCCATTCAATTACTTAATTATGGCTGAACTGTAATTATAAGACACAAACATGTCTTGCTACAAAGCACCAAGCAAAAAAAGCAGAAAGGATTATTTGTTGTTTAATTTAGCGGAGGAAGGCAGTTGATGATGCATAAGTCAGTCTGACACCTAGCAAGTTTTGTGATCCTATTTGTTAATCTTTTTAACTTTCCATTTTATTAGGATAGGGTTTCAAAAGCAAATAGGATAAATGAGATTAAATCTGCCACCCTGAATTACTCTCCTCTGAGTTACGAGCAGAATTACTCTGTGTCAAAGAAGTATAATTATGAGGAAAATGCTGCCTGTGTAATTGTGTGCTTCGTTCAGAAGAATTCGAGATCCATAATTATCTCTAGCATGCCATGGTGGCGTGTGCTGGCTCTTAATTTCTGCAGTAAACAAAACCATTGAAAGTTCCTCTCCTGGGTAGTTGCTGAAGTAGCGTGGCTGGTACCCACAGCAGTTGCAGTATTATCCCTCAGATCTCCTGGTTCATGTGAGGGATCTAAATTAACTTGAAAGAGAGCACCGATCATGCAGTTACTTTTAGAAAAGAAATGCTAGCACAGTTACCTTGAACTTAAATGTTGATCGTGCAGTGAGGTACAGCAGCCATGGGGTGCGGTGTGTTTTCTGAGCTGTAGGTAAGGCAGGTGAGGCACGTCTGGCTGCTTCTGCAGAAAGCAAGTCACAGCACATCTGGCGCTGTGTCCCACTGCTCAGCGTCTCCATGGGTATTGTCTTTGACCTCTGCAATGGAAATGATTCTGCAGGGGCTCCTGCAACACAAAGGGTGCGGCTTTCTCAGACAAAATTAAGCTGTGATGGAAAGGTCCTGGGTTAGGACTCCTGGATGTCGGTGCACATCAGAAGTGTTGGAGTTCAGTTTTTCTCTCAGAAAGATCTGGCACTGGTGTACACTGCTCTCGGCTCTACTAAATTTAGCCCTATAAAATTTGTGATAGACTTTATGCTGTGTGATTCCACGGTGAGAGGAGCTGATGACACAAAGACCACAGTCTCTTGAAATTTTGGGTTCCCCAAGCAAAGAAAGTTTTGAATCAATGTGTTGTTTGTCTGGATTCATAATACCTTCTGTTAGGAGAAGCATCTGAAAAGTTCAGCCAGATTTGTCCTCAGAGATGAGTGGTGCTGGAAGCAGATCTCCTGGAGTTCCTGGAAATAAACAGAGTAAACAGAATCTCACTGTAGGGCCTGCTCAGACATTTCTGCAGCTTCCTCTTCAAAGCAGAGAGTGAAGAGGGTCAGAAGCCAGATTTCTGCAGGATGGGTTGGTGATAAAACAACCTGCCAGACTCGGGTTAGAATTTCTGTTGCTTTGCCTAAAATTCCATGTGCTTTAAGGGAGAGGGATAAGGAGGGAGGACGCGTCACGGTTTGTGGATCCTAGTAGCAATTTTATTTTCTTTTTCAGACCCTTTTCCAGTTATGAGTCAGGACTTGATCTCAGATGTTTTTATTGGTCAGTCTAGTTTACAAATGAGGCCTTTTTTATCCCCTCTAAAATTTTATGTAATATCTGATGTTGCATAAAGATTCCGAGAGATAAAAATGGAAGGATGGTGAACAGACCTTCTGGCTAATATGTACAATGACTCAGTCTATCCTTCATTCCAACTTCCATGAAGTATTTTCAGATACACTATTTACCCATTAAATGAGCTGTTTAGTTTAGCTTATGGCTAAAGTTTTTCCTAGTATTTGATGTATTTGTTGGGAACATGACAAAGTAAATCACAAATGAGAACATTAACAAATGCTTACATTAATCATCTGAGACAGTTTCTCTCATGTAGTCTTGCTCGGAGTAAGGAGTTATCTGTAAGAAAGGGTTATCTGTAAGAAAGAGTTTCCTGTCCCTTCGTTTGCCAACTTACTTGACTTTACTGCCAAGGAAATCTCTCCTCCATGCTTGACAGGCAGTGGGTAACTTCATAATCTTTCTCTGTGTAGGCAATTTCTTCATGGGAAGAAATTAAGTCAGTCATGCCCATGCTGAATCTAATTTTACTATAATTTAAAGGGAGGAGCCTTTCCCTGGGTAGAATTTATTCTATAACTGCTTATTTCAGGATTTCTTTTCCTTTCCTCCGAAGGAGCTGGCAGGAACCATTGTTAGAGACAGGCCCACAGCTTGCTTGGCATGGTCACCACAGCATATTTTATGGCAAGAAAGGAACCGCTTTTCCTTAGCTCTCAGTCACCATCAGCTGCTTCAAGGAAAACTGAGCACTGCAGAGAGTCGGTGTCACCTTGCTGAAGGCTGAAATTCCACCTCCTGGGGACAGGAAAGGTTGCAGGGCAAGTCACAGAGCCCAGCTGTCTCCAGCCGGGTCTGTCTGAGCTAGTCCATCACCTTGCTCTGCCACAAGGCTCTCTCCTGTACCCAAGCTCCATTAGCATCTGGATGAGATCCCAAATGCAAAAGAAACAGAGATTCTGCCCTCCTCCACAGAGCTCTCAGCCCTTTCCTGTTCTCTTAGTAAGTGTTCATTTCCAGGCCCTTTCCCTGCTTGCCCCTCTAAAGGCCAGTCCCAAGAAACCCCATGCTTCTGCTCCCTCTCTGTGGGCTGTAGCAGAGCATCCATACTCAAGAGGGAAGGCTTAATTTTTCCTTCTCCCCTGATCAGCCTCAAGGTTTGGCCCCAGCCACAGACGTGTCTTGGCTCTGCAGTTCATTCACTTGGGGTAGGATTTTTCCATCTTTTACTCGCTCCAGTCCAGACTGAATGAAACACACACCAGCGAAGGTCCTTTTAAAAGCAGTTTGCAGCAATGCAATGCTAAAAGCCTAGCTGCAAAGAGGAGGAGAGCGCAAAACAATCTCTTCCTGCCTGCTCACAAAGAAATGGGAGGAGAAAATGTAGTGCCCTTTTAATGCTGGCCACAAGAGTGTGTTTAGCGGCGTCTCTTCAAGGTCAGCAACACCATTCTCAGCTGTTGAAAGCAGCACATCGGTAGCACAAACAGTGCCAATTAGATTTGGGAAAAGGTTGGGTGTTTGTTGGTGGTTTCTTTTTTCTTTATCTCCGCAGCCTGGCAGACAACCAGATGCAACTGTACATGTAATTCAGGCAAAATGTGATCCCAAATATGTGGGCTGCTGTTTGATTTATGCGAACGGCAGCAAGGTGTTGCCGTGGTGTCTGCACAGCAGCAAAGTGGGGTCCCTGGCTGCCAGAGCAGGAGGAAATCTAAAGAGCTGCTCAGTCAGGGGGCTTACTTTTGTCAGAGAGATTCTTTGTCCCCTATTTTTCCTTATTTATATCTGCAAGATTAATAAGATTAATTGGATTTTCCCCTCAGCAACCCTGTAGCACCAAACCTCTTTATGCAGAACAGAGAAGTAAAATTGGTCTAGTGTTAGAGATAAGCTTTGGAGAGGCTGCAAATGGCTAGTGAATAAACACTGCTTTTCAGTGGGTAAAGTTGCCTGTAGGATAAGCTTTCTTCTGTCTTGGTCCTGCCTTCCTCTGCTGGTGGGAAGTGTTCTTTGCAGCTCGATCAGTTGTCCTATAACAACAGGCCTTTCTACATTGTCTTCCCTGAGTCTCCTAGTTTTTCTCCTTTACTTTCTGTCCCTCTCAGGTACATCCGCTGGGTGTGCACCAAGCATTTCCAGTGTTTCTGAAAGGTGCTCACATGGCAGATGCCATCCCCTTTCTTTTTGGTCTTCTTAGATTCTGCTGACACCTGCAGAGCCCATGCTTGGTCTGACCAAGCCTTCTGCTGGGGAGAGGTTTTGAAGTGTTGGTTGTGAGCATTATTTAAAGTTGAAAACCACTTGGGAAGGTGCTGGGGGAAGCGAGTGTGCTTCCCTTTGTACCTGCTGGGGAGATCAATGGTTTAAGAATCCTATTCTGCTTTATGCCAGTGAGGACTGAAAATAACACCGACTGTAACAAGGCTATATACACAATAAAGAGCAATGCAACAATAGGATGCAGCTTTTACGCGGCTTTTACGCAGAGAAGCAAAGTGCCAGCTTGCAAATAAAGCAATAGGGTCGCAAAGCCCTACAAGCCACGTGAGCAATTGTTGCTTTCTGTACTATGGAATAAAGCACCTTTAGAAAGGGTGGCTGCAGCGTACTTTACATCACTGAAACTGGCTCTATTGAAATTTCTGTTGTTAAACTGCAAATTCAGCCTTCCTGAATGGCTGGTGGGGAGATGATGAGACTGCTTATCTCTGTGATGATGGTGAATGGGAAGAAACTACTTGATACAGCCCAAAGAGCCCTTACCTATAATTTTTCTCCTCCACAGGTGCCCCTGGCTGACAAAAGCCATCTCACCAGCCATCCCAGTGTACAATGGGCTCGTGTTCTTGTTTGTACTGGCAAACTTCAGCATGGCAACTTTCATGGACCCTGGAGTTTTTCCACGAGGTAAGAGAAAATGGGACTGGTGGGTGGTCCTCCTTTTTTTTTTTTTTTTTTTTTCCCTCTGGTAATCTTTCTTGTTTATGTATTTTCTTATTTTTTACACTGAGCTGGCAGTAGAGTTGGGATGGTAGTGAAGTGCTGGATACCCTCATCTGAGCTGGGAGGTGTCAGTTGTCCTTGCACTTGCTCAGGCTGGCAGTTGAGGGCACAGGGCTGCATAGCATGGTTCTCCTTTGAGTAGCTCTCCTGACTGATGTGATTGCAATTGCCATCCCCTGTGTCATGCTGGCACATTGGATTTAAGTTACTGTCTTCACAATAGGAAGTTGAGCATCGTGGAAGGGAGAGGCTGAGCTTTCTGAAACAGCTTCATCAAAGCAGACCTTCCTTCCACAAAGCCTTAAAATAAATGCATAGGCATTGAATGCTAAAATAGATAATGATTAAGGCTTGCCTTAGAGCATCTAAAATGTATACGTTTAGAAAGATATGCCTGCTTAAATTAGTACTGATGCACAACTGATTAAATAGGATAAAGATCACTCAGCTCTTATAATAGGAACCACAGTGGAGCTACCTCTTTTAACACATCCTAATGAGAGAATTATCACCTCATTTTATCTGTCTTCCAATAATTATTCACATGCAGTTTGCAGCAGAGACTGCTCTAGGCAGTCTTGCTAAGCCAGTGGATCTCTGCTCTCTTCAAGCTGTTCTTACCCACCTCTACTGAGTGAATTCAATACCTGTTTTGAATTGCTATTGCACCTGACAAGAACAAGGTACCTGTCCTGCTGGCTTCTCTGAATAGTGGCTGCCAGGTTTCTCCAGGTAGCGGGGTCTAATGATGAGCATCTCTCTGTCATTCCTTTCAGCTGAAGCTTTTGAACCCCTGATCAACTGTTGCAGCACTACAGTTAAGGAAATAATTCTGTGTAAAAGCAATATTCAGTCATTTGTGCGGGATTACATGATGCAGTGTTTAGCTGCATAAAGTTACATATACGTGGTAGAGAGATTTTCCAAAGAGCTGAAACATCGAGCTTGTACTGAGATTTCCAAAAGAGCTGAAGCACACACAGCTTTTACCTAGTGTCCTGCGCTTTTCCATTCCTCCATCTCATCAGAGATAACAGTGGTTGAATATGCTGTGGCTGTGAGGTTATTGAACGCATCCATACTTTGTGCCTTCGGTAGAAGAGCTAGAACAATGTTGTTCAGTTGTGAAAGTCACAGTCCGGGAATCTAGTATCATTGTGCAATGTAGTTCCCTCAAAGTGGAGCCTGCTGCTGGGTGCTTACCGTGCTCTAAGAGTGATCAGTACTGAGCATATCGTAAATTCACACCTTCCTTTACACTCCCCTAACTTCTTGTAAATAAGCTCTTTATTTTGGCCTTTGCATTTAAGGGAGAAAGGGACAGGGAGATCAAATGGAAACTTAGAACCACTCTCATCACCTTTCTTGCCTTCCCAGTTCCCTTAATGAAATGAAGTCAGGAGCAAGCAGGAAGAGGGGAAGTTTCCTACAGTTTGCCTTTCTTCCATCCTTTTCTCTTCATTTGTGGTGTTGGTCATTTCTCTCTATGCAGTGTATATTTGTACTTGATCTGGAAGAAGTTGGGAATGAGGGAAGTGGGGAAAAGGCAGGAAAGGAATGGGAGTCATCCTTAAAGAAAGTGATGAAGTAAGAGTGTAAATGTGTGAAGGAAGCAATCTGATAAGGAAAAGATGGAAAAGACTATAAATACTAGAGCTGGGAAGAAAGGGGAGCAGATGTTATTTCAGATCACAAGTGTACATGCTAAAAAAGCTATCACCACCCCACGCCACCCGCAGAGCTGCCAACCCAAAGAATTCAGAAATTGTAGGAGTGATTTAAAATGAATATACAATGGATCTTTTTGCTTTCTGCTCTTGAAATTACAGATCTAATCTTAATTTTCAAGCTTTTGAGCACATTTCTGATAGTTACAAATTTACTTCAAAAACAAAACAAGAAAAAAGCAATACAAAAGCAGAGAGTCTTATGAAATCACATGATGCCTTTAAGAAAGCTGCGAAAAATCATAAGATATGTTATATAAACAGGAGATTTGGCTGCCTTGTGTCGGTGGATAAGAGTACGAGAGTCTATGTAGTAAGATAGTGTCTTCTACCAATGTATTCTTCTGCTCAGATGACTGAAGGCTGGTGATAAAGACATATCTAGCTGTATCATATGAGCTTACAGGTTCTCTGCAAAGAGTATTTGGGGCATAGATGGGAAGTAACCCAGCTTTTTTTTTTTTGTATTGTTGAAAAGGGCCTGAATTAAACTCCCAGTTCCATCACTCCTTTTTTGAATCATTTTTTAATTTGCTGTCTCTCTGAATGATCCTGTTATGAATCAGGATTGGCTCTGTGCATATGAGTTGCCAGTAACACACTAAAATGAATGAAAAGAAAGGGAAGTATTAAGTCACTGAAATTGGGGCCTCCCTGACAAATCTGATTTACAGTCTAGATTGATAATGGCTATGTGTGTTTCTGACTAATTATAGATACCAACCATGAACTGTCTTCCAGTGTGTGTCAATTCTGCTAGTCCAATGTATTTATGCAGGTATACACCTGTATAGGTATATGGGTGTATTTGTAGATACATACAATGTACAGACTTTTTGTCTGCATAGTAAGTATTTTTACAAGAACTTAAATGGTTTGACCATTCTAGTGTCTTGTTTTTGTATCCCCACAATTGTATTTTGCAGCATGGACCACTTTGTTGTAGTATTGAAGAACCCACAGACTGTATTTATAGAAGTGCCCTAAGGGATTTAGAGTCCAGCTCCCACTAAGAGTCCCACTGGTTAGTTATGAAGGAAAATTATAGGGAACGGTGCCAATATGGCAGTCTGCTTCCATGCACAAACATTAACCCAGAGAATATTCTTGCAAGGTAAATATTGTAGCTGAGTCAAATCCCAAGCTCATCTGAGTGAAGGGAGAAACTCCTCCTGAAGTCAATGGAAATTGGATCCTTTTAGTAAGGATAACACATCTAGAGAAGATTTAATATAGAACTACATGGCAGTTATTGATGCCCCACTGGGACAATATTGTCAAATTTTGTCTAATTTGGAGCCAGTCAACCAATGCCAGCTGCACTGCAATGTTTAACCAGGTGTTAAATAGATGTGAACTAGTTACATATTCTCTGTCAAAAGGAAACAAATAAAGATTGCAGGTATCTAGAATAAAAGATGAACTTCCATGTACATCATTCTCATTTTTCCTTTTCTTCCCAATATATATTTGTCCATTCTAGACTGGCTTTTATTTTTTGAATTTATTTTTAAATGGTCTGTTTTCTCAACAGGGCAGCGCTCAGTGGAGATGATCACCCATCATCCAGGGGGTTGTCCATAATAACATAACTCTGCCATGTTGTCATTCCAATCTTACTAATGGCAAAAAGAGGTTAAATAAATAGCCCAAGGCTACAGAGTGAGAAAATTAGGATATAGGACTTCCTGACTTCCAGTCCTTTGCTCAGGTCACTAGACCATACTGCCTTTGAGGGAGGTGAGATCTTGCTGGTTATATACTGCCACTAAAGTAAGAGTATTCAAGGCATGCTCTGAAGAAGAGAGCACAGGGTGTGCTATAAGGAAACAGACACTGGTGCAGGGCTCATTGCAGGCACACACATTTCTTTTCACTGTGGCTCACTGGAGCAACTGGTTTTTGGGATGGTGATGGGCTGACACTAGAGTGTTTGACAAAACACCACATCTGGGTTGATTCGGGGTTTTGAGCTAGCACAACCTTCTGTTAATAACCGTCTTTTAATATCAGTTGATGTAATTTCTTTTGTTCTATATGCTGGTAGACTAGCATTGAATTAATCCTGAATACATGCAGCAGAACTTCTTGCAGCAAAGGTTTGGGTGATTCCTGGATTTCCATCACCTCTTTGACTCTCATCTTGTTCATTCCGGCTGTAACTGCTGGCTAAGATAAGACTCACACACTTCTCTTTGTCCAGGATTTGGACTGGCTGCCTGGCGTTCCCATGGGAGCGTTGCCTCAGGTGCTGAAATAAGCCCAGATCACTGAAGTGTTCTGCAGCCAGGACAACCTGTTCTGACAGTCCATCACTTCCACAGCTCTCTGTTTCTCTGACAAGCCCAAGAGCACATGCAGTGCCCCTATATCCAAGGCACTGACTGGATTAGATCTTTCATCTTTACCCGCTGTTATTTCTACTAACTTTTAGTTTTGTATTGAGCAGCAGATGAAGATGAAGATAAAGATGATGACTTCCGAGCTCCACTCTACAAGAACGTGGAGATTAAAGGAATCCAAGTACGGATGAAATGGTGTGCCACCTGCCACTTCTACCGTCCTCCACGCTGCTCTCACTGCAGCGTCTGTGACAACTGTGTTGAGGTAACCATTCTGTTGGTTGTGTTGGCTATGCCTCAGTGATGGGGCTGCATGTACTACTGGAAATGTGTAGATGGGTACCTCCCCCAGTATCAATTTTTGGAAGTTCCCAGCTCTAGCCTTGCTGATGGTTTCCTACCAATTGGTATCATTTGAAACATAGCCTTCAGTTACAATGTATGTTACATATGCAGTAGTGCTTGATGTCAGCTTTGTTGCCAGTGATAATTAGGTTAAAAGTTTATAATCCTCCAGTATCTTCCTGGAGGTAGTATAGAAATCATGAATGTTAAAAGGGGTGAATGGGAGAGTTCATGCAGAGGCAGAGTTCAAGAGAGCAGAAAATCCAGGGCGAACTGTTCTAGCTTGTCTGCTTGCCCACTAAAGTAGGCACCAGTTTGTTCCAAATTAAATCATGAACCCTAAGCTAACTGGGTGCACATGAACTTCAGGAAGACCAAACTCAGAATCCAGTGAGTAGGTCTCCAGTCAATCATAGGGCTGTATGTTTGTTTCAACACCCCTGCTCATGCCATGAACTAAGTCATGTTGGTCCCTCTGAATTATGGGCCTTTCATGTTTCGTGGTAGCCCTGAAGTCTTGGTGAAGCACACAGGATTGAAAAAAAAAAAATCCCAAACAATAAGGTGTGCGTTTGGGTGTCTCCTTGGGATGTCTCCTAAACTTCTAAGTACAGAGTGTATTGCCAGGGGGAATTTTTTTATTTCTGAGCTAAAAATTCCACTTGTTAAGGATACTTCTGCTGCAAGTTTTGTTGTTGTTGTTTTTTCAATAGAAAGATGAATTTTTTAATATGTCTAAAATATATTCAGCTGTGCCATTAAAATGAAAGAAATTGCTAATCAGAAAGGCAAAAAATACCATTGTCAGCTGGAATGCTGTATACACCATCTTTGTACTAATCCTTTTTGCCAAAAGCAAGGGAATAGTCCCAAAGAAAGCAGCACAGCTACTTGTCTGAGAAAAGCTGACTGGGTTTATCTCGTGTCAGTTATTTTCTCCTCCAGGGCAACATATATCTAAGTTATAATTAGCTGGAAGCAGCACTGTGCCTACTAACCATCTATAGATAGGACAAGTCTGTTCTATTGTGGAAGGCCTTAGAAAAATGCTGTGTCTGAGAAGATGGAGAGTCGGGAGCTACAGAAGTCCCTGGGTGGAAGGAAATAGCCACAAACTATTCATTGTCACACAATTTCATTAGACTGCTGTGAATTGTTAAATAGAGCTAGATTTTTCATAGAAAACCTGACTCATATATTCCTAAGTTTTAAAACATACGTGTTTTCACTAATTCTAGATTCCAAGGATTGTTTAGGTGATGATAAATTCTGTTGTCCCATGGAATTTCTTCCTTCTGCCCTCCCTAGTGGCTCAGCATGAAAATCCATTTTCAACTAATGAAGTTTTCTCAGAAAAAAACGATTGCCTAGAACTCACTGGTATAAACACGTACAATTTCATTGCTGCCATAGGGCCTCCAGGGGAGTCAGTTCTGCAGCAGAAATGAAAATGGGAGAGATTCCAAAAGTAACCTAAATAAAATAGCAGAACACAAGGTGACTTTTCCTAGCTCTCAAGAAGCTTTATGATGGTCAGATTAGTTCAATGTGTCTTACTGTTCTGGTGGGCAAGAAAGAAACTCTGATTGTATAATTAAATTGTGACTGCTGTGAATGAATACAGGCAGAAAGCATTAATGACTTCTGAATTAAGAAAAAGTGATCTTAAACACTGTCATGTATTGATTCTTGTGATCTTAATTTCCCACTCACCTGTCTATTCTAGAAGAGCTTGAGGACAGTGGTAAGAGGGACTGTGCTGGCTTTTCCATGTGGGACCCATTCAGGGTTATAATTGACATCTTTTCACTTTCAGTCTAGAATGTGCTATGGAAGCTCACAGCCCAAATATACAACTTTTGAGCCAACGTGATAAAAATAAGCTAACAACAAAAAATGGCAACATTTGCAGAAATAAAATCAGTTAAAACCTAAAGCCCGCTGTGACCAGATGGACTCCAAAATGAATTCATGATGAAAGTAGTCAGATTTCTGTTTTCTTTACTGAAGTGTTCACAGTGGGTATTCATATAGTTTCATAATCTGTAGATATTTTAGGCAGTATACAACAAGATTCACAGCATAGACACATGCTATGTCAGCATTGTAGCCTGAAATGATCTTCATTAAATTGCCTCTGTCATTTTCTAATGTGCTTTGAGAAAGTTCTAAGCCATTTATTGTATATTGTAAATTTTTGGTAAATATATTATACAGACTTTAAAAATATAAAAATTGCTTTGTCATCACTGGAGAATTTTTAAAGATAGCATTACCACAAAACAAAGAACAAACAATTAATGTATTGATGTAATTGGTGTGTAGTATCTGCTCTGAACAACCCTGAAATAGGAAGGGCTTATTTCTCTGCACATGATCTTTCTGTGCACACCTAGAATAATCGCATTGAAGGCAGTGGATTTACATGGTTATAAAACGGTGTAAAGGCTCTTGAAAGGTGTCTGTGGGTTGACTTCATTATAAATCTGTTAAAAGGGATGTGACTTCATAAGGTACTTTGAACTTCTGATGGGGACAACTGGCTAGTTTGGGGTTCATAGCTATCAGTCAAGTTGTCCAGAACCTTGCTTGTGTCTTAGCCAGATATTGCTTAGTTTGGGGGATCTGCTTGGTAAAAGAAAAAAAAAAAAGTATTTTTTTCATGAGGCCCTCTATTATTTAAGTAGATTCATTCAGCTTACATATAAATACAGAAATGTGGGAAGCCAGTATGGCATCTTCAAAATATTATAGGTTATGATAACTTTATTTTAACTGACTCCTTGTGCTAAGGATGACCAAAAAAAAAATCAGTGCTTCTGCTGCCAGCATATAAATAGCCTGTTTTTTATTGCTTTATATTCTCTCTTTGAATTCTATAACCTCTCAAGTAACTCTCTCCATTCATAAATATAGAAACCACTTGGTCCTTATAAAGATTGTGTTTGTGAAGCTGCAGAACTAGCCTGCTGTGTTTTTACATGACAATGGTTTAGATATCTCTAAGAAAATGTATTTCCTTTCACTGTATGGATATTGTTCCCTGTCTCTCCCTTTCTTTACAAGGATTTTGACCATCACTGCCCGTGGGTCAACAATTGCATAGGACGGAGGAACTACCGCTATTTTTTTCTCTTCTTGCTGTCCTTAAGTACGCACATGGTTGGAGTATTCACCTTTGGGCTGATCTTCGTATTAAACCATATGGAAAAGCTTGGAGCAGCTCACACCACCATTACGTATCCTTCTTCTTGGTTTTTGAAGACACAAGATGACCTTGAGGAAAATGTGAGAGTTGATATAAAGACTTGTGTTCCTGGAACTGGTGCAGATTTACTCCTCTCCTGATTTGCATTGCTGTTCCCCTGTAAATGCCTTGCACAATTTTTCCTCTGTACCCATCTGACCTATGTAACCATTGATTACCCCCAAAACTTTAGCCAACCTTTTGTCTGTCTGGTTTGCCAGGGCAAACCAGAAAAAAGATACAATGCCTCCCTGTATTTACTTCCAGCTGGTGTGAGTCTGCACTGCTGGGTACTGCTTACTGTATTTAAAACAGATAATACAGTAGAATTTGCCCTGGAGGCAGTTCCACTTTGTGCTAGTGTAATACACGAACCCCTGTCTCTGAGAGGTGTTACTCACACTGATAGTGCAGGGCAGAATAATCTTTACAAGACGGTTTGAGCAGGAATCAATAAGTTCACTTTATTTTTGAACCATCTCAAGGATAAGGACCCTGTCTAGGAACAGATAGACTTAAGATAAAATTTAATTAGCCTAACTAGGGGTGAGGAACATGCTCCCTATTTCCAAGATTTTTTCTCTTTTTCCTCTCCCTGTTTTTCATGACCTCTTTTTCCCTTCACTCACTCCAGTTTCTTTAACTCCTGGATACAGAATGGCTGTCATGTGTGTGGCTGGATTATTCTTTATTCCAGTCATTGGTCTCACTGGTTTTCATATTGTTCTAGTGGCCCGAGGGCGCACAACCAATGAACAGGTAAGAAACAGACCTTTCTCTGTGTTTGTTGCTAAAATGTTGATTTGGGAAGGAAGGTCAGCTTGGTTAAACAAAAAAATAAAAATAAATAAATAAATAAATAGACCCATATCTTAACAGTAACACTTTTATTGGAACTTTTATGGGAAGCTAACTTTATGACTCAGACTGAACAAATCATGAGACTGAATAAAAGAAAGAAAGGAAAAGATTAAATCATATTTTTGCCCTGTCTCCTGGTATTTTGAACTCCCCCAGCAAACCCACAGTGCACATAACAAGGCCTGAGCTAGCTCTTTGTCTCACTCTCTTTGTCTCTCTTGTTCTTGTGTATGCACACACACATGCACAGAGGCCAGTGGACCTAACTTGTTTTCCTTCTCCAAATAAAGTGCCAGCACAGCATCTTGTGCCAAAAAGCCTGTGAAACTTCAGTTCCCTTGCAGTTACTCACGTGTATATAATACACAGCCGCTATGTGGGTGATCCAGACCGATACGCATGCACACGTGAATAGCATGAAACAGATGACAGAGATCTAGTCATGGGATTGATAACATGTCCCTGCCACTTGTAAGGGGTAGCTCAGTTACAAAGCGTGACGCTGGGGCATGCAGCGTGCCAGTAAGCTGCACACAGTCCTGTCAGCTTTCTGCCCAAGGCTGATCAATTGTGGATATCCCAATGCTTTACCCTTTACAGCTCCAAAGTTGTGCTCATACACCTGTTTTTTTGTTGTTGTTGGATTTTGGTTGGTTGGTTGCTTTTTTTTGTTTGTTTGTTTTTTTTGGTTGGTTGATTAATGTTTCTCGCCACCACCACCTCCTCCTCACAATTTTCACTGTTTTTGCACGTGTTTATGCTGCTTTTGCATCTATGGACTCTCTAGCCCGTGTAGAGTAGCGTGCTGTTCTGGCTCTTGCAGGTTGATGGCCTAGTACTTATGTAGCTTGTATAGCTGCTGCGCAGGCTGTAAGAGTTGAAGACATCTGCCTGAGTCTAGGCCTTTGTAAACTGAGATGAGGTTGTCTCCTATCCCACAATAGACAATAAAACCTTTTATCCATGAATAGTGTGAGAAGTTCACATAAGCAAAGATCTGAAGTCATCCTGAATTGTTGCCTAACATGGCCTTTGAACAAAGCAGGCTTACTGTAGCTGTAAATCTTTAAATGCTTTTCTCTGCCCATCTTAGTCTTTCTTGGAGTCAGCTGCTCTTCATTCTAAAATTGATTCTGGCCAAGTATTAAGTTTGATAGTGCTAACAACAGTGGCATGAAACCCAGGGCATTTTAGTCTTCTAGCCCAAATCATGTTGTTTTAGGCTTATATCTGTGCAGGAATTAAAATTGTCCCTGAAAATTCTAGGCTGAGAAGGAAGGAGAAATTTAATTAAATAAATATATATATATATATAATTCTTGTATTTCTGGCTACACTGACATTTAGATAGGTTGAGAATTTTGCATTTAACTAGATTGAAATAACTATTGGAAAAAGCATCCTATCCAGCTTTGGTTTCCTGAGCTACCAAACCACTAGAGATTAACTCATCTTCTTGTGCCATTTTCTGAAAATCAAATATAATGTTGTCTTAATTTCTGCCTAGTCATGTGTACTGCATAGCTGGAACTGGAGGGTGGTTGTTCCCAGCCTTCAGGTGCCTTTCACAGGAGGCATATCTAAGTCATTAGGACACCAAACCAGGAGCAATAGATAAGAGATTTGCTTTGCCATTGCTTTAAAACATTCACTTTTCTCCTGCAGTCTTAGTATTGATTCTGTTTTCTCAGACTGTTAGTTATCTGCTGTCAGGTCCCCAGTTAATATATGCTCACCTACACTTGTCCTCTTTTCTGATTACATTTTATAGGCCAGTGGTGCAGACATTGTGGTGTTCTAGTGTACGTTTTTGGTATTTATTCCTTTTGCGGTTTGTAGGTTTTGAGCATTCATAGTAGACAGACTGTGACTTACGAGTGCATAGTGGCTGAATTTAGATTCTTGTGAGCTTTCTGAATGCCTCTGAAAGTCTTTAATGGAATCAAAACAACCAACATCTGCTCGTAGCCTGGTATTTTTAGTTTCTGAACAGTTAATAACTACCCTTTCTTCTGAGACTGCTTTCTCTCTGTATCTCAAACTACTTTAGAAACCAAATTGATATAATTAGTAATGTAATCTGTGAGTTAGAGAAATTTTATTTCCATGTTGTGTTTGAGAAACTGGACAGAGAGAGATGAAGTTGCCTTGCCAGCATCTGGCAGCAAGTCAGCTTAAGCCCAGGAATGAATGTAGATCTGCCAAATGTCCCAGGTCCATGCTTTAGTCATCATGTTACTCTTCCAGCACTCAGAACTTCCAACATTTCTCTCTTGGCCTTTTAAAGAGTTTTATGGAATATCAAAGAGGCCAGCATAATATACTGCAAAATCATTTAATCGTTGGTATTTTATGTGCAAGTAATTAAAGTATTTCTGGTACTCTTTAAACTTGGTGCTAGATCAGGACTATGAGTTGATTAAAATGCATTACTTGCAAAAAGCAAGAGTAATGCTTTTAACGGCAACCACTATTAATCTCTCTGGCTTTATTGGTATTTATCCCCATATGGTTACTTTCAAGTATCTGCCCGTTGAGTACATACCCTTTATAATGCTTGTGAAGCTTTGAATATATCCTGCCAGTCTAATGAGATTTGACTTTTATTAAAGTAGCTAATTTCCAAGCAAGCATTGTAATCACCAGGGACTTCCTGGCACCCTCCCACATAAGGCAGTGGTTCATACTGATTGCTGCTAGGGATAGGATGCTGTTTTAGGGGAAACATTGATCTCATCCATCATGGAAAATGAAGAATTGACACTTCTTTTGTTTGGAGGGGACTTGCCAGGGTAGAGGAGTGGAGGTGACCAGGGAAGGAAAGGGACAAAAACATGAAGTCAGGCTGACAGCAGGCACAACTCATGTAGAAACAGCATTGGGAGGTGAACCTGACAGCTTGGATATATACTGTGCTCGCAGTGTTTTGGGAAAGGGATCTTTTGTTGGTGTGCATGCTGGCTAGAAGTGGCCATTGCAGGTGGTGTGTTACAGAAGGAGGGAAAAGGAGCAACATTCAAAGTAAAATGGTCTGTTTGGGAAGGACACTAGTGTTAGAACAAGGTATACTGGTCCCTGGCATTCTGAGGGCTGGATGATGAGTATTATTTAACAAGAAGTTTGAGCTCTGTCCTGAATATGTTTCCAGGTGACAGGTAAATTTCGAGGAGGAGTGAATCCTTTTACCCGAGGATGCTGTGGAAATGTGGAACATGTGCTCTGCAGCCCTTTGGCTCCCAGGTAAGAGAAATGCTCTCAACTGGGAATAAGTGAGATGGATGAGTTGTTGGGACAAAGGGAAAAAGTATGCATTGTTGGGCTCACAAGTGAAAGACAATTAATGAAATAAAAGGGAAGTAAAGTAAAACTCTCCAGAAGTCTCTGCGGTAGCTGCTTCACTGTTGCATGGCTGTAACCTATCAAAGCAGTTGCTTTCTTCATGTAATTCTTAATCCTCATCCCAGAAATTACTTGGAATGAGCAAATCAGATTATATTAAGAGCTGATAGCTTTGTCTCACCAACTTGTTCATCCAGTGAATTTCAGTAACAAATTTCAGTATGTTAATCTTATTTCCAAAATGACTTTTTGCATTGTCCGAGTATAGGTGAGGAATTCTAGTCCACTAGAAAGAAAGAACGATTCTAAAATTGGTCTTTCCCCTTGAGACTTGAATCTAATTTAAGGCAGCTGTGGTTTTCAATCTCACTGGCACTTTCATTATCATAAAACAGATTTTCAACCAGGTCTACATTATGGAACTTAGCATTTTATTTATGGCTTTCTATTTTTGAGGAAATAGATTTATCCCTTCACATCCTGAAATCAAGATTTTAATGCAATAGATAGATGGAGTATAAATATCCTAGATGCTGAGCTTTCCAGTCTGTATACACGTTAATTACAAGAAGACTTAATTGAGCTTTTTCAGGGTGCTGAGAAATCCCAGGCACCACTACCACTATGTGTCTTTTTAATTTATTTTATTTTGCTGTGCAACGGATAAGTTCTAAATGTCTGTTACTTGTATTAAAGTGAAGACACTGCTTCTCAAACTTACCAAAACTTAAAAATCGGGTCAAGATATTTTAAGAGAGCTTGATATTACAAGTTGGGATATACTCAAGTTAAGAGAGGTGTGGGCGTAATGTCATCATTGCTATTCTCAGACTTCTAGAAAGCAGTATTTTTCTGTTTTGTGAAGACCTGTTCAAATTGTCCTGTATATTGTGAGTCACTGAGCCATCATTACCAGGATGTCCTGTTCACTAGATAAAACAGAGAAAGCCTGTGTGTGTATTTTGGTAGTTGTGCATGGTACAACCACTGCTGAACTGCACTCAGAATTATAGTCCACGGGAAATAAATTAACTGTCTAACATCAGCCATTTCCCTTCAGATTTGTTGCTTGCTATAGGCCTGTCTGTTTCTTTTTCCTCCATTTATTTGAACACTCTAAACATGCTACAGAAACAAGTCACTATGTGGTAAGCTAGAACTGACAACACATCATCTTCTCCATGTTAATTCCCCATGTGCTGGGTCTTATTCCCCCAGTCTCCACCTTCCACCGCAGGGAAGCTGTTTCATGTTAACTAGGTAAGCTCTAGTAAATCAATTCCATTGGTGGTAGGCCTCTCTTTCTGTCTTCACATGAACTGTGCAACTGTGTTCTTGTCCGTCAGTGCTTCAAAATTTGCTTTTCTCTTTTGTTTTTAATGCATCCTCTCCTTTTGCTCACTAAAAACCTTTTTTATTGCTTTTTAATTATTACCTGGGCTGACATCCATTGAAATAAATGGAGCTTGCTTATGTAGATTCTACCACATCCTTAAATCACACCCTGGAAGTAGGAAGATTTTCTTGTCTCTATGCCTAGTTGTTAGGTTGTAGTTTACTTTAATGATGACTGTTGAACAATTAATCAGGTATATAGTCGAGCCCAAGAAGAAGCAAGCTGTGAGCGTGAAGCCTCCATTCCTCAGACCTGATTTATCTGAACGACAAATCACAGTGAAGATCAGTGACAATGGGATCCAAGCCAACCTTAACCGGAGCAAGGTAAGGTAGCCTTCAAGCACTTCTTTTGAAGAGCATTTCTTAAATGTTATCAAGCCTGGAAATAACTTTATCATTGAAAATCTTCTTGAGATAATGCATCTCTTGGAGAAACAGGCAGAGATTGAGTCCTTGTCTTACGCTTTATCTTCTGAAAGTAACACAGATTTGATAACTGGAGCCTTTGATCCAGCAACAGCCCTCTGGGCATCTTTTGGAAGAGGCTGTTGTTCTCTGCAATAGTTAATTACTTTATGTCCCAAGACTTGGCACCTCCTGGTGTTCAAATTAATTTTAACTAACTTGCTGTGTTGTGGGAACCAGGTCAGTTGTTCTACTTTGAGGAAAGTCACAAGCTTCCAGACTGCAGGAAGGTTTGTGTCCAGTGAAGAATACTGTGTCAGAAGTTGAGTTCTCCACTCTCCTCTTGTTTGTTAATTTTTTCCTGACATGAAATCTAAATAAGGATTATAAAAAAGTAGTGGATTCATTAGAAGCCACTTTGTAAGATTTTTGTGGTAGACAGTTACTTGCTGAGAGCTACCTGGAAAGTTGCTGGAAAATGCTAGAAAACACAACTGTATTCTACCACATATTAACTAACAACCAGATTTTAGTGAAAGGTGTCCCTGCCCGTGGCAGCGTGATTGGAATTAGATGATCTTTAAGGTCCTTTCGAGTCCAAACCATTCTATAATTCTGTGATAACTACATAATTCTATGATTACTGTGATGGTAATGTTATTTAGCGTGCCAAGTAGACTAAGATAATGCATTTAAAATTATACTGGCTTGTGATGACAGTGCTAATTTCATATATGACAGCTCTTGTCCGCAGTGAATGCTCAATTATATTTGTTGTTACAGGTAGTTCTCATTCTCTGGTAACTCCAGCACTCTGACACATGCTGTTATCTAACCAAGTTGCGGTAACGATTGATTCTTTGGTCATTTTCAGTCTAAAATTAGCCTGGAAGGTCTGGAGGATAAAAGTATGGATGTGCAGCCACCTCTCCCACCCAAAGGAGATCAAAGCAAGTACTCTGAGCTAAAAGGGCAGCTGGGAACCTGCGAAGGTTAGTTGCATGATCCGAGTTTTATTTCTAATAATATGAAAACATTTTAGCCTCTTTAAAAGGTTTCTGGTATTCTCTCAAAACAGTAATGGGATCTGGGTGAAGGGTTTTATTTTTACAAGAGTTCTGAGCCAGAGGAATAAACAGCAGGAAGGAGGAAGAAAAGTTGACCTGAAGTGGCTCATTCAAGCCTAGGCTGGATATTTCTTTTCATTTTGGAGAGTTTTTAAACCCTTTTAAACTCATTAATTTTTCAATCAGTTTTAAAATGAAAAATCTCATTTTGAAATAAGGAATCAGATGAAATGCTTAGACATTGCAAACAATTATTCCATTTATGAAAAGATTAATTTAAAGCTCTGAGACTTTAAGAAATAATTTAATGATTTAATAAAAAATAATTTAAGAAATCTTTTTTTTTTGGACAGAACTATTTGTTGAATTCAACCCAAATAACCAGTAATTTGAAATATGGCAAAATTACTACTCACCAAAATATGTCATTTCACATTAATGTATTATATTTTCTTCTTCTCTTTAGATTGTTGATCTGGCCACAGGCACTGTTATTTCCTCATGGGGCCTTGTTGATTTTGGTGGAATTATACACAAAATACTGCAAGTCCTGTTCTTTCCAGCACAGAGCTCAGTTTGCAGAGGACCATGGATAACAAGCACTCAGGGATCATAGTATGCTGTCCATACATTCTAACACTAAGTTGTTTGTTGCTTTTCTTCTTCTCCAGAAGGTGGCCTTTCACCCAAATTGATCAGCCCTCCTACACCTGCCATGTACAAGTATCGTCCAGCTTTCAGCAACAATCCCAAAGTCCACTACCATGCTGCAGCTGAGCAGGTGAGTGAACTGCAGTAGCCTGGGAGAATCTGTTCCCAATTAATACCAGACAACTTGGAGCTGAGGAAAAATTTACCCCAGGGCTGTTGTGAATGTCAAAGCGTAAATACAAATAACAACATTAGGCATTGGTGTGTGATAGTGTAGATTTTCATTATGCTTCTTTTGAAAACATGTCTGCTTTTGCATCATTCCTTTGTTGAGCTTGACACATGTGCCCTGCTGCCAAGGGTGCATGGCTGCTTGGCCAGTGTCTCAGCCTGATCCTGAGATGCTGAGAAGTGTCACCTCCCATTGGCTTCTCCTGACATAGATGCCAGTTCCCATTTGCTTCAGTGGAAGCTGGGCATGCTTAGCGCTTTTCTGCATCACATCCTTTAGACGACAGACAACATTCTCAGTGATTCCTTAGCATGTCAGCTGGCAAAACATAAAAAACATGTAAGCTTCCCAAGAGATATTTTAGTTAAATTAATGGGAAATTATTTATGTTTGACCTGTTTTAGCACCTTGTGAGAGCATTTGGATTATATATTGGAGGAAAAAAACTTCCAGCACTTCACTTCTTTTCTTCCTATCAAGAAAACCGAGGTTCAGACCGTTAGAGAGCCTTTTCCTTGGCATGAATGTTGCCTGTTTTCTCTTTGTCTTAGAAACTTTGAAACAGTTCACAGTGTTTTCTTTGGAAGAACAGTACAAAACTAAACTCATTGCTAATAGGCTTGTTTTTTTCACTTATTTCTCATGAACACGTTGCAAGGTCCCCCTCCAGGACCAGAGAAGAGTAGTTTGAAAATCACTGATACAGCTTTCACTATGCATCCAAATCTTTATATACCAGTGAAGATACTCTAAGCACACACAAACGCAATATAGATCCAGGATAGGTTCTGATTAAGTCAGGAGACTGGGTGGTGTTATGAATTGAGAACAGAGTACAGCGTCTTCACTCTGAGGGTTGCTGTTTCAATCTCAGCCTAAAAAGGTGCTGTTACTAGAGGCTGACTGGTGTACATTCAAAGAGCTTTGTAGAATTGTACAATTTTCAAGTAGTCACAACTTTCTTAGTCAAGTGGGAATATCATAAAAATGAGTTCACTTGGCAATCTGAGAGGATTACATGTATTTGTGTGCCAAGCCATATCTAAGTATAACGTGCAGAGAGAAAGAGAGTAGTTTGTGTGAGGAATATCATGTTGTCTCTTCTCTATCAGTTCTTCAGCCTGTCAATGTAACTCTGCTTTTGAGCAGTAAAAGCTGTTAGGAAAGGGGGATCGGATCACAAGGATAAGTAGCACAAATACACTTACAAGCTACGTCATTTCTTTTTCCTCCTCCTTTACAGGCTGTCACTTGGTCTCCTTTTTCCAGAGAAGGCCAAATTTAGCACCATGCTCTAGAATACAGTCAGCTGTTTTACGTATTTCCCTATCTTCTAGGTTAAAGACCAAAAAATTAAGAAAAATTTGGAATAGAACAGATTTTTGCTAGTTATGCTATTTTGTTAATTTGCCTTGAAAAAAAATAGATAAAGAAGAAAGTGCATTGTATGCATTTCTGCTTAAATACGTGGCTGATAATCATTCTCTGTAGAGACAGTGTGGCCAATTTATTATGCATTATGGCAAACTTAAAGAAGTTTGCCTTAAAGAAGAAGCAACAGTTATTTGCTTAGCACAGAATGGCCTTTTAAGTGAACAGAACTGCAAGCAGTCTTTCACGGAGTGAAAACAAAGGGAAGTTTTATCTGTTTCGAATGCAAGTAAATAAATTATGGCCTATGTTTCCTTCTCTGAGGTTGCTAATCTCTCCTACGCAGGCGGTAAAAAAGAGAAGATTGCTTCATTTTGTTGTCTAAATCATGGGAAGGAGCCTTTCTGCTTTAATTAATCTCAGATGCTTAATTTTGAAGACCTATGACCTGAAATTCAGAATTATTGAACATCATAGCTCTGAGTAAAGTGGTTAAGAGTGTGCTGGTCCCCAGTGTGTTGAAATGAAACCTAAGATATGACTGACTCAGCACTCAAAAGCAGACATCCCTCAACTCACAAGCTATTTCTAGAAAAGTTGAAGCAAAGTGCTTTTCCAAGGGCAGTATTATCTGATTACAATCTGATTTACCTTAACAGAGTTCAGTTTAGAAGTTCTCTCATTGTGCCTGTGTATTGATTTACTTATTAGTCAATATTATTTAACGCTTACTATGACTGACTCCTTGCTTCTGAGGTGCTTATCCATATGCTGAGCAGGAGTTAGGAGATTCCATATAATGAACCTTTGTCATAGCTAGGCTGCATGTCTGTGAGAAGACATCCGTGTTTTTTTTTGTCCTGTGCACTCCCATGGAGAGTAAACCTGTACATATGCGTTATAGCCTTCTGTTTCTCATACTCACCTCTATTTTAGATCACCATGCAGGAGGGACACAGTCAAGGGGCTCTGATTGAAGAGGATGGCGGGAGCCTTGACTACCAGTCTGAACCAAGCCTGGACATCCCCAGCTACCGAAAGAGCTCCCTTCACAAGACCTATCAGTCTTCCCCACTCCAGATAGATTCCTTTGCCATCAATTCACGATCCCTGAGCCTGAAGTCTGCTGGCAGGAGAGGGACAGACAAAGTGCCCCTTCATCCAATAAAGTCTGAAGGGGCGACTTCCACCCCTTACAAAAGCATCTTTTCTCCCAATTCTCTGTCAAACAGAAATGGGAGTCTTTCATATGACAGTTTGCTAAACCCCATGTCGCCCTCGGGGAGGAAGTGCATTGCCCATTCTGCAGTCAGCTCTGTCGGGTACCACTCACCATATTTATCAGCCAAAATGTGCCATCTCCGGGGGAGTGAGCTGCAACGCCAGCCACCTCAGAGCTTCAGCCCAGTGCTGGGGGGCCCAGCTCCACATCAGCGAGACCCCTCTCCAGTCCGCTATGACAACCTTTCCAAAACCATTATGGCATCCATCCAGGAGAGGAAGGAGATGGAAGAGAGGGAGAAGCTCCTCCACTCACACCCTGATTCAGTGTTTGCAGACTCAGGTGTCTATGACACCCCTAGCTCTTACAGCCTTCAGCAAGTCAGCACGCTCTCTGAAGACCCACGCAGCATGGCGATGAGGTATGGATCTAGAGACAATCTGATGGCTGCTACCAGTTTTAGCACAAGGAACCCTATACTGCAGTCCTCAGTGTCTTCACTCTCAAGTGCAATGACAAGAGCACCAAGGACTTCCACAACCTCTCTTCAAGCTGATTTAGCCAATAACAATGTCCAGTCCCATCAAGCACTACAGGGCAGGGTGAGCAATGGCTCCTACAAATCACCAGGCCACCAGGTCCCATCGTCCCCCACAGGGATGCCTAGGTCACCCTCTTATGGAGGCCCGAAAGCTGTCTCGTTTGTAAACACTGTGGAAATTACAGAGGTGCAATCAGTGGGAGCACAAAGGTACGTACTGCTTTCAGAGCTGCCGAGCAATGACAGCCTGCTTGCAACTGAGCACAGACATTTTCCAGGCGGCACAGCCCAGGTTACTTGTTCACTGTAGGCCAGTAAGGGTGGGACATTTGTGGGAGCTCTTCAGTTCGGTGACACCACAGAGCAACCACGTCATGACAAAACGTTTGTTGTAACTCGGACTAGAGGTTAAGTTGTAAAATTCATAGTGGTTTAATGTCTTAGCTGAACTGGATAATTATTTGCAAGATACAGGGCAAATTATCCCTGCTGTTACACACAAAAGGGTGGAGCTGTTTTAGTTTGCAGCCTAAACAGAGGCTGGACCCAGCGATTGCCTGGACACAGAAGCAAAGGTAGGATCATGGCACATGCGAGTGTACCCTACACTGAGGGACACGGTGGCTTAGGCAAGTCCTGGGAACTGTGCTTGTCATAGAGAGCTGCATATTTAGCTGTGACGACTGCCCCATAATGCAGAACTGGTGATAAAAGCAGAGGCCATCTTTCGGTCGTCTTCCTTACTGTAAGAAAATGGGGAGCAAAGTGGTGTCTGAGCAAGATCTTCAGCTGCAGGTTCTCCATGCACTCTTCCTTCTGGAGACCTTGGAAAGGAAAGTCTGAGAAGCGCCATGTGATCCAGCTGAGGTTGCAGTATTTCAGCCAAGTGAGGCCTGGAGGGCTAATCAGAAATATTTAGATTTTCTTTGCACCTGGCAATTACTGCAGTATGCTGTCATCTAGTTAAGGTCCCCAGTTTCTAACTCCTGCATTATCCAACATTTTAGGGAAAGTTATTGAAATGTGGGACAACTATTATTGTAGTTCTCCCAGAGTTTAGTGCCAGCACGTTTTTCCCCGGTGTTTCCAAGTGAATTGTATTTATTGAGATGATTTGTCTACTGGTGGAAGAACACTGAGCAGGCAGACAGCTATTATCCCCTCCTCACATGAATTAAAGAAATTAGTTTATTTCAGTAAAAGAAGACCTGTGGACTTTCTCTTGTCTCTCTGCCCTCTGTTTGAGCCCTGGACACATAAACTGCTGCTCTAGGAAAGATGCTAATATGAAAAGCTCATTGCATTTTCTCAGTCTATGTTTCTTGGTTATGCTGTGTCAGCTTGTTGGTCACACTGCTTTTACATTGTGTTTGTTTAAAATGTAGAGCCTGTAAATTTACTCCAGTTCATCTCTTCACAATAACAAAAAAACGCAAAGTCTGGCAGAAGTGCTCTAGCAATTAAAACAGCTACAGATCCCATTAGATATTAAAGAAAGTTGCAGACATTTGATACCAATGAAGAGGATCTTTTTTACTGAAATTTTTAAATCAAGTTGAGTATCTGGATTAAATATCTCAATAAATTTGTCCTTTTTACCTAGTGAAGTAAATCTGCCACAAGTACTCTCTGCTTTGTAAACCTAGCACATTTTGGTTTGCAGGCAGGAATATTCCCTTCTGGAAGGTATTTCAGTCCCAGTCCCACTGCTGCTGACATGAGCCAGTGCTAAACTTCAGAGCGAGCCAAACCCAAGCAGACAAACATTCACTATGCAGGAGGAAGATGCGAGAATACAGCAGATCCTACTTGTTCTGGCAGTTCCAGAACGTACACAAGGTCTTTAGTAGGCTTTTATCCAGTTGCTTGGTGAATCTTGGAGATGAGGCACACTAAATTTTAGTGTAATAGTCTAGATTTAAAAGATCTTTTGAGAGAAGCCATTTGCACCCTGGCAATATGTCTTAAGAAAGGAAATTATTTTAAAGAGTCCATCAGGAATATGGTCTTCAATTACCGGCATCCTAGTGTGCTTCCTGACTTGATTCAGTTTGTGTCTTCCGTCATTTACAAGATCTTCATTTCGGTTTTCCTATGTCTTTCAGAGATGAGCAACGTAATTTTAATTTTGAATATTTAACTGGGAAGTGTTTTTTTCTGAGTATTGTATTTCTAACTGTAAGAAAGACACAGTTTGGATTAAAGTCAGCAGTGAAGACAGTTATACCCTCCTGCTGATACTTGTGCAATTAGTTTGGTTTAACAAAGTATTTAAGCAAGTAGTTAAATGAACAAATGAGCAAATATTACTGGGGTCTGGTCCACTAAGCTAACGGGCAAAGAAATTCTCTCATTTCAGTGGCTTTTCATCAAGTTACTGGCTTCAACCAGATTGTTTCCATGCTTTAATATTTTTGCATGAGTGGGACTCGGTGAAATAGGGATAATTACTCATCCTCAATGAAACCATTCCATTATCATCCTTCAGTAACTAACACTGCATCTTTTGATATTTCTTTTGATGCAGGGATGACATGCAGTTGAAGACACCTCACAGTAAAATAAATGGACAGCCGAAAGGAATATCCAGGTTGGGTTCAACATCAAGTTCCCAGGGGACACCTGTCAGCCCTGCTAGACACTCAAATGTTAAGAAGGTGTCTGGAGTTGGTGGAACGACCTATGAAATTTCAGTGTAAAATAAAAATTAAATAAAAATAAAGAGCCATCCACTCAGCCAGCCATGAAGCTAGGAGCACTGTGAAGACTCAAATAACAACAAAGAAGGAGCAGCAGCAGTCGGCCACTCTCCTTTTCTTGTTTTGGGTTTGTTCTGTTTTCATCTCTATCTTTTGGCCAAAAACCAGCTGCAGCCTTATTCTTGAGGGAATAAAATTGTACAGTCCATCGGACTCTTCATTAACCTGACGGATGGGAACTGGCTACCACCTAACACCACAACCACAGAGCGGATTTTGTTCATGCAAGAGAGTGCTAACGCCGTTATGCATCTGTCTGTCCAACAAACCCATTGTGTACCAGTTGTGCAGTGAACAAGTGAAATGTCCAGGATTGTTCAGTTTTTCCATGCCCATTCCTGCTTCTTCTGGCTGGTGGTGTGTCCATCAGGAGTCAGAGGCCAGCTGCTGTTTTCCTACTGAGAAGGAAAGCAGGCTCCCTGCGCTGGGCAGTCTGCGTGTATGAGAACTGCTCTGCATCTCCCAAGAACTGCAGGTCAAGTTCCTCCTCCTGGGCAGGAGCAGGGCAGGGGCACCCTGGGCAATGAATGCCGACTCGTCTTTAAAAGCCTCCCTGCTCCCCGATCATGGCTGGGTGCGGGAAAAAGGATAGCAACAGCTTCTCACTGTCTGCAATGTGCCTCCCCATGTGTGAAATCGTGTGTGTGCACCCGTGTGTTTGTTTCTCATGGAAAAGGACCGCAACACCAGTAAGGATCTTCCACTCTCACCTCTTGCTCCCTCTGGTTTTTAAAGGCTCCTCTGACTCCGAAACAAAACCAAGTGGATAAGAAAGGAAGTGTTTGGATGGGAACATGTTTTAAACAGTCGTCAGCTGCTTTCCCCGCACCCTCCTTATTACCTGTTGGATCTAGGCAATAACATGGTTTACTGCCTTGCCCTGGTGCCCTCTGTGTAATCCTGCAGCAGGGTTATCACGATCTGTTGAATTTACAGTGTGTGTAACTGAGCCAAGCATAAGTCTAAAGGATATAAATTTGCTGTCTGCCTAATGACTAGCACATTCCCTCTGGTCTTCAATACTGTTACACAAAGGATTTTTATGTTTGGTTTTTGAGTTTTCTTTCCCCTTGGGAACAACTTTTTAAAATTATATCTATCAAATCTATTTAACATTCTAAGGCTTCCTTTTCCTGTCTCGAGAAAACTACATTTACTTTCTGGATTTAAAGACAACTTTACTATAAAACAAACAAACAAAAAAACAACAAGAAAGAGTTACATTATTTTTGTCATAGATATCAGGACTCTGATAACTAATTTTGGGACAAATGTTTGTTTTTTTTTTTGTTTTTTTTCTTCTTCTTTCCTTATCTCCTTTTCCTTCCCATTTACTTACTATCAAAAGTACTGAGGTCTGGACCAATGCTAAATAGCCAGATCATGTGTGCAATTAAGAATATCCTGAGTGACTGTTGCCAAAGTCAGTAAAAATTTATCACTGAGCCAGTCAGCATATGAAACCTTGACTTTCCACCTGGTTCTCCTGGTGAATAATTTTGACTGGAGAGCTAAATTGGTTGTTTTTCAGGATATTTGTTTCAAGGCGCTAAGTCCTTTTCAGTCCTTGACTATAATGGAGAACTCTCCAGATATCTGGTAGCAATTCAGAGTGCATTGATAACATCCTACTTGTCTTCATGTATGTCAAGATTAATTATTCCAGAAGGCAAATGTTGACCTTAGTTTTGCCTGGTCAAAATTTATCTTTTGATTTGATAAATCTTGACATCCACTGCAATACATGCTTACTATATGTTCCTTTTGTATCACATAATTTTTGGAGAGGAAGATTGAAAAGAACATAAGAAAGTTAATTATCTCTATGTGGAAAGCTTGATGTTGTCTGAAGGGAGAAATCTACAAAGTGATGTGGCTGAAATAGGCCAGTTATCAGACAGTGAACTAGAAATCAGTGTGCATTTTATGACCTTGGTGATATTTTAAATGCCTACTATGGGGACATTACAGAGCAGAGAAGCAATAGTCCTTCTGTGCAGATTTGTTCACTGGCGTGTAGATTATTGCCTTTAGTTGGAGGCATACAGTGCCGGAAAGATGCTGGCAATCTGTATCAGGTACAGAGGGAGCAATATATATTAAAAGACTGGACAGGCTGGCTGATGAGAAGATTTAAAGGGCTAAAAAAATGTCACTGGCTAAGCAATGAAGTAGAAATTGAATATGATAATTTTACAAATATTAGTTAAAAAATATAAAACCAAAGGTAAATCATAGAAGTCAGAGGGTTGTCACTGGTTACCGATTGGTCTGCTTTTAGAGGGAGGAGAAAAGGTGACAGGGAAGGAGCAGTGGAATAGTCTTCCAAGGCAGAGTACTGGAGGCTACCTATTTTGGAGTCAAACCATATTCAGACAAGCGATTAGAGAAATTTCTGTAAGAGGTGAACCTGCAGGGGCAAGGGGCTAGACCAAATGGCCTTACAGATTTCTTCCATCCTTAACTGTTACTAATCTGCAACTCTGCCCTGATGTTAACTCCTCAGGAAGGTGCAGTACTTCCTCAAGGACTGGAATTCACTCTGGTGCGTAGAATAACACAAGACTTATCTGTTTTTAAAGTATCACGTATGCCTCTTGTGAGCTCTCAGAAAGAGGCGATGAGTGACACAGAATTTGGGTTAGTGATCTAGACAAGGGCACATTTTGTCATGTATTTTTGAATATGTACATGAAATTCATGCAGGCAAGGCTGAAAGTCCGTACCAATGTAATATTTGAGATTTGCATCCCAGTGATGCTTCACTTTAATCATTCTTCTCCTACATGTATAAAAGAAAAAGCTACTGAGGAACTTGAAGGGCCAAACAGCCTTTGAAGTTAACTACATTAGTTCATGAGAGAAGAATTTCTCAGCAAGACTAAACACAGTATTGTGTGTATAAAGCACTAATATCCAGGGTTATTTTTGAAATAGTTCACAAGGGGCAAGGGAGGAAAGAATGAATGCACTGTGTCATTACAGGTTCAAATGTAAGGCTTATATATTTTGTGAGTAGTTTTGGCCACAGTTGAGACACATCTGATACAGTAATAGGTTTACAATGGTACCAAAGTCTTTTTTTTTTTTTTCCTTTTGAGGTTTGTATATAATTCAGTGCACATAGCCTGGAGTAAATTATTCAAATCTTCTGAAAGAATAATCTAAGTAGAACTGTTAACAGGAGATTGCATGCAGCAAATCCAGACTCATTTCCACTCAAGGCACTGAACCTACAGCTGTTTTCTCAGAAATGTAAGTGTCTGCTTCCACAGCTCCTATTGTGGGACTGGGGACCTACTTAGTACACGTAATTTTGGAGCAGAATCCAGCCCATGGTAAAGCATAGTTCTTCAAACAGTTTACAGATTAGCAGCAGAGTTTTTCTTCTGCTGAGATACTCAGTTTTTACAGACACTACAGGCCAAATCTTCAGGTGGTATAAATTGGTGCGGCTCCGCTGAAACGAGTGTAAGTGATGCTAATTTACAGTAGGTGGGGATCAGCCATGAAAATCCAGCACAAGTTAACACATATTATAAAGTAGGTTCTTGATTTTGTCATGTTTATTTCGTGTTTCAGAAGTCTTAAAACTTTTCAGCGTGTTTTTATTTTTAGCTGTGGATTGTATTACTTTTTTTTTAAGAACAGCAATAGTTTTTGTTTAGTTTATGCATCAATTTTCATTGCATATCGCGTTTTATTAGCCATTCATTCCCTGTTCATAAACTCCCATTTAGCCTCCAGGTTTTCATTGTAGTACAATCTGCCTTGAAAAGTTGGATCTCTGTATCTTTATTTGTATAATATATTGAGTATTATGAAATTAAATGTAACTTACTACATGGGTGGGAGAGAAAGGAAATATTTTTACTTGAAGCCTTAATATTTTCTTTTTTTACTGCTTTGTTTGTTGACCTCATAGGAAAGTCTGAATAGCAAAGACTTTGAAAATTTGGGCCAAATACTGCACTGATATATAACCAGCATTTGGCCCCCTATGTCAAAACTGGATGCAGACATAACCTGAAGTGAACAAGGGAAAATGCTTCAGGGTGGCATGTTTTCCTGAAGATCATTAATACAATCTGAAAGATGTGTCTGTAAGCAAGTACATTAAAGAAGTTCTCAAATCTTGAATTCTGAAGAAAGGTGATAGTGGGAACTGCCCAAATATTTTACATTTGCATTTTCTTTTTAAATTAAAACTAAACAAATGTACTTACGTAGTTTGGTTAAAGTCGGCTCAAAGGGTTGCACAGAGCTGTATTAGTAGCCATGTGCAGCAAATGAACTGTGTTGTGTTGCTGTTCTGAAATTGCTAACCAAGTGTAATGTCATGTCAACTTGGCCTAAGATAATCACCTCATGGGCGTTACAGCGGCCGTTCCTCAGATAATGCCTATTCTCCTATAAGCCTAATGTGGAAATTGCAATGTGGTTTTCTTTGGACTATATCTGTGGTCCAGACTAGATATATATATATATATTCAATTTTTATTTTATTTTTTATGTGGGAAAGACTAGGTCAAGGTTGCTGTCTCTGACAGTCTGGAAAGTTCATGTCGAACCGTTTTTATGGTCTGTATCTCACCTGTTCTGCCACCTTGAATTGTTGGAATGTATCCGTGCAGGCTTTGTGGAGCTCTGTCTGTAACCTTTTTTGTGGCTCTCGTAATACATATATATTTTTTAAACCTTTGAGTCACTTCAGTATTTTAAAGTGTCCGGTTTCCCTGGTGCGTTATGCCTGAAATGCTGAGTTGGTTCATTGGGTGCTGCCCCTTTTCACTTCCCCTTGTGCAAAACGTGAACTGAAACAGTACAGCTGGACAGGCCAGCTCCAGTGCAGAACCCCCAGGTGTCAAAACATTAAATGAAGGTGAAGTCTCATTTTCAAGGTGCTTACAGTAGAGTAGAAAATATGCTGGCTCTTTGAAAAGTGTGCCTCCTACTTGTGACCAATGGATCGTGCTTGTGAGGTCACAGTAAGTGGTTCATGGAACAACAGTAAATGAAGGGTTTTAGAGCGCTTTGTGTTCAAGTTGTGGGGGTTAATAGGAATCCTGTGCTCCAGCACAATTGGGAAAAGTTGCTACAGAGTAACTGTGGAAAAAATATTATATGTTTGTTGAAATGTTCTATCCAGGATGTCTGGATTTTTACATCCTAAAGATGCATAACTTTTAATCTATCTTCATCTGTCCATTCGTTGCTATTCTTTGAAAAATATGTTCATTTGATCTGCAAGACTGGCTTATAATTTGCACAGTTGCCAAACCCTCCTAATGGCAGCTGCTTCAGGATTTCTGATGCTGTAATTTGCATATGTAGGCTGATTATATCGAGCGACGTTCCATTCAAACATGTTCATTATAAATGCCAGTCATATTTGTGAGCTGTAGTGTCTTCACATGGCAGAGGTTACTTTATTACATGACCAGAAACTTAATTACCGGGCTCCATTGACACTGGCTAAATCGAACAGATTTATGTAAGGTCATGATCCGTTTTAGTACATTTTATTTACAGACATCTTGGCTTACAGAGATCTTGGCTTTCCTCTCTCTAAGTAATGGATAAATTATCCAAGTTGATATGCAGTTCTCCATTATTGTTATTTTTTATTCTGCAGGACAAGTTTCAGTTCACATTTTGGAACATAATAAGGAGAGACAAAGGAAACTATTTATACAGGTGAATATATCTTTTAAGAGAGAAGCAGTTATATAATAAATGGATTAGAGTTACTGTCAAAATAGGTTTTGTTCATCTTGTCACAATAACTTGAATTTTAAAGTAAGGTTTATTTTACAGCTGATATCTGTATAACCCTGAAACATTTTTAAAATGTCTTGGTTAGACATTTCAAATTATATGAAGAAATATGATCTACTTCCACAGATTAAAAACAGTCCTAGAGAAGTGATGGTACATTTTACAGTGCCTTATATATATGTGTATATATATATGTATATATAATGCCTATATGTATATAATGTATACATAACTGTGTACATATATTCAAGTAAAACTAGTTACAGGTGTCCCGATCTGGTGTATTTTAAATGGAACTGATCTGTGTTGATAGAAAAAAAAAACGGTTGTATCAGCAACAAAATACAAAACCAAAAATACTTATTAAAACATTAGCAAATAAAACAGACTGGAAACAGTGTTTCTGCCAGTGGTTATGTTCCATGCCATGGAAGACTGGTAGGTAGACCCACTGTTTTACGGGCTAATTCAGAGAAGAGAAAGCAGTGGTGGAGAAAGTGGAGAATGTATCAAAGATCTTTCCCTTCACTCTGGCGCTGTGCCCTGATTTTCATACCTACACCCTCCCATTGTGCCTTGTCTCACGAATTTCCATTTTTCTTAAGCATCATTTCTCCTGAAGCTATGTAGGAGTTTGGTTATCGGCCTTGAAGAACCTGGTGGCCTGACCTGCTGCAACAAATGCTGTATTTCTGTGCTGCGTCTTTCAAATACCTGCCACGAGGCTGTCTGAGCAGCAGGTGGTGACTCGGAGCATTCCTGGACTTGGAGCTGTCCATGAGAACTTGCAAGGGCATGAGGGATCCCTGAGAGCAGCCCAGTGCTCAGACCTGTAAAAGAGAGGTGCAGGAGGAGGGGATGGGCCGTCTTCCAGGGGAAGCCGAGAGCTTAGATGAACTGTCAGAAGTTGCTCAGACAAGGGGCCTTGAGAAACGCAGCTCTTGGCTGTGACAGCAAGAATCCTTCAGCCCCACTGGCACTGATCCACCAGTTCTTTCAAATGGGCAAACTGATTCCTTCCTCCGAGTGCGTTTTTTTTTTTTTTTTTCTCCCAACAGGCATGCAATATTCTTGACACAAGCTAGGTCCAGCATGAGGACTTTTGCAAAGCTTCAGATATCGAGAGAGAGAGAAAAGTGACTTCTGCAGAAGAGACTCTCTCATGTCATGATTGTAAGGAAGATTATTCATGTTTCCTTTTTCTTACAAATTCTTTCATGCTATGTTGCCATCCAGTTTGCCTTTTAGGCATGCATCTTCTCTGTGGAATTTCAGACAGTAGTGTGACCATTTATTTGCAAGGAATATAAAATATAAAACATGTCCTATCCATACAGTATTGGATCTAAGAAATACCTGGTCTGAGATAGACATCACATGAGGAGTGTGGGCAGTGCTGAGCTTTACCAGTATTTCCAGACTGTGTTAAGACATTCTGCCTACCCAGAACTCATTAAGTAAAGTCATTCCTGCATTCTTGGGCACAGGGCAGCTTGACAAAGCTACGTGGCCAGAAGTGCACAACATGACTCTTACAGTTGTACTTAAGTAATTTGAAAGCCTTTCTTTCAGCAAACTACAAGATATCTGCCATGTAAAATCCATAAGTCCATACACTCTATCATGCAGTTTATTTCACACCGTTAAGCTCCCAGCCTCCATGTAGGGTTTGTACTATCAATCTATTTCCCCATATATAAGGAGGGTATAAAGAGGATTTTCAAGGATGTGTTTGAGCATTGTCTCTGTGTGAAACCCTTCCACTGAAGTCTGTAGTAACTGAGAGAAATGATGGGGAGGATTTGTCTGATTAGGTGCGGAAAGGGCAATGGCTAGAACACTTTAAGGGAAAATGTATCCTTCCATACAAATGTTTGGAACCAAAGGATGCCCATGAGTTTGGGTTCAACAAATCATTTCGTTACACACAGTCAGGAGTAGGGACTCAATGTAGGACCTTCAACATCAAAATCACAACCTTTGAATACTTGAGATGAACACCTAAAATGAGAATTCCTGTTTTCATAGTGTCACAGTAACACATTAAGCTTATGAACGCTGTGCCTTGCTCACACTGAAATCTTAACTTCCCTAAAATCTACGATAGTTTTTCTGTTAATGTTAGTGGAGCTTCATTATGCCCAACTTGCCATTAGGAGTGACATCCATGGGGTTTAGCTCACCGCTACAGTTCATTGTCAATAGGACTTCAAGTCTCTAACTGGTTTTCCCCAACAAGAAACAATGGGGAAAGTGGTATTTCATATATGTCCCATTTTTTTGGACAACTCGATTTTAAAGCAGCTTCTCTCCCTACTACACAGTCTTCATGCAGGATCTTTTGAGAGCAGCCAGCAAGGAGGAATTAGGGCATACTAGTGGAGCACCAAAGTGGTATGCTTCTTCCTTCTGGCTTGTCCTTTCACACAGTGTGCAGGTAAGTGGCTCCTAGGCAGTGGTTTCTTCCTGCATCCGCAGCTTGAATGGATATGAGGTGGATGGATCCTGTGTGTGTCGTTTGCAAAGCACACCTACCATGGAGCATATGTTTCAAAAGCCTATTTCAGCCATGTAAGTGCAGAGCATGTGGGGATCTTTGGATGAGATAACCATGAAAGTTCATAAAATGGCATTATAATCTGGTTCTAATCCTGGGCACAGGTGGTTTAGCAGGAATATAGCTTTACAGTATTCAACTTTTTTTTTTTTTCCAGTACAGTCATTTGAACAGACGGTAAAAGTTTTTTTTTTTGTTGTTTGTGTGTGTGTGTTTGTGTGTGTGTGTTTAATAAATACAAACCAATGCTATTTTTTCTTAGGAAAAACTCACCTTGTAGAAACTGCAGTGTCTGGTAAAATTCGGTGAGTAACAGCATGATCCTATTTTTGCAGCCCGAGTGTTAGGAATCCATCTGGCCCCAGGATCGGCCCTCATTTCTCACAGAAAGATGTCTAAAATAATAGATGGAAAAACAAGGAAGTAAGTACTTATAAATAGGTGTTGGTTATGACTAATTTTCAGACTCACTATGACAACATGCAGATGAACTGCTGTGTTCTTGGCCACAATCTTCTGTATCAAGAGGCACATGCTTTGTACTGCTATCTTGTTGGCAGTTTCCCAGTGTTAAGCTGTGATTTGCAGTAAGAGACATACCAGTTAGATGTTCGGTTGGAAACATGGTCTAAAATTAAGGCACAGGAAAGGGGCATCAGCCAGTTTGGCACTGGTTCCTGCCTCCACTACAAATTACTGCTGGACTTGTACATCTTCCTGTGCCTCCTCGCTCCATGTCAGATAGGGATGTGACTTCTTGGCCTCACAAATGTGTTGTGACCGTCCATGAGAGTCTCAAATCCTATCATTCTGCAATCAGCTGTGTGGCTGGAGCCAAGCAGATGCATCCCACAGGCATCCAGGAGCAATAGGGCAGATTTGGGGCATATTTAGCCTCAAATGAAAGTATCATTTCAGGTCATGTTCCTGGGGAGGAAGTTTTTGTGTGTTTGTGTGATGTGTGTTGCTGACAGTAGTCTTGGTCTTTTGCACTGACTTTGAAAGGCTGTTTTAGTAAAGATATGATAGAAATTTCAGCCTTGATCCCTCCTTTGACCTCCTGCATATCTCCTCATAATCCAAACCCTCTTCATAATACCCACACAGCACTATCCTCATTCCAAGAGACCATATGCCTGGTTGCCTCAAGCAATTCAACTTTTCCATGCCTGCTTATTGGGATAGTTATACACATAAATAGTAATTAAAATTACTGAGCAGAAATATAGTAAAACAGCTGTAGGTTGGGAGTGACCTTAAAAAGGTCACCATGAGAAAACTCAATAATTTCTGTCTTTCTTGTATCTATTTTATTGCATAGAAATACATCTATATTTACCTACAGCACTGCATTCGTAGCACATGAAGATTATTAAAGAAGGAATAACATTGCCTGATGGTGCAAAAAATAGTGTCTTTGCTAGTATGGTGGTTTAGTCAATAATCCCCTTCTAGTAAAGGGGGCAGGAAATGGTTAAAAGTTATTAATCATTGGGATTTTTGACACAGGAAAGCACACCCGGCTCTAAGGAGCTGAAAAGTTAGATGTATGCATGTGAAAACAAAAATAGCAGGAGTTTATTTACTGTAAAGGCAAATCAAATATATTTATTTTCACTTATATTAAAGCAGAGAATGGCTACATTTTTCAAAACATGTAAAACCTCACAAGAAAATATACCATGATAGTTTACTATGTTTCTCCTTCTTTTTTAATTCAGAGTTTATAAAACAATTCTTTATGACTATTTTACTTTTCATTTATTTTGAAACCTTTTTTTCTTGTGTTAAATCTACAAGAATTAGGTATCTGTACAGACTCTTTTTTTATACATATCTAAAGCCCTGGGTGCTGCAGAACTTCATTGCAGTACTGTGCCACAAATGATGGAGAGAGTCCTTCAGGGTACAAAAGACTTCAGGTGTGCTATCCCCCCATATTTATATATATGCACATATATATATTTATATATATATATGTTTATATATATGTGCATATATCCACAGAGATTTCCAAACAATGGGCTCATGACCAGAAGGAACCTGAGCATCCTGCCCTTGGATGGAGTCGTCAGACAACTTGTGCACTCAGAAAAACTTTGCCCACCTGAGGATGAGACCTGCAGTGTTTTTCTGTCTTTCTAGGTCCAGTGTGTCTGTGCGTCCTCCTAGCTCAAACACCAGGCGGTTTAAGCAGTGAGCTCTTCTGTGGTATCTGCACATGGCAGGGATGAGGCAGACCTAGGAACCAATGACAATTTGTGTTTGCAGCTGTGCCACTGACTCACTCTGTCACCTCGGGAAAGTCACGTCACGCTCAGCAGCTGATATTCCAGTATGACACAGAAGTTGAGATCCCTGGATTTTCATTGCTAAATGACTTGCCTTTCTGAGTCTGGGGCCAGATTGGAAGCAGTTGGCAACATGGCATTGCTTGGTAGAGGCTTTTGGTTGAAGGCATGGACACCGTCTTGTGGCAGAGGTGTGGAGCTTCAGAGGGCTTTTTCACAATCAGGTCAAAAAAGGAAAAAAAAAATAAAAAAGGTAATATAAAAGGGAAAAGAAGTATCTTAAGCTGACTTGAAGGGAAATAGATGGTGTCAAAAGAGAACAAAGAGTAGTTGGGTTTATTGCTGGCAAGAAATACTTCCTCCAGTCACTATCATCACGAAGGATTGTCTGGGTAAGGCAGCATGGTGTTAAGTACATAGAAGGTCCCTTCTTCCTGCTCCAGGTGGATTCCCATCGTTAGGTTTCAGAATGTCAGAAGGTTATAATGTAGGCAGGGCCTTGACACGGGCAGGGGTATAAGGCAGAGCAACAGCATAAATCTTCAGAGCCCTTTAACACGTTTCACTGGGTACAGAAGGCAAGCTGGCAAGAAGACGTACAAATGGAGCTCTGTCCTCACAGGATAGCCATTAGTTTTTGACAATTCCAAATTGCTCTGTATTTATCTTTGAGGGATACTTTTAGTATAAAATTTATTATTTTTTTAATTATTTTAAGCAGCAACCAGTCTCACAATGCCATGTGTCTGTCAACTGAACCATTAAAAACAAACAAACAAACAAACAACAAACAAACAAACAAACAAAAAAACATAAAGATGCTTTGTAAAAGTACTTCCCCTTCCCAAGTTGTTGAAGTTGTCGTGAAGGCAACATTTGTAATTTTCTAGGCCAATTTGCAGCTTAAAGTTATGTTTTACATGACATTAATTTTGTTACAAAATATAAATTAAATCTGAAGTTACAGTAAATTGCTTATTACTGTTCATTTTGCAGCTATATAAAGTCACACAGGATCTGAAATCCAGATTTAAAAAAAAATATTAAAGAAGTATACTGTGTATTTCAGCTATAGCTACAGCAATGGCTGATGTATGTAGATTTTGCTAATATTTTAAAAAGTGTGCTGCATAAATTCCTACTAATAGCAACAATTATTTTAGCTAAAGAAACCATTTTAAAGTAGTTTTCATACATGTACGTTCCTTCTATTTGAAGCAAAGTCACTGGTAAGTGACACCAGGTTATAACAGTAAAATGCTAGTGGTAAATCAGAATAGAAATACAATTCTCTTCAGAGTTTCTCTCTGAAACTCCTCCCATCAAGAACTCTCTCTTGAAATTGGTTGGTTTAAATGATGTAAAACTATGAATGCCATGGAGGAAGCAAGCAAGGAATGAGTATTCTCTGTTTCCCACAGCACAAGAAGTAGTGAGCACTACAAGAAATCACCAAAAAGCAGAATGGAAACACAAGGCAGAACCTTTTAAAGAAAATAGATTAATTACCACAGGATGTTGTGAAAACCATATCACTGGATGAGAAAAGCAGCAAAGGTATCCTCTAGTGCAGCATTAATGCTGCTGTTGTTCCTTGCAATCTCCTGCAGAGGCTGTGAAAGCGATGCTCTCTTTAGTCGAGGCTGTTGATTTTTGAAGCCTAGTTCCTTGGGTGCTCCATGACAGCCTAATTACATGCTCAAGAACAAATTAATCACTTCAGTCCACGACTCAGGACTTTGATAACTTAAACTGATATATTGGTCGGACTAGCTCTGTGCAGAGGGCTGATTTTCTCCTGAGGTTCCCTTAAAACCCCAAGGATTTTATGAATACATTAGCAGAAATTTGATCAAGTGAGCTAAGTAACATCATCTGGAAGGGAGAAAAAGCCACCAGGCCATTTTGCCTGATTTACAGACAAAACACAACCACCACAATAATTTACTTGGAGTGAGCCCAGCTTGCTCCCAGAAGTCTTAATGACTGCTTGGAACTGAGCACGTGCCAGGGAGAAATGGTTAATCCTGCCGTGGCGGGTTGCACATCTGGCCATGGGATTGGCATATACATCCCATCATGTGAAGAGTGCCTGTCCGGTCATATGTGAGAGTGGGCTAACAATATACAGGATCCTCGTTGGGCTGCTTAATGTCTTGTTTAGTCCATATCAGCAGAGACAAGGGACACCTTTGGCACCCTATTGTAAGTCTCAGCTAGCAAAGACATTCAGAAACAGACTTAGTTTGAAGCCAGGTGGCCACTTCTGACACTGGGATATGCCTGGCAAATACTGTACAGAATTTCCACATCACTACACACACACACTATTTACGTATATATGTATGTGTGTAGATATGTATAATAAGAACCACAGCCTTTTAATTGTGTGTGTGCTGTGATTCATCAGCAGCAATAGCTTTTGGCAGGGACATAATTTCAAATCTCCTGCTGAGGATGCCTGCCAAAACATTGTTGGATAGAGATAGGATGAAGAAAGTTATTTATAAATGGGGATAATTAGGTTCTGCACTTAATAGTATTGGGAATGAGACAGAAAGACAATGTGTAGTAATGAGCATTTGTAATATGAGAAGATGCTCTCCATGATTTTCTCCTTGTTGATAAAAAAATAAATAAATCACAACCCAAAACCTCAGGTGAAATAAAATCAGTATGTGCTACTCCCAGGTAGGAGATTTAGATCTGGGGTGGGGATGTTATGCTGTAGGACAGGTCTCAACTATACTTATGCAAGTTTGGAATAATTCCACAAGATTCAGCTGAACTATTCCAGGTGCTGACTGCTCTAACAGATTAGGCTCTCAGTCCTGACCTTTGCATTTTGTGTTTAGGCAAAAATAAACCCTGAACAGACACAGGAACAGTACTAATTCTTATTTGGAACTGATGGCTCTCAGCCACACCATCAGGAAACAGCACTGCTCAGTGATGAGCTTATTTCTATCACGAGAGGAAAGGCTATTTCTGTGTCATCAGTCACACAGATGTACATTACGTTCATTTTTCTTGAGAAATACGGTCACTGGGACAAATTCACCTTTCTGTCAGTATTCTTTCTCCCTAGAGCTGTAAGCCCAATGAACACAGCCTGAAATTCATCCACATCGGCTCTATGTTCAGACAGTCTGTGGAGCTCCCAGAACAATGCTGTCAGGCTGTTTCTCACTAAATGAAGAGAATAGCAATTAATATTTCAGAATTCCCTGCTCCTAGTTTTGCACCAAGGTTACTAGGTGGTGCAACTAATCTGTAATGAGACACTTAAGCAAACATCTGTATTTAAACAATTGAATGTCCCATTAATTCATCTTAATTCTCAAGCTATATGGACTGATCATTGTATGCTTGGGATTTTTAAGGCCCCTAGCTCCTGAAGTCACAGTAAGCACCTATTTATGGGATTTTCTGAGCTTTCATGAGAGGTGAAGAAGAAAAAAATACTCTTCAGCATTACAGAGAAAAGATTGAAATGCAAAAATACCACCTCTGCAAAAACATCCAAACCTGAAAAAAATGTGTGTCAAGATCATTATTTCTTCTGCAAAAGTGATTTTTTAGACAAGGCAGGCACACTCTAAGAAAGTACTTTGCTTTGTATGGGTCTTAGTGTCTCTAAAAATGGGGGTGGTGTTCAGAAAGCTCGTCTAGCAAGAACCCAGCAACAGCTGCTATTTCTGCCGTGTCACCAGCAGAGAATGACACGTATGTAGCTGAATATCTTGCAGGTTCTCCAGACTTGCTGTTAGCATCACTTCACCAAAAAACTATTTCATCCCGCTTTTTTTTTTTTTTTCCCTACATAGCCTCAGTGGGGCTTGTATGTGAAAACACTGCATTTAAATGCTTGTTTCCAAAGAGGAACAGCAGGGTTTAGACAGTCTGTGCCAAGCTCATTGCAAGGGTGATTTTTTTGAAGTAAAGCAGGGATGATGTGAACCAGCTCCTGACAGAGAGGAACATTTTGCAACATGCATTTTGAGAGGACTAGAATTTTGCCATTGTATTTTCTGTAAAGCATTAAGGGATGATTAAAACTGGAAATCCCCTAAACTGTGTAATTGTGTACCTCTCAGCATCTGGTTTTGCAAGCAGAGTGCTCTCTTTCCTGCTAAGTGAAGGTCACAGATCAGGTTTTATAATTGCTTGTCAATGCACCTGAAATCAGAGCAGGGTTTAGGGCCTAGACTGTGGTGCCTAAACACTGACGCTTGGTAGAGACTCACACTATCAAATGCAACAGAAGCCAACCCTGAAATTCATAGCAACTCCAAATTCATTGTTTTCTAAAACAGGAAAAAAAAATAAAGAAATTGGTTGTAAAGAGAGATTAGTTGAACTCTGCAAAAGCAGCAAGTGCTGACTCTCACTTGCTAATCAGGATTAAGAAAAATGCCTGAACGGTGTGCCATTGTTGTGAGCTATCAACAGCACCTGTGCTTCGTTAGCAAAGTAAGTTTAGTGTTAGCTAAGACAAAAAGGCTGGGGGGGAGAGCTGTTCTTGAGGCAATAATATCAAATCCCTTTCTGTTTCCTGGATAGTGATTACAGTAAAATACTCTGCTTATGTTTCCATTCCTTAGACCATCTGTTTCCAATTAAACCCTTCTGGCATGATACATCGTTATTTATTAGAGCATTACATTTAGATAATGCAGTGTTAGTATTTTTGTTATAAACCCTCAGTTTCGTGAACATTTTTTTCAGGGGCAGAACTGGATGTTTGCTTAATGGAAAGTCTAGAGACTGTATTAATATAACTAATTTACCAGGTCAGAAATGACTTTTTTTTTTTTTTTTTTTAATAGTCTTTCCTTTCACAAATACACTTAGGTGTGTCTTCTGATTTGATTTGTAACTGTGTGTTTGGTAGACTGAAGTGTTCTGGTTTTAAATGCCTAAAAGCTAAGTCACTGAGAAGGACTTGTTGATAAGTGCCTAAATCTGAAAACACAAAAGTGTCTGCTCAACTTTTGTAATAAGAAAAACTCTTTAATTTTCTGTATGTGATGGGGTGACATCAAAAAATCTGCAACACCCCATTCAAGGCACTTACCCTTGTGATTCTAGAGCAATTTAGGAACTGGCAGGTAACTCCTATGAAGGAGTGTTCAAGAAAGTTTTTATTCTCACCCTGTGTAGCAGCTCTTTTCTCACACTTCCCATCAGAGAGAAAGGCTTCATAATGCTAATATGCAGAAAACACTCTTTTATCCTAAAGCTGCCCTGTCATTGCAGTCTCAATCATTCTGGGACAATCTACAAGGGGATTTTTTTAAATTTTAAATTCTTGGAGTTAATAAGACTTTAGTCATGGTTTAGTAAAGAGGCTTACTCCTTACTAAAGGAGTAAGGAAATAGACAGCCTTGGGAAAGAAGATCAGTTCCTCACAGTGGTATCGAGGTACTTCTGTTTACCAGCGATACTCAGATTGCTAAAGAAATTCCTTTCAATCTACTTTAGCTGCAAAGATGGTGACTGTGAGCTTAAAATTGAGTGGGTTAATCTTTCATGATTGACTTTTTCTGCCTTAGATAAGGTAAAATGTAGTTTTAAATATGCTTATGGCGAGTGTGTCTGGGGAAGAGAAGTCTTTCATCCTAAATGAGCTTCTCTCACATTTTTGTGGCCAAAAGAGAGCGGAAGGATCCTCTAGCATGTGATTCACAACACCTAGATTAAATTCCAGATCTGAATCACTGCTAGCATAAGTGTATGTAGACTTCCTTTCACAGCAAAATCTCCCAAAATCTCCCTAGATTTTGTACTGTATTTAACCAACACAGTACTTGCATAGTTGTGTTAAACTCTTCAGCAAAGCAGTCAGATATGGTCACAAAGCCACTATCACAGCTTCAAATTACTTTTTTTTTTTTTAGCTGGTTAAGTCATGCAAACCAATGTTGCTTAAAAGCAGTATTCTTGCTCTCTAAAAATGTATTAAGTGAGCTCAAGTAGACATCATTTTATAACCCAATAGTTTAAGCTAGTCTATCATTTAAATTTTGCTGGACCTGAAGGAAGCCAGGATGACATCAATATTTCCTTTAAGAAGGCCAGCAGTAAGCCCACAGTATATGTCTGAATACATTTGGATCCAATGACCTAATGTTTCCTTTTCTCTCTCTCTTCCCTCTCTGTTTCTCTCTTTTGCTAATAAATTTACTGCTGTATTTGTTACAGTGGAAAGATGATATATTGTGAGTAAATGTGCCTGGGGTCATGGAATAGGCTTTTCAAAAACACATTTTCTTCATTTCAAATGCTCTTTTATTACTTTAATTGTTTTGTTTTAAAAAATGCCTGAAAGTTCATAAATTTCACTTGCCAGTTTTAGGCTAGGGACCTGCTCTTGTTCTCCCTGTGGCTAATGGTAAAACATCCAAGCAATGACGCATCCCTGCAGTGATCCAGGTCCATCCAGAAAACAGAAGTTCTTCGTATTCCTTCTGCAGTGCAGTTACCCCCGAGAACTGCTGTTGCTCCTGCTGTTGCCATAAGTTTTTTCTGCCTGCCAGGGAAAAGCAACATCATTTGTCAGGTGCCATCCATACTAAGTTTTCTGAGAACCGTACTGGCTTTCTGATTACTTTATTCCAGTCACAACATAGTTAATAGGCCATCTTAGCCTTGGGCACCTGCCTTGAAGGTATCTCTGCATCTAGCCACAGAAATGGAATAACCCCACTGGGAGTCATCCCTGAGCATTGGACCTATGGCATCATTAGCACAAACATTTACTGGTTTAGCTAACAGAATAATTCCATTAGTGGGTACCATCAGTTGGTTGTTATCCTCTTAGGTGGATTTTCTGTTCACAAATGAAACACAACACAATAAAACTGGATTAGAATAGTAGCAATATGAATATTAATACAAAACAAAACAAACAACAACAACAAAAACAACCTACCTATACAACAAAGAGCAAGAAGTTAAGTAATTATTAATGTAGTGCAGGACTACTAATGGAGCTAGTGGTAACACTTCAACAAGTTATTCTAGATTGTTTTTTTTTTTAACCTAATTGAACAACAAGCTATACAAAACAGTAAATAATTAATTTAAAATAACATTTCTGGATTTACTAGTCAAAATCTAAGATAATCTCAAAAGACTTTTGCACATAAAGTGTGTAAGTATAATAGTACCGAAGTCAACCCAAAATAAACTGTGGAATGTGAGCATACACAGAGGAGATTTCTGATGGTGGTTTATCACAGAAGAATGACATCCAAAATGCAGCACTGAGGCAAACAATCAATATTATCCATTTTCCTGTTCTAGCACAGTGAGATTTACCAGATGTTCAGCAAAACATTTTTGCTGAGGAAGCAGGTTTAATTACTGCTTAACAACAGTCTCAGACTTTTCTGACAGTGGGCTGTGTTCAGCCTCGGTATCAGCTGGTGCCAGTTGTGCACTTGGGAAACTTCCCTTTGTCTAAACTGGGAATTTGAACTGAAGTGTTGGACATTTTGTGCAATCAGTGCATCTTGAGTAACACTGAAATTGCAAACTGAGCCATATAATTTTAGACCTCAGTTCAAGCAACTCAGAGACTCTTCAGGAATTGTAGTGTTTGTCCCATCCAGCTTCAGCCTGTCCCTGCCCTCACGCAGGTGATGGTATCCGGTGCAGTTTTGATGTGCGCAGACATCTTGCCCAGGCTTCCTCCTTCCACGAGTTGTTAGAGGTGAAACACGTGAGCTGGGATTCAAGGTCAGAGGGCAGGTTGCAAGGGAAGAGGCATAGGATACAATTGGGACAGTTAAAGGAAAAAGGGTGTTATGGGGCATAAAAGAAAAGGAATTATGCAGGAAGGAACTATTTAGAAGTCATCTGCAGGAAGCTACGTGACTGACAGCTGCGGAAAAAGAACAGTGCTCTTTATGAAGATTTGGATGTGAAGTTTTGAAAATAAACTTTTTCATTTGGGGCTCTGGATAAGAAAGAACATACACAGTATAAATATAGCATAATTACACACACTTGCCTCTAGGCTAGTTCCGAGATGAATGAAAGAAAAATAATAAAATTAAACTTTTAAAGCTATATGAGAAGTAAGAGAAATCAATACCTTAAATACAGAGAATGCAGGCAAGAAGGATAAAGGAGGGGAAAAACAAACAAATAAAATCTAGATCTAGTCTGTAGCAATTTTCATCAGGGTTTCTGATTCATTTGTCTGCCCTGTGGGGGCCACGGCTGATCTGTAAAATGTCCAAGAGTGAAAGGACCTGTAATACAGTTGGATCTATTTCTCTGTCCACACCATACATGTGTGAGGCAGAGACACAAAGTGGTGGACAGGGGAAAGACACTCAGCTGAGAAAGCTGGAAATTGGTTTAACTTCTTTAGAAGGCCCAGTGTGCTTGTTGTTCAGCTGTAAGTCCTGCAGAATGAGGAGCGCGTTAGCAGATTTGTGGTGGTTGTGGAGAGGGAACAGGCTCCAACTGAGGTTATCCTGGAGTCACACTGACTGAAATCTGGCTGTTGGAAACTCTGGACCCAGCTGGCATGTAAGTGGTGTAACATGAATAATGCCATTTGCAGTATGGGGAATGTGGGCAGGGAGGTGAGGTTTCAACAGGTGGATGGGAATGATCAGAATGCATACTTAACTATGCAGAGTCTAAATAATGGCATCTCTAAAATCTGCTGGTATCTTGAGACACAGATTCAGTAGGATTTCTGTCAGCATTTGCCAAACTCTGAATTTAAGAGGTAGAAATCAGTGATGAATTTTGGATGTCAGCTCAGGAAAAAAAAAAAAAAAGAAAAAAAAAGGGTGTGGGAGGGGCAGGCTCTGCTTACCTTTCCCCAAGACTTCTGTGTTTTTTTAGCTTGCAAATAAATTTTTACAAAGCTCTAAAGTATTGATCACGACATCATTTGAAATTTAGCAATTAAATCACATTACTGGAAGCTTTGGCTAAGCAATATTATGTGGCATGGTAGGAAAGAGAAGAGTGTGTGTTCTTCAAACTTACTGAGCTCTGATAAATAGCAGCAGACTTCAACTTCTCAAGAAAAATACGTCTGTATGCTGTTAAGGCCCAATGTGTCAGAGTTGCAATGTCAAATTCTAGTTTGGTTTACCTCTTAAAATGGTACTAACTTCAGTGATGTAAAAAAACACTGAACTCAGTGCCTAAAAAAAACCAAAACAAACAAAAAAACAACAACAAACAAACAAACAAACCCAAGCCCAACCAACAACCCTAACTGAGCTATGGCAACTCATTTTTTCATTTTAATGGATCCTAATAGGTCTCTGGGGATGCAGACATGTAAAGACATGAAAAGGGGGCAATTGCTGCTAAGGCCATTTGTTAGAAAATCTGCAACTGTTAAAATAATATTGTGTATCGATTTGTATATATAGATAGAATTTGAGTGCTTTCTGCATAAAAATGAGTACCAGTAGCAGACTGGCTTTGTCAAAGTATTTCTGGGGTGAGGTTTAAAGGGGTGCTTTTATTTAAAAAAAAAAAAAAAAGAAAAGACGTTGAACAACAGATTTTTTTTTCTTTTTCCTTGATTCAGAAAACAACAGAAGGAAGTACATATGAAGTAATACACGACTGCTGCAAGCTAAATTGACTGGTGCAGACACAAGCACATGCTATTATGGATGGACTTCAGCGGCACCCAGGCACGGTAATTTAGAGGCAGCTCACGTCGCCGCGACCCATTAATTAACGCGCTTTTCCTTTGACCCACACGCGCTGCATTTCCTTTGAGCCACCCGGCTGCGGGCATTCCCCCCGCCGCAGCATCCCACCGAGGCCAAGCCTCCCCCGGCCCTCCTCTGCCAGCGCCGGGGAAGCCCCTCCGCGCTCCGCCGCCATTTCGGGGCGGCGCAGCGGGCCCTTCCCCGCACGGAGCCGCGAGGAGCGGGCCGGGACCGGCACCGGGCTCGGAGCCGGAGCCGGAGCCGGAGCCGGAGCCGGGCCGGGGCCTTCCCCGCTGAGGGGAGCCCGCGGCCGCGCCTCGCCCCCCGCCTCCCGCCGCGCTCCGTGCGGGGCGGGGCCGCCGGGAGGCCGAGGCGAGGCACGCGGCCGCCGCCGCCGCCATGTCGTTCCGCCGCGCCTTGGCGCTGGCCGCCTGCGGGCTGGCCGGGGGCTCCGTCCTCTTCTCCGCCGTGGCCGTGGGCAAGCCGCCGGCTCGGAGCGGGGGAGGCGACGCCGAGCCGCGGCCGGGGACCGCCGCCGCCGCCGTGCCCGCCGCTCCCGCCGCGCCTCAGGGCTTGCTGCTGCTGCCGCCCGCCGCCGCCGCCGCCTCCTGCCCGCCGGCCGCCGGCTGGATCGAGAGAGCGGGGGGCACCGGCGGCTACTGGGACAGCAACTGGGACAGGTGGGCGGCCGGGGGCCTGCGGGGGACCCGGGGGGTGTGGGGGGGACCGGGGGTTGTGGGGGGGACCTGGGGGGCGCCGCTCGGCGTGGGGCTGGGCCGCCCGAGGGGCACCGGGGCTCGGTGAGGGGCTGCGGGCTGAGCTGAGGTGCCAGGTGCCGGGGTTATCGCCCCGGGGACGCTCGGGTCAGGCTCCGGTGCGATCGTGGTGAAGCCGAACTTGAGCGCCAACAGGCTTTGGTTGTGTCCTGGGTTTTTGTTATTATCGTTTTTCTCTTTTTTGAGATGCCCTGGGATGAAATGCCTGTATAAATAGGGGCCTCTACACGCCCAGTTACAAAAATCAAACCGATTTTCGTTAAATAAGCGGTTACTTTTCGTTTTAACCTCGTTAAAAAGTCAGCCTGAGGTAGGCACCGGAGCTGCAGGTCCCGGCCCTTCTGCTCCTGCTGGCGGCTGGCCCTGAGCTGGGCGCTGGGGTTGTGTTGGGGCCGGGGGAGCTGTCCCAGCTGCCGGGTAAATGAGCGGGGTGACAGCGAACAGCAGCTACGGGCAGCGTCCTGCCTCACCGCGTGTTAGTGTGCAAACAGTGGAGGTGCGTTATGCAGGTGACCCTCACGCGTTCGTCCCCTTTGCCTGCTCCTCGCTGTCCGCCTGTTGCGTGGCTTTGGCAGTACCTGGCTGAGATCCCAGTTCTGACTTTGGGGTGAGGTTGTTAAATGCCTTATAAATACATTTCTGGGGTGGCAGGCTGGGGGAATGGTTCTGTGAGCAGATAACCACATGCATTAATGTACTTTTAACAACCATCCTTGTGAAGTTTGACACAGAAGAGTGCAGATACCTTACTCACAGCCATCCTGTTGATCCGACCAGGTGATACACCCAGGGTGTTGCATGGGTCTCCTGTACGTGCAGGAGCACGTTGTACAGTTCGCTTTTGGGAGAAGACTAGTTACAGTTTCATTTCACGTGGCAGCACTTTATCTGAAAGGTGTCCTAATTAAGTGCCTATTAACTGGAAAGCTTGGTGTGGGAGGGGAGAATAAAAGCTTTTAATTATTGTCTAAATTCTATGGCTTCATTTTTTGAATGGTTCTTGAGAGTAGTTTTATGAGGAATAAAACTAGAAATATCTGGATTTTTAAGTGTGTTACAAGAATTAAAAAAATTGTCAGGCTGACTGATGTGTTTCAGTGACATGCAGGGCTTCCTGGAAGAGAGGTGAAAAGGGCACTGCCATGGATTAAATGGCATTTGCTGTTTAATTGCATTTAAAGACGGTCCTAGATATTGCTGTTGCTTTTCAGCAAAGTTCTGTCCAGCTATGATCTTAGGGGATTTTTTTAGGGGATTTTTTTTAGGAGGGAGCGCAGAAAGCTCCATTTGACAATTCGTGAATTTCAGCAGCCTAAAAGAACCTAGTGAAGATAAGCTTTAGCAGTATTAAGTTTTCCTGCTTGTATTTCTTTTTGTTTTTAATTAAAAAAAATAGTTTATGCGAAAACTGTAGTTAAGCTGGGTTATCTCCTCATGACTTGTTAAAGCACATGTTAGCATAAACTAACTGCAGAGGTGCTGGGGGACAAGAGGGCAGGACCTTCGCTCAGGTATTTCTTGTCAGGCGTTTCTGCCATAGGTGAGTTAATCCCTATGTTCATTTACAAGTGTGCTTGAATTTTCGTGACTTTTTATTCAGTTTTCTAACGTATTTTTCCAACATCATGTCTACTGAACCAAAAGGCATATCCTGTGAAATAGCAACAGAACTTCATGTTGTTGGGCTGTTGTTTCATTTTTAATGCTTTGCTGAATGTTAGGAGCGGTTTAAGGAAGGTGCTGAGCCTCATTCTTTAGCAGAAATCTTGTCTTTACTACGGCAAATGCCACCCTTGCTGTGAACTGCAGGTATGTGAGGCGGCAGTTCTCTGTGACCAATTTACTTTGCCTCAAACTGAATAAAATTATACTCTTGATTTAAAATCGATTAACAGATATAGAAGCAGGTTTAATTATAATAATGGAAGAAGTGAAATCTGTGATGGATTGAATAAATTTAACTGTTCTTTTAGGAGTAAGATCAAGCGAAAGCATTTTATAATCCGAGATGGAGAGACATAGTAGCGGATTTGTATTAACGGGTAGAGGCTCAGTGCAGGGAGGGGACCAGGGGACTAATCTGAGGCAGATTTGGACAGGGTTGATGATGATAGCGCAGCATTGGTGTCAGCAGCAGAAATCTGTGCCGCTAATCTGCCTCCCTGGGGGTTCGAGGGGAAGATCTGCCTGGTGTCCTCTTGAGGAATGGGTGATGTGCAAGAGGAGGGCAACGGATGGTGTGCAGAGAGGAAGGTTGGTGTGCAGCGTGACAAAATGAAAGAAAGATGAAAGTGGCTTCAGGGCAGAGAGTGATTTAAAAAGTTGAAAGTATAAATGAATGCTTCAAATTTAAAAATAAAAAAATGAGTTCCTGGAGAGACCTGATGTGACCTAATGTAAAGCACAAAATAATTCTCTGGGTGCACTTCAAAAAGCTGAAATATTTCTAGGATATTGTTTTGTTGTTTTAGTTAATGTGGTTGATAAAGTGCAAATTTTGTAGGTTTAGTTTATCACAGGGTCTTACAGTTGTAAAACGTTTTAATTGCTTTGGAATTAGTCGACACCTCTTTTTCTTTTCCTGAGTGTCATTCCTGGTTGTTTTTTCCTGTCAAGTAACCTACCAGGGTGCCTGTGATTTTTCACTGAAAATTTTGAGAATGATTATTAAATCATCAGGAGTTCAATATAAAGTCCCCAGTAATGTTTATAATCTTCTTGTCCAGACAGGCTGTAGCTTTTGTGTGTTTTAGTGGACATCATCTGTTTATACTAGGATTTAACTCTCTTCATCGCTTGCTTTTTTAATCACTAGAATTCATTTAGAGGTGGTGTTTGAAATTATTGAATGTATCTGTCAATTATACATTTAACCCATGGCATCAACTTACCTTATTTTTTTTAATGCAGGCTTTTAGTTCTAGCATGGTGGTTTCAATCAGTTTTGCAATATACATGGCTAAAGAGTCAATTTTAGTTCCTCAACTATAAGTCAGATTATTCGTCTGTAGAATTCCTCTGTCTTTTAGCTTCCCCTATCTAAAAACGATGTTTTAAATGTGTGTGTTTAGGCGTGAACCACTGGCTCTGATCAACCTCAAAAAGAAAAATGAAGAAACTGGGGAAGAAGAGCTTGCCTCCCGCTTAGATCACTGCAAAGCAAAAGCCACCAGGCACATCTTCCTTATCCGTCATTCTCAATACAATTTAGATGGCCGGGCTGATAAAGATAGAACTCTGACCCCACTTGGTATGTATTACTAAAAACATCTTTCTTCTTATTTTAAGAAAAGTGCTTGTCAGCGCTGCCGTCCTTATGAGTACGGGTCGGTAACTCAGCTCTGTTCTGGTCTCACTGCCAAAGCTTAATCCACTTTCTGGATCCTTTGTGTCAGAAAGATGGTACAAGTAAATCTGTTTTTTCAGTTTTTGATCTTCTAAATCCAAACATTAGAACGTGCTTTTAGGCATTTGAAGAACTCTTAATGCTAAAGAAACTTCATAAAGGAAATTTCCTGTTCTTTTAAGGTTTTTCAGCAAATTTTCACACTAGCTGATGTAATTCCCCAGGGCTAAGGCTTTTGTCTTAATCTTATCTCAAAGGTAGTTACAGAGCTAGGTTTCTCTTTAAACAGTGGGTTGTGTTTGTTAATTTCCTGATCTATCCTTATTTTTCAAGGTCGAGAGCAGGCTGAATTGACGGGACGCAGGCTTGCAAGCTTGGGGTTGAAATTTGATCAGATCATCCACTCCTCCATGACAAGAGCAACTGAAACAACTGAAATTATAAGCAAGTACCTTCCAGGTAAGTGACTTCTGTTAATTTTTCAGCATCTTCTGATCCTTAAAACTGCTTCCAGTAAAATTCTAAGCTTGTCCTTAAGGTGTAGTTGAGCCATTATTAGCCAACTTCTATACCTATGTGAATATGTCTATAAAGAAACTAACACCCCTAATTCTGCTGGTTTCCAGCTTATCTTTAAAAAATATAAGTGGGAGCCGCCTCTCTGAGTGACTGGCAGGTGCCTGTATATGTTTCTGTCAGATAACTCTCCTGGTTACTCTTCTCTTAGGCATTTTGTAAAGCAAGGGCTGTTGCAGGTCATCAGGGTTGTCTCAGTCCTTACCTGGTCTCAGGGGGCAATAGTGCAGGCGAGAAGAGGGCCTTAAACTCCAGTTCTTGTAGTGATGTACGATGGATTAGCTAACAGGCCTTTATTGTGTGCTGGGCTGTTCCTACCTGCAGGGGAAGATGTGGCATGCTCAGAGGTGATACGTATTTTTGCAATTTGTGTGAGTGGCTGCTTTGTTTGCAGGGCTTTGGGATGTTGTGCGCTTTTTTTTTTTTCCTGCCACTCAGAGATACCAGAATCTAAACTTAAAGGTAGTTGACTGTAGATAGTTCTGTCTAGGGCATTCTTTTGTTATTTTAGCAGATAGTAAGATATGGCTAGGTAAAAGTCTGTTCTCTTACATAATCAGTGATTGCTTTCTTGCTTGTGCTGCTATTTAAAAAGAAGTTCCCTTCCTCGGACTAAAATATTAATATAAACATATCAAAAGTGAAGCATTAACTTTAATTAGCCTAATTAGTGAACATGAACATTAAGATTAATACCCTTACAAATACAGTTCTTCAAAATGCAGCAGACTGGGAAGTCAACTTGCTATGCCAAATTGTTTTGGCTGTTCTCAGTTGGAATAAACTTCACCTCGCTGATGACAAACCAGTTGTGTTGGAGAGATGTACACACCTTGATGGGAAATGTTTAGACTAAAATGTCGTTATTGTGGAGAGGAAGGCTTCCTCAAAGAGCATAAAAAAAATCTGTTGAGCAGATGTGGGTCTGTTTGCAGGGACGTGTGAAGTAACAACTCCTTTCTGAATGTGTATTTAATATTTCAGGAGTCAAAAAAATTAGTACTGATCTGCTGAGAGAGGGAGCACCTATAGAACCAGACCCTCCAGTCTCTCACTGGAAACCAGAAGCTGTGGTAACTTTTTACTTACTTTTTGTTTATTTTCATTTTTATATTTTTGAATATACTTCAGTTGACAAAAGCTATAGCTCATGGTATCTGAGCTGATGCTTTTCATCATAAACCTTAGATAATTGCATAGTTTCCTTCTCCTCAGTAAGTGTACAGAACCAGTGAAATAACTTAAAAATCTGTGTGTTAGTTGAGCCTCAAGTGTGGACCTCCCTAAAGAAGAAATTGTCAGAAGATGTAGCCCATCTGCAAATGCAAATAACGGCGCATGCTGCTCTGAGTTATGTTTAATTCTGAACTCTGTGCCATTAGCAGTATTATGAAGATGGAGCTCGAATTGAGGCTGCATTTCGAAACTTCATTCATAGAGCTGATGCAAAGCAGGAAGAAGACAGCTACGAGATCTTTGTCTGTCATGCCAACGTGATCCGCTACATTGTCTGCAGGTATGTGTTGCATTGCATGTTCATCCCTGTTCTTTAAAAGGTCATAGCTTTGCTGAAATCATGTTGGCATATTGCACTGCTGAGCTTGGTGATCAGTTGATTTGTGCGTTTGAGGTGGCTGGAGATGAGTGCTTGCATTGTGAGCAACTGCTCCTGCAACTTCACAGGACGAATTTGGAGATAGAGGAAATATGCGAAAATTAGAACACTGTACAGTGAAAGTGAAAATGGCCAAATCAGTGAGACTTGATAACTTTTGTGCGTCTGAACAGTCTCTTTAATACTGCATGCTTCTGCTTCACACAATCCTGAAGATAATACTTTTGTGTAGACTGTTGGAAAAGACGACAAGTAGAGCATCTGACTGGATGCCTCTCTTTGAGATGATGTGAATTTGATCTTAAATAATGAAAGATTGATTTAGTTTTGGGGATTCTTTATTAGTTGATTTATTTTTTGTATTATGTTCAAATTGTATTAGTATGTTTTTGCAAAACATCCAGTATTGGATTGGAGGGAAGAGGGCATCTTTCAACTAACATCAAGGTGGCCCGTGAAGGAGAAAACAGTTCTGGATCTTTTCCTGTCTCCCTATCCAGTCACTTGCATCTGCTTTGTTCTTTCTCCTCATCAGCAAAGTGGTATCTGTTAGATAATTTGTCTTGAGCAGGATAGATACGATTAAACTTTAATCTGATCAATAGCTGCAACAATTTCGGTTAGCTTATTTTAGCTGAGCTAGTTACATGCTAGCCTGCCTGCTCTGTGGACTGCTTTAGAGCTTTTCAAAATTGCTATACTTAAGATTATTGATCAGGTACACAGAGTATTCTTCCCTGTGCCAAAAGAGATCGTCTTTCTGCTACCTAGGCTTTTTCTGAAATACTTTATACTTTTTCTCATTGCTATTTCTTCAATTTTCTTTTCACCTTACCTTTGATATCTAGCATTATGGGCTATCTGATAACAATTACATGCAATCCATATAGTGTTCCTTTTGAATTTAGCTTGACTGTAACTGTTACTTACAATTTTATTTTTTTTTTAGACTTTCTAAAGTACTGTTGTCAAAAAACATTTTTTTTCCTCAGTATCTAAGACAAAAGATGTTTGAGACAACTTACTATTTTCTTGAGTCGTTACTGCAAGTGGTTTAACTCTGAGGCTTGTCAGTTAGGAATTTTAGAATAGCTGGAGACTAAAAAGACCTGTGAGACCGTATTTGTACAGAAAGCAGAAGGTTCTCTCTTTTTTCTCTTCTGGGGAACAGTATCATTGATGAAAACAGTTCTGGTGAGTTCTTTCTATGGGCGCATGCTGGTAACTAGAACCAACTGTATATCAGTACCTCTTCTCTGGTGTTATTAGTTATGCTATTTTAGCCTTCCCAACAGTAGGTGCATACGTGCAGTGTGCTGCTTATGCCTGTGGTCTGCTGGGGAGACTTACTGGGGAGAAGTGAGCCGTGTGCTCTACCTGTCCTGAACAGCGCAGGGTTTTGTGCTACTGCACTTGGCCTAATGACCAGCTGCGCATAGAGCTTCTGTCATCCTGTTTGGTACTGGGTTGCTCAGAGCACTCCCAGCTACCAGACTCCATGAGAGCTTCTACCTTCTGTCAGTTTGAATTAATCCTATCTATATTAATCACATTCATCTGCTGGAATCCGCTTATGGAAGTGTATTCTTGACACTGGTCCAGTTACCAAAACTGCAGTTTGGGATCTGTTGCACAAAAACAATACTTTTTCATTTTTTTCCAAAGCTGACTCTGTAGGACATTTGAATGCAAGCTGCAAAATGACCATTTTTTATTATCTGGAACAGAAGGTGATACTGTCAACTTCATGTTAATATAACTGTTGATGAACGAGTAGTAATGTTTTTCTTTCCTTTTTTTCTTTTTTGTCTTAATAGAGCATTGCAGTTCCCCCCAGAAGGCTGGCTGCGAATGTCGCTTAACAATGGCAGTATAACTCACTTGGTGATACGGCCAAATGGAAGAGTGGCACTCCGAACACTGGGTGACACAGGTTTCATGCCTCCAGATAAAATCACGCGCACCTGAATGAGTGAAACAGCTGGCTACCCAGGAGCTGCCTCTAGACTCTTTGCACTAGAACATTCAGCTACAGTACCACTAGGTTTTTATCTGTTAAGATGTGATGCTGTCTTAAAATGTCCTTTAGCCCCTTGCCTCCTTCATACTTATTCATATCTGCCTTTCAGTCCAGAAAAGAAGAAATCTTTCTAAGCCTGAAGCTGTCCAGTCCTCAAGTATTCCCCAAAACTTGAAGCTCATCTGTGGAATACAAAAAGATTGAATGTCCATGTGCTCAGCAGCTACAAGAGCACGGACTTTTTATTTCCCTGTGAACTTCTATAACCAAAGCTTGCTCCTGTGGATATTTTTCTTGTGCAGGAAAATAATGATATGGGAACTGGAAAGAGCAGCCTTTATCACACTGCAGCTAAAACTGAAGATGAGCCAGCTTGTTCCAGCTCTTGCAGAGGAAGTGACAAACTGAGGGTATTTTGCTGTTTGAAGGACAAAGGGATAAAGCTTCAGTATTTGTAAGCTGTTGAGGATGTATGTTTATGTTGTCTCATTGTTTCCCTCTGCCCCCTAAAAGCTCGTGTAAACTGTGCCTGGGCCTTGTAAAGAAAAGAGAGTAAAAAAAGATTTGCTTCAGAGCTGCGGTGCTAGAATTAACTGCTGCTTAGATTAAGTGTTCCTGCATCCCCAGTGAGTACTTTAAGCTGTTCTGAGCAATGTTTTTCAGTCTTGTAAGGCCTTTTTAATTAAAACTTGTCTGTAGAAGGACATAGGGGTGAGTTTTGTAGCAGAAAGATGGAAGGAATGTAAAGCAGTTATCTGTGCGTTCTTTACTTTGTGTTTGCAAGGAGTACAGTTGTTTTTTTTTCCATTTTTTCCTGCTTTCCCCACTTGCTTTATATTTTTGGTACCATGATTTCAGAGTAGAGAAATAACAGCACAGAGTTTGAGGTAATGGCACTACAGGTCAGAGGTTCTGCAGTGTTGGAGCGAACTGTTGCTTAAAGCTGCTGTTGCTCACATAGTGAAAAAGGATCTGTGGGATGTTCTGTCTGGGCAAAGTGTGAGTATAAACATCAGGCAGAATGCTTTAAGTTGCTCCCTTGTACAATTTTGACTGGACTTGTTCTAGGAAACAGCTGCTGGACTTGTTCTAGGAAAAATGCACATGGTTGAGAACTAAGTTATTTTTGAGGGAAAAGCTCAGAAGCATTTGATTTTAAGGATGTTTGATGGGCACCTGAGCCACGCTAGTAAGTCTGCGTACAATGCCTGTAATACTGAAAACTTTCTTTGTTTGCGTACTCTGCCTTGGTGATGGCTAGTACACATCCAGCAGTACGGTGAAAGTAAGGCATTGCATGTCTTATAGGTTCTCTTATCCCAAAAATCTTGAAGAAACCTCAAGCTTACTTCTGTCAGAGCTTTGAGGCATCATCGTGGCACACAACCTAACAAGACAAGATTTAATGGCTCGTTTCATACAGGACTGCTACATCAGAATGACTTAAAGGAAACTGGGGCTGGTAGGGAACAAAATATGGTAGTTGTAGTGCACGTTTCCCAGGGGCAGCAGGAAACCCTTGTGATGTATGTCTCATTGATGCAATGAGAATAATTTATCAGTTTTTGTCTATTAACTTTTTAAAAGTTTTGAATAAAATAACTGGTCTGTCTTTCTTTCTTGTCCCTTCAGTTGATTAGTAAAATGCTGTGTCATTTACCAGCACATGGAACGGGAACACGAAGGCAAGTAAGACGAAAATTCCACACACTATGTACATATCTCAAAGGTGTTAACAAGTCTTCTAAAGGTCAAGGTTAAGTGCACTTTTTTATTTACACATGTGGAAGAAACGGCTTTCTTTTCCCTTCTTCCCTCTCCCCATTCTTGGTGGTGGTCACCCCAAGTGCGCGTACAAAACATCTTTGCACAGGTACAGAAATTAGCAACATTTTTTTAGTGGCACTAAAAAGGTTGAGGGGGGTGTGTATGAAATCTCAAATTAAGATAGTATGAAGATAATTTTTATTGTATGCAGACTTCTTTTCTCTTAAAGATTATGAAAGTACTTAAGTAGTGGCTTAATAATCAAACCTCATTGTGCGCACATATACAAAGGACGTGAGTAATGAGCAATTTAACCGTGTCATGGTATCAACCCCACCTACTTACCACTATGCCCCATTAAGCAAATACATTGTGACACTTTTAGCACTCATTTATTTTTGAATAGAAAGCTGGGTAACTCTGTGTTTGTTTTTAACATGACACTTGGCTAATTTAAAAAGAACAACAAAAAAAAACCCTGATCTCTTGCACCTTTAAAAGTAAACTGAAGCAATTCCAATCTGATATAGTGTCTCCACAGGCTCTGTGTGGAAGAGCTTTACTTCACAATGGTGACTGATCAATCGCTACATAAATTGCTCCTATTTTAAACAGACGAAGAAAATACATTGTTAGAAAAATTCCCTTGTAAAATGCAGTACAACTGGAGTAATGCAAATTATGTAACAAATAAAAAAATATTCTCTTGACTGAACCAAAACAAAATTACAAAGTGGAAGGCAGGGTACGGTGGTGGTAGGGTAGGGAAGTGTCTTAGTGTGTTTTCGTGTGTGTGTATACACATACATAACAGTAATATACATTTAAATATTAAAAAAAAAAAAGAGAAAGCAAAGCATAAAAAGGAAAAAATACTACTGTGTTAGTATCAGTCTCCTGGCTCTGATAAACCCTTATCAAAAGCGCAGCGTTGCCATATGACAAATTAAGAATGGCCAGATATCTGCTTAGCAACTTTCCCTATGACTTTGTCTTTACCTTGATATCATGCAATTACTTCCCTTTATCATTTGAATAATTTCTCAAGAATGACAAAGACATAATTTACATTGAATTACTGACCTTCCCCCCCAAACCTTTTTAATTAAAACTGTAGGAATTTTGAGCCTTCCAACAGTAGTTTGAGACCACAGAGACTGCTGCATCAAACAACTGAAAAAAATACGAAAAAGTCAAGTTAATATACTTGGTAACATAGTCGGTTAGTTGTTTAAATGTCTGCTAAAGAATGACACCCACCCCAAGTTTGTTGTCTGGAATATCTCTGAATGACAGTCATTTGAGTAAAATGTTTTTCCTAATGTTCAGATTATTGGAAAAAGAATTATAAAGAAAGATCTAATTAAGTGTTTATTTTTAAAAAATAATTAATTTCTAAAATAGGAATGTTCTTCCACAGTGCAGAGCTGTTGCACCAAATAAACTTAGAAAGAGAAGTTAAAATACGTTCCATTCCAGAAATCCCAGAAGAAAAACTTTGTGTGGCCCACTGCAAGCGGGTGCCACTTTTTTAAGCTTTAAAAGAACAAAAGTTTAATTAAAAAGGTATGTTACAAAAGGCACTATTGAGCTTGCAAAAGCATTAAGTGCAGTTTTCAGGTTTATACCAAATAATGAAGCCATTTAAGTGTGTATGAAACAGTCACTAGTGAGCAATAGCCATCAATCCTGTTAAGGTTTGTATTTGTAAAGCCAGGCTCTGTACCGGTGAGAGCTACAGGTGGTGAAGGGACCAGTACTAAGTAAGTGGTAACAGCCTGCCTACCATTAGTGTTTCTTTAGCCATACATTTAGGTTACAAAAGTCCCAGAAGGCTATCTACTCACATTCCATGTGCCATCCATGAATCCTAATCCACCTTTTTTTTTTTATTTTAATTGCACAGCCTTTTAAGGTTTTAATTATTTTTCTAATCAATTTTGTGTTGGAAATATAAGATAGTTTGCCTTTTTTTTTTTTCTGTTTCCTTTTTAAATGTATTTATTTAAAACAGCAGTACTAGAGACCTCTTTCTGGAAGCTTTCTTTCAAGCAACATTACAAACATTAAACTGTCTTGAGTTTTTGAAAAAGCAGTCTTCAGTCTCAGCATTGTGCTGTCAAAATAAGTCACTTTCACGGAAGGCTAAAGAAAGAATACAATTTTTGACTCCTGTAATAAAAGATCATTACCACATCCAGGCTAGAGGCATAGTGAAAGTGTAGATTTCAGTGAAAATAGTTATAGTCCTTACTCATCTCTTAACAGTTGGGAAATAAGTAGCTGTATCACAGGCCACTGCATACCACTTTAATATATTACAAACTAGACCATTAAGGTATGTTGCTGGTAAACTTGCTGAAATTATTGCTGATGTGCTTTTCTGTAATAACTATTAACATCTGCTAATGTTGAAAGCTTTCGTGGGGAAAAACAAACTAATTTTATTTTTTAAACTTAAAACTAACCTTTAGCAGAATACCAGTAATTTCTACAGTGCTCCTTTACTAAAACACTCATTAGTATCATGGTGTTTGTAACAGCCTCAGATCAGGTAAAACTTGAGGTTTTCTGTGTAAATACATGCATACATATATATGTGTGCATATATGCGTGTGTGTGTGTGTGTGTATTCAACTATCTAGATCAACCTGCTGGCTGATTATGCACAAGGGTATCACACTCATACCCATCACTGAAAGGTGGTTGTTACTGAGGCTCTGCCTTAGGCTTTTCAATTGCCATGTTCCCCTGCAAGTGGAAGAACATTTTACAGCTTGCCATCCATTACTTCTAATAAGATTTCTGGTAAGACTTTGCTGCTGATGTGCTTCCTTCAGACTATCCAGGCAAAGAAATGTAGTTGAGGGCTAATGAGTTATTTGTGATGACAGCTGGTGATAGTAAAATACCACCATTTCTAAGTAAAGGTTCAGCTCACTGCTCTACTGGCAACAAGGGTTAATTCATAGCTACTGGACAACTGCACTGACTGTCACTAACTTCTTGCATATCACCAGTAATCTATCATCTCATATATGGCATAAAGACATATATTCAATTTTTGCAACATAGATTTGTCCTCAATTGAGGAAAAATAAATAGCCAAGTGCAAACTTCATGTCACTTTAGTAACATTGTAATTTTTTCCTCCACTCTAACAAGGAAAATAAATCATAGTTTAGTGAGTAGGAGGCTCTGAAAAATAACGCAGTTTTAACAGCGCATGGTTGATACAAGCTGGACTGTAGCGCCCAGGGCTCCCAGGGTCTGGAGAGAATGAGGCAGCATTGCCATATTTCCCTGGACTTCCCGTCACAGGACTGTTTCTTCCTGGACTAGAATACACTGAAGCATTTGGTGGGCCAGCAGCAGTGCTTTGGGACTTGAATCTTCCCTTCAGTGCCGGACTTGGCCAACTGGAAGAAAGACAAAGGCATTTTGCATTTCGTTAAGAAAACTGCAATAGAGAGAGCGAGCAGTGGCGTTACTCGGTGTCACCTGCAAGTCAGTCTTAGAAATAATTTACCATGAGAGAAGCACTGTAACTGATAGATGTTTGAGAAGAGAAAGTGACAGCACAAATATATCACATTGATTTAGACATGTTGCTTAATTAATTAAATGTAATTTTCTCCAGAATGGCCATGAAGAAGAAGCAGGTGCTTGTGAAGCACCGTGACAATTTTGGTCCAATGCTCCCATAAAAAAAGGGGCATTAGGAGCAAAATCCACCTGAGCTTGGTTAGTGCCATAGGTATTGTGGCTCATTTGGTTGGCTTTGCAGCAATACCTTTGCCTGTCAGATGAGGAGTACGACTGCACCGCATGTTTCCATTTGTAAATAAGGGGGTACTTCTGTGGATCAATCTGTTCTGCTTCTATAGCTGCTAAGACATCACTGTCCAGCTTCGAGGGCTGTTCCCTAGAATAAAAACAGAACAAGATAAAAGAGAATGACACATCTGTCCAGGCAATAAGCCATCCCAATTCTGAAACGTTTTTTATAAAAGCAAATTACCCATGTTCCTCTATAAACAGTTTCTGTATGAACTTTTTCCAGCAGGTCCAGCTATAAATAACTGTCCATTATTACACAGTAGCCTCATTTTAAAAGTTTTGAAAACTTAATCTGAGGACATCCCAACAGTATAGTAAACACTTTGTTACCCTAAACTAGGCTCACCATGAAGTTACAAGTCCATCAGATGAATAGTAAACAACAAAGTTACCTGAAACTGTGATTTGGAAAGGTTTTGTTCTTTGCATTTCAGATGCAGTATTCAGGTAATTAATTGCAAGCGCTGTATGGCTACTGTACAAGCACTGAAGCACCTTAATAAAAATTGCTTAGTTTCATGTGAACTTAACCTTGCTGCCAGTGATACTACAAAAAGCATTTTGTTTTGCGTAGATGGACCAAAGGACAAAAAAAAAAGATGATTCATACCCAAGCAGAAATAATTTCTTATTTGTGGGTGAAGTCTTCAACAGAAATTTGTGGGAAGGAGGCTCTTGACATATTTGTGCCTTATTAGTCTGAATTCCAGATTCCATGGCCAATCGCTCCTTTTCTGATGGTATTTTGTGCTCTGTCCTTAACTTGGCCTCTCCGGGTTTACTTGTAGCACTTGCCTCAGAAGAACTTGCCAGTGCAACCGCATAGCAGGTCTTATCCAGATGGTCCTTGGCTATTCTACCCTGACTTATTCTTTGAGCCAGAATTCTCTCATTCACAGTTTTTTCACTGATTTTACTTGATTCTCCTGCGCCCTCTTGTTCTCGGAAGGTCAGGCTTTCGAATTCTGACATCATACTGCAAATGGGCAATACGCGACATTCTTCTCCATCACGCAAGTGCTTTCTGTCATTAATTATCCTTTCACTGGCCACAGGATTACAAAATCCATTTTTGCTGGAAGAAGCCACCTTTTCATAGTGCCTGGGGTGATCCGATGTTTCTATGATGTTTACTGTACGCTCCAGCGACAAGATATCACACTCAGAGTCTCCAATAGCATCGATGCTAGGTTCTTTGGACACAATAGGTGGGCTGTTATTCCGTGCTGCGTTTTGTCTGTTTTTAATTTCTTCTAAGCTCATGTCATCATCATCCTCATCCAAAAATGCTCCAACAGAAATAGAATTGCAGCACTTTTTGCTCTTGCCTGTAACCAATTTTAATAAGAGCAACACATAAGCTGACTTGCAACAGAACTCCCATCAGATAAATAAACTAGGAACAAAACCAGTCTTTATGCCTTACTTTATTTATTGAGGCCCTCTGTAATTTTATTTATGCAGCAGATTGAACTAACGTAACTTAAACCTACAATGCAAAACGACAACCTCATGGATTAATCTTTTTTGCAACTAACCTTTTACATCCTAACTGTTTGAGAACCTTATTTCCTACACTCCTTAATTCAATCATTAGCCAGCAACAAAAGGATAAAATCCAAAAGCAGAAAAGGCTAGGAAAACATTACTAATATGGAACAGTGCACGTTTCTGTCTCCTCAATGGAACAGATGCTTACAACTACTCCAATGATTATCCTTCAGGGTCTTGTCCGCCCAGGTTTATCCCAGTATCAGAGCTCCTTCAGATCCATAATCACAAAGGAAATGAGGAAGGAGCACAAAGATTTGGGAGCAGTGTGTGTAGTCCATACATAGCAAGCAGTGATTTAAGGTGTTCTAAAAGCTTCCTGGGTTTTGTTGAGTCTAAATTTCATCCTGAAGTGTAAATAGCTATTCCAGTAATTTAAGAAGTTATTTATTCTGTATCTGTGGATTACAAAATTCCATAATCTACAAAGAAATTTCCAAATGCTCTGGAAAAAAACATACTGAAAGCAGAACATTCTTACAGGAATTTCATTTAGGGGCTATAATCACGTAAATAACTTCTAATATAAGATAAAGAACATCTAATGAGGTCTGTTCTAATTCTCCCATGTTCACATTGTTGTTAGCTACTTTTTCAATGCTATAATCAGACTGTTTGGATAACAGATTAATAATAGCAACCACAATAGGTGAATACCATTTCCCTGGGCACCATGCTTTTCCCTCCCTCCTCTCCCTAGGTACAACCTGTTGTTTGCAACATTTGCCTTTTTCTTACCAGAAGGATGTGGAGTTTTAAATCTATTGCAGGTTTCATTTTCCCCTGTCTCTTGCTGAGCCTTTTCGCTCATTTCCCGATGACTCAGGTACTCTTCTAATTTTCGCAACCCCTCCTGGGAAGACAGATCAACAAAACAGCCCAGAAATTCCCAGTATTCAACCCACGGGAACCCCAGTTCATGAGCTAACTCCCTGCAATAAATAAAATAAAACGAATCATTTGTGAAGACATAAATATTAGTTTGACAATAACTTTTTTCTGAATACATTTTATCAGCTATTAATAGGAGTATAAATGTGCAACTAGGCAACACAATCCCGCAACAATCAAGAGTCTGTGCAAGCGATACACATGCTGTTAGCAAGCATAGCATCGTGTTTCTTTAGAATATTTTTCCAATGTTACCTGTTTTTACAGTTAGCACCATACGTATTGCAATTTTTAAGCTGACTGTATCTAGACATCAGATGGACACGAATCCACACCAATGTAGGCATAATTTGAATGACACTCCATTTAATAGCTTTCTTTCTTATTATTTTGGAATGGGAGAAGGTAAAGAGGAAGCAAGGGTTTTTTTTTTAAGGAAAGGAGTGTGATCAGCTAGTAACGAAGTATGGTTTTTCTCTATATATTGCTGATACAAGGTATTTTAACAGCAAGGACACATGATAACACACACACGGTTTTTGTAAAGCAGAACATTTGTATTAGGACCTTCTCATTCTGCTATCTTTTTAATAGTTCCACATTTTCCAGAATAAGTAGTTTGAGCGTAATTTTAGATCTCCTGACAAATCAGTTGAGTGAATGTTTGGGAAAAGCATTCAGTATGTATCATCAAAACTGAAATATTTTGTTATTGGCAAAGCTGGAAAGCCATGTCTCATAGTTTTAGATGAAGTATTTTGTTCACACAAAAGAACAGTAAAAATCCAGGCACAGTATAGTCTATAAAATATTTCTGGCAAATAACTTTTGCCCAAGCAGATGTTCGCTAAGTAATAATTGTACTCTTAGTACAAGTGTTTTGCTTTTAATTGCGCTATTGGTAATTCTCTATACTGATACTCTATTAGATACCTTCCAACTCTTTCAACACCTCTTTCCAGATCAGATTTCCTGACATTGTGAAAGAAGCCAGCTTTCTCTCGGGGTGGAGTCTTCCACAGCCTGCGAAATTCTTCAGCCTTTAAAAAAAGAAATAATTTTTTAAAAATCACCACATACAATATGAAAGTAAACCAGTGCTGGCACAATGCCTACCTATAAGGTCTACAAGACATTTTGCTGTGCTCTGTCTACATGTTCAGTCTCTAGTCAAAAAAACTCAGGTTCTGCCACAAGTATTGCTCAATTCTAGCTATGAAACATCTCATTTTGGATCTAAGGTTATTCCTCCCAGTGTGTTTATTAGCTTACTTTGGTCTCATAACTGTTCATTAAAAGAATAATGATGACAGTATATAACCACCTTTACGTAATCTGTATTGATACTAGGTCTAGGTGGTTTTAATTTGTATGCAGCAGGAAATAAGAGGTGTGTCTTACAACATTATAATTTTATTTAATGACAAATGCTCATTTGTTTAGAGGCTTCCACGATGCAAAGGTGGTGTTTTTACATGTATGTATCTGATTCCACAGACTTTTTTCAATTGTTATAATATATTCTTGCTGTTTATTCAGAAGTTTGAATTTGAACTCCCAAACTTTATGCCTTTATACATGCAACAGTGACTAGGATCTCTAACTGTATGTCACCAATCAAAATAATGCATTATTTACAACCTATGTAAAAATTTTCGAGTATAAAGCATATTTACATTTCTGTCAGGTGAACAGTAAATTGACCAAAAAGCATCTTTGCAAGCAAAAAATCTTAAGCATTTTCATAGAACTCTGTCCCGTAGGAATTGAAGCATCACAAGACGGAACATTCTTAATCTCATTTACTCACTATGTCTAAAGCTGTTGTACTGTCAGCATGGTCATATGAAACAAGAGTCAAGGAAATTCCTATGAATTTAAAGTACATTTCACTGGTATCTAAGTATTCTTCATGAAAACAAAAGACTTTTCCTACTATACAATCACTACTCTTCCAAAACTATCCAGTAGCCACTACTTCCTCATCAGCTTTTCCATTTAGAAAAAAATATGAACATTAATTCAAGAAGCAAAGGCATGATGAACTACTGCAAACTTCCTAGAAATGAGACAAAGATGTATTTTTTAAACCCAGTTCACAGCAACACGTAAAGGCTTGTTTTGCATTAGAAAGTTAGAGAAATTATCTGTGAGACAATGCGAAGTTTGTTAAAGAGTACTCTTTGACCAAATAATCAAATTCTATTTGATTTAAATAGAATACAGTAACAAAAAGAACAGAAAAATTTTCTTTTGACTAGATTGGCTTCTGCAGAGAGAAGCTGTGGCTGGCTGCCCCATCCCTGGCAGTGCTCAAGGCCAGGCTGGATGTGGCTTTGGGCAACCTGGTCTGGTGGGAGGTGTCCCCGCCCATGGCAGGGGGTTGGAATTGGGTGATCCTTAAGGTCCCTTCCAACCCAAACCATTCGCTGATTCTATGAAATTTCCACTCTTACTTACGCCACCTGTTTCTGTGTTTTCAGCAATAAAAAGATTCTGTAGTTTTCCCTCACTATGGAAGAAAACCCTGTTCAAGATTAAGAAAGCCACGATCTATAACAGGAGCAACAATGTACTGTGCGTGTTTTCTCCTTACTGGAGAAAAAAAATAAAAAAAGGGAAAATAAGGCATTAGAGTTGGATGGAGTTCTCGTTATATCCTTACCTTTGAGGGGCTCATGGGGCCTGCAAAAGCTCTTATAGACAACACTGGATCTTTGGGGCTGCCAGGGTATTTAGATAAAGGTGTCTGGGGGATCTCGTCTGTCTGATCCGGTGACCAGGGTGCACCAATTACAGGAGCTGAGGAATTGTCTTCTGCTCTCAGCAGTGGTACATAGTATCGACCTCAAATACAATAATACAAAGCTTTCTTAACTTCATGTTACGTTAGCCTGCTGTTTCTTCCAATAAAATCAATCTTTCTACTTTACCATCTGACTTTCATTACTAAGAATACTTGTATACTTGTAACGCTCATAATTCAAACTCACTGTTTCAGTTTTTATTGACTGCTTGCAGGTTGTAATGCAGTTCAGGCTCCCTTCCCTCTCAAATGCAAAAATACATGCATTGATACACACGACGATTCCTAAAGCTTGTCAGAAAAGTTCAAAACTTAGTTTTCCAAATGCCCAAACTTACACGTGACAAAACAGGGAAATCTTTCACGTCAAGGAAATTACATGACTTCCAAACATGACAAATAAACCTCCTGCTCTGTAGATGGCTTTTGTTTGCTTTTAGATTAAATTTGCTGCTATAGACTCTTTGGATAGAATATGGGCCATGACTGCCTTAAGAGCTATGAAGAAACCCTTGTGATCCATCCAGTAAGAGTACTGACCACGTAATTTAAAAGACACAGTAAGTTTTCTGTTCCTTGCCAGTTTTAGAGTTTCTTTTTGATTTTTTACAGCACTTTACAGTAGCACCACTTATGAACAGAAATGCTACAGAAAACAAAGAAGATAGCAAAGGTCCTGGTGAAAAATAAAACGTATCATATGCCTGATATAGTATAAAACTTTGAATACAGACCTTTCAAATACTCTCTTAGTTTTTCTTTCAATTCTGCAGATTTATTCTTGCTTCTCTCACACACTACCTGTTAATATAATATTAGTTGTTTATTAATAAAACATAAGGCATCAATCTCCAGTCAAGCATCAATCTCCAGTCAACTGCAATGAGTTCTTGAATAGTCACATTACTGGCTTCTACCAATCTCATCCAGTTCTTTTAATTCATAGTTAAATAACCACTAAAATACATCCACATCCATAAAATGGACACTGTAAAGAAAAAACAGGGAATCATAAAATCCAGAACTTTCTTTTGGATATATTCAACACAAAATATTTTTAATGTTATCAGAGATTTACACTCTAATCATGGCACTAGTATCTTAGACTTCTATCTACAGTAGGTCAGTAAACATTCAAACTTGAAAAATACTACTAAAGCATAATGTTTTTGTTGTGGACACTGAGAGACTTACTTCTGCTGGAGTTTGATCATATTTGTTCCTTGGATTTTTTACAATAGCTGGGTGTGAGGTAAGCACATTAACAACATCCAAATTCCCAAACTTGCAGGCAAAATGCAATGGAGTATCAAATCCCTGTGATGGGAAGGAGGGAAAATTCACATCTATTTGGAAACACAATAGTCAATTCCCTGTACTTTATTTTGAGACTAGAAAAAGTAACCGAATGTTGTGACGGATTGACCAAGCTCTTAATAGATCATTTCTCACCATACTGTGGAATAATGATCATTAAAAAATACAAAACCCATGAACAGCTCTTTTTTCCTAGAAATGACCCCTTCTATTGTCTTTCCTTCTCCCTTGCGCTTCCTTAACCCCTTCCAGTTGTTTTCATAATAGTAAGAAACTGACAAACGCACAAATCTTACCATTTTATCTGGTGTATTAAGGTAAAGGTCAACAATATATCGGATGCGATTCTTTAACATTGTACTATCATCATCTGGATACATAAGCCGCATAAATTCGGGATTTTCCAAAGTGTCCAGTAATAACTGGCAGATACCAGGTTGATTCTCTTTGGCAGCAACATGCATGACATTGTACCTGCACCCTTCCTGAAAACAAAAAAGACTTAACATTAGAATGAATAGAAATCTAAACACTCATACTCTCTACTGATTTAACGATGAAAATTCAAAGGTTCCCACAGTCTTATATTTAGATTGTTATTTCTTAATATTATCTTAGGAAAATATATTTACAAAACAGTAGATAAACATTCAGAGCTGCAATAAGTTACACAGCACTGTAAAGACATGTATCTACATACCCACATTATTCTTAAAATTTACTACATTATCCTTACACTCAGCCATAGTCTGTTTTGACATTTAGGGCAAATACGTAGCAAAGAAGGCATATTAAGGTACTACATAATAAAAGGAGATAGGAAGCACACTATGTAAATAGAGCAAGAAGAAAGGTGTATATATATAAAATTCATTGCACTGTAACACATTATATACTAAATGTTAACAGCCTCACAAAGCTGGTCTGATACAAGTTAGTTGTTAACATGTGATTGCCAGTGTTCGCTAAATGATAAGTTACGAGTGGATTTTAGATCCACAGCATGTTTTGAAATTTACAGCATGGTGGTCCCAAGGTAAGCGGTGCTGTAGGATCATCTAGTCACAGCCTAGACACTCTCCTGTTCCATAATATCACAGAATCACAGAATTTCTAGGTTGGAAGAGACCTCAAGATCATCGAGTCCAACCTCTAACCTAACACAAACAGTCCCCACTAAACCATATCCCTAAGCTCTACATCTAAACGTCTTTTAAAGACTTCCAGGGATGGTGACTCCACCACTTCCCTGGGCAGCCTGTTCCAATGTCTAACAACCCTTTCAGTAAAGGAGTTCTTCCTAACATCCAACCTAAAACTCCCCTGGCGCAACTTAAGCCCATTCCCCCTCGTCCTGTCACCAGGCACGTGGGAGAACAGGCCAACCCCCACCTCTCTACAGCCTCCTTTAAGGTATCTGTAAAGAGCAATAAGGTCGCCCCTGAGCCTCCTCTTCTCCAGGCTGAACAAGCCCAGCTCCTTCAGCCGCTCCTCGTAGGACTTGTTCTCCAGGCCCCTCACCAGCTTCGTTGCCCTTCTTTGGACCCGCTCAAGCACCTCAATGTCATTCTTGTAGCGAGGGGCCCAAAACTGAACACAGTAAACAACACTGAAAACACTGAACAACAGTAAACACAGTATCATTCCGTTAAAAAATCCTGGTTGAAAATTATCAATACCACATGAAGACAAGGCTATTCTTTGTTACTGGTCAAAACTATTCTTTCCCTCAAAAACTGCATACTCCATTTCTTAAGCTCTTCTGAAGCAAAGCAAACTCAACTATCCTGGGGGCACTTCTGAAAGACAGACAACAGCCACGTTTCTGTTAGCTTCCAGCTAGTATCAGTAAACACGGAGAAACTGTGCACTGTGGAAAGAAGTTTTTTCGAAGGAAGAGCAGGAACAACATTAATTCCAGTTCTGCTTATCAGGCCTCAAAGTTAAATCACTAAACTGGAACCAGGATTTTTTTATATTTTTATTTTTTTACCTGCACAACCGTTGGATTGTCTCCGGATCCAATCAGATAGCGAGGGTTGCTCCAAATAAGTTCTGAAAACGTTGATATATCTCCTTTCTCAACAGCTTTCCGAAGTTTAGCAGTAAGATCCTGAGTACGTGGACTTTTATAACTGTTGGCCCTTTCTTTATTAGCAGTTTCCATCTCAGGGGAGCATAAGCCATCTATTAAAACAAAAGTATCATACTTCAATATGCATTCTTTAAAGTGATCACTACTTTAATACCACCATCAAAATCTTTTAAGCTAAAGTATTAATTTTGCCTCATTAATGTAAAGAAATATATATATATATTATTGACAAAACATTTCAACATACTAGTAGATAGTAACAGGTAGGAAGGAAAATATGACTCAATTGTCTTGTGAAACTTTCAGAGTTAATATGGACTGAAAAATTGTGTAACTACTAACCTGCTTCCAAAACTAAAAGCAAAATTCAACAAGAAATAAGAACTTATTGAATATTTGAAATTGCTTTTGCAATTATATGATTCAAGTCACTTTAATCTAGCAACTGGGAACACTGTGAAATATGATCATGGGTTACAATTTTTCTTCTGAATATAAGACCTTACTGAACAATTAAGTACAGTTTTAATATACTGTGCAATTTTACCTGCGCCTTATTAAACCTGAAACTCCTGAAGTCCGCAAGTAGAATCAAATTCCACCAAATATAACCAGATGCTATTAAGCAACATATCTATGCAGGCTGTTAACAACATTTCAGATTTGAAATAGCAGCAATATTTTTTAGCGTAAAATTTGTGCAAACCAGTACAAAGGCAATCATTTTAAAAGTAACAAATTTATCACAACAAACCAATTGCGATTCATTAAGATGCTTCACTCTATCACTTTGATTTTTTTTCTTGTTATAACTACATTGGGTATGAAGTGGTTGGTTCTTTTCTGATAAAAAAAATACCAGATTGCATGTTGTATCTACAGTACAGATGAATACTCTCACTAACCTCTGTTAAATGATCCTGTTTTCATTGGAGACAAAGTTAAGGAGGACTTGCTTGGAGATGGAAAGTAATCACAAATTCCTTTAGCAAATTTCTCAGCATCTTCTCTGTTTGAAAAAGCTTTAAAACGGGAACCCTTAATCATCTTAACAGCTTGGAGAGCTTCTTTTTTATCTTCATAAACATGTATTCTCTCTGAAACAATGTAAAATCAACATTGGCATTTCAATACCTCAGATTTGTTCCTAGAAACAGATTATAAAATTATCAGACTATCCTTCCAGTTTGGTCATAAACTGTTTCTCTACGAACATGGCAAAAGAATCAAAGCCTATTTAAATTTTATCATAGGAAACTGAGAGGAAGAATGTTACACATTCCAACTAACATCAGGTGCTATCTGTACAGTGAATGTTCACATCAATCAGCGTTTTGAAGATCTCTTTTATAAACAGCCAGTTTCTATATCAGAGTGTTTCACATCTAGACTGAAAAGCAAACTCAGAGCTGCACCCTGCACTATTTTCCATGTTTTTCTGTGCAGGAAGTTCAGCTATGTAAGTGACCAACCCACTGTCGTAACTTAAGACTTCTAAACAGAACCTCAGATGGCAATCAAACCATTCTCCTTCCTCTCCTTCCACATTTAAGTAACTTTGTTCAACTTAAGATACAGGCATGTCTTTCCTATGAGAACAAATACTCACTACTGCCTCACAGTGCATGACGCTTTATGCAGTACTGTAAGCCTGCCACTAGGTCATTTAGTGATTCCTTATGGCAGTATTTACAGATGAAATGTGAAGAACGACCAACGCCTCGATAGCAACTGGCATTAAGACAGAAAGGAAAATATTAAATTTGTTAGATCATTTTAGCTTCAACTGATGATAGAATAAATAGCTTTTTGATTGTTTATTTCTAAGATTACTTTTTTTATTCTTGAGTGGAATTAAAGGCACAGGAGGGGTACAAAAGAAGGAGAAAGATTTTTTTTCAGCTAAGCTATACCTAGAGTAAAGGATTTTCATGTGCATCAAATACTATGGCAGAACAGCTGGGATGTTTCATAACTGTATTTCCATGCCTCAAAAGATTCAGTAAGTGCTATATACAGGAATAAAAAAAAAAAAACCCACAGCTTCAATCAGCACCTAAAATAGTAGCACAGCGGTGTTTGTACCATCTGCTTTACAGAAAAAATGTCTTATCTAGATATGATTATAAAATGGTTATTGTTGGAAGTAAAAAAAAACAACTGTGTATGTCCAATTTAAGATAATACTTGTCACAGATAGAGAGAAATTGGGGCAAGTCTGGCACAAGCACAGAGCAGAAGAAACCACATTATGTCATACAGTGTTTTACAGAACATGGATTCTAATAACGTAATAAAGCACAATATAGATTATGATAGGAAAATCATTTGTAATAAAGAATTTGAGTATTATTATAAAGGTCTGCTGTCTTAGAAAGCAAAATACACAGATTTAATCTCTTAACTTTCTGTGTGTGTGTGTGTATGTGTGCTGAGAGGCAACCTCATATGTCACTCCTCAAATTCATGTCTTCAACTCACACTGAAACAGCACAGTTGCAGTCTATGATGGACTTCAGGAAAGGAATTTTAAAAAGGCTGAAATACCATCCTGATTTTCCAGACTGACTTAACTGGTCAAATGGGAGTACAGCATGGATACTAAACTCAAAGTAATCACACTATCAAAATCAACACGTCTTAATTCTGCAGAGTACTTTCTGTAACAGTTTCTTATACATCTACCTCCTCATTAAACCACACAAATATCACTGAACTCTCAGTCTGACTGTAAGGGCTAATAAGAAGGACGTCACAGAACAGAAGTAAAGTTTAGGTCCTAAATGAAAAAGTCCTGAATAACCTAGCTATGGGATTGTATGGAAACCAAAACAACAACAGTGTGACCATGTCCCAGCTGATTGGCTAAAATTGCTTCCTGGCTGTTTGCCCTATGTCATATCTGAACTAGCGAAGTTATTTGTAACTTACATAAAATACATTTGTTAATAATTATTAAAGCTTAGTCCTTTTAAATCATGGCCCAATGTTTCTTAATACTAATTCACACAGATATGCCCACAATGAATTCCGGCACAACAGAAATTATTTCCTTTTTTGAAAAGACTGCTACTATTCACTTAGTTCTTCCTCTCCTTTTTTTCTCAAGGGAGAAAAAGAAAGGTGAGGAAGTCATGGCAATTTTAATAGTGTAAAATCATGTGCATTCATGCTTCACAAACAAATGCTTTTTGCTCATATTTGGTATCCACTCACCTTTACTGCCTCAATTTACAGTGATATGTAACTGGATATTACGGAAAACACTCCTCAGAAAATAATACTTTGTTTTACTATACAATATGGAAAGCACAGGCCAGATTTGAGCACCTCAGAAACACACATATGACATTTACCGTTTCTTGCCAATATGTCATCATAAACAGGACAAACACCATAGTAGAGCGGAGGATCACTGGATGGCATCTGAGCACTCATCTGTGAATCAGCATATCCTGCTCCACAGACTGGAGCCGAACAGTTCATGTGCATCACAGCTTCTTCTTCTGGAGGGTTCAGACCCACACAGTACCCAAAGTCTGCCTCTTCGGGAACGTTTCCCTCATGGTTGTGATTCAGCACTGCATTTTTCAAAGCCTTCTGAGATTCTGCCTGGCTGCTGTCAGATGGGACATTTCCAGCAGCAGTCTCTGACCAACCTGATCCTTTTTCTTCCGATGCTCCTTGCTGCTCCAACAAAAACTGAGCCAATTTTTTTTCAAAAATAAACCTAGTAGTTGCAGTAATGGGCCCACACTTGAGTCCTGCTCTTACGACTTCTTCTCTAAGCTCATCAGGGTTGAGCTGCTTCAGTCGGGATAATATTGCATCCATTGTTATTTCACCTGGAGGCGCAGGGAAACAAGAGATAAGATGAACTGTAAATGTAAAGACCAATGACCTTTCTCCTACTATTTAAATGCTGTATTAAAACAAAAAGTATCTTGTAACTATTGTTCTGATTCTGAGGAAATGAATGCAGATGCAGAGAAGGCAAAATATTTTTCAACCCAACACAACAGTAGAGTTTTCAAGCCACGAGCCTTTAACCATTATTCCCTCTCCTCTCACGAATACTTGTAAATACACAAAAGTGTATTTACAATGTACGTTTTATTTTGTTTTGTTCTTTTAAAATTTCTTTAACACTTTCAGAATGTAAATTCAATCCACAATGTTTATGCATGAAAATTTATGACAGGCAGGGATAGTATTTGACTCTTGTCAGGAAATGAACAACTGGGGTGAGTAATGGCATAGCAGGACATGATAGATACTGCAAGACTCAGGTTAGACAGTGCCTACAGCTAGAGGCACAGCTGCTATTTCTGTTATTTCACTAAGAATTTCTAGCTGAAAAAAAGCGTAAGACAGAAGCATGATGCAGCAGCCAGAGGAGTCTGGCAGTGACTCAAGGCTGGAACTATTTACACAACATGTTTTTTTTCCCAGCCCCCGTTTTGACAGCAAGCAGCCAGAAAAACAGTTGATCTTTTCACATTTCCCTCCTTGACAAAGAGCAGCAGCTGAAAGAATTTCTGTATTTCCAAAGGAAAACCCTTCTCTCCAGTACGACACCGTAAATTTCCCTGCTCAGTTCCTTCCACATTACCCACACACTTACAGCTTCCACATGGGCAGCAAAAAGATACTGAAAACACGATGCCAGTACCAATTACTTGCTGTGGAAAACCCTTAAATGTAAAAAATACAGGATTTGGGGCGTTCAGTAACATAAAAAGCTTCAACGTTATTTCATTAGATCCTACATCCATATAACCATAAAGGCTGTGAACGTTCCCTGCTGTACATGATTTAGAAATGACAGCATTACGGCAGGAACGATTACGCTGCCGTGCTCCTTTAGCTTGTTTTCGCTCCTCCTTAACTCGGCCTTTCCCTCACCAGCTAACCAGTTCATGCCTGGGGCTGGTGCTCGTGACATTTTTAGCAGCAATTCAAGCAAGTTACTGCTTCCCAAAAGGAAGAAGTAAAAATATTATTTAAACAGTTGTATTTGCACACCAAGGCATGGATCAGGAACTCAGCTAAGACTATTTCTTTCTATTTAAAGCAAAGGGTACTGTGGTGGTGTTATTTTTTTCTCCCCTGTAGCACTCCCCATGCACTACCTTCTGTTGTCTAAGCATGGTATGAGAAACGCCTGGTCATTTGAAGAGTTCTCCCGGTTTATGAACAGGGTTTAATGCAGCACTTCGCATGAGCCAGAACATCCACTACAACGTGCGTCTTTGGGTTACTAACGTGAGGCTTGAGCAGTGAGGGGCTGCACCCTAGGGCAGCAGGCCTGCAGCATTTCAAACACGGGATCCTAACACGCCCGGTGTGCTTTCTGTCAAAGCATGCAAACTCAGAAGTGATTCCAAGATTGCATCCTCATTGCAGAATTGCAGTATAGCCAACACCCCTTTTATTTCATTTGTATGGCCAACAGCATTATCACAAAATATATCAACCAACTATACATGACCGCATTGCTTTTAAATCATCTGAAGGTTAAGCTGGCAAAGAGCGAAACTTCTCAATATAAAAAAATTCAGTATTTATACATTTTTGGAATAGTGAATACAGCCAAGGAAAATTCCCACTGGCATCAGAATTCAAAGCTACGGTATTTCTAAAACTAGGATATAGTTTCTAAAACTATGGAAACAATGTTAATGCCAAACTTTAGGTAGACTTTCAAATATTTTAACTTGGCAGGTATAGTTATGTGAGTGTGAGGGATGTTTTCTTTGAGCAGTAATTGTGTTTTTTTTCCCCTTTTTTTTGAATGCCTGCTTTTAAATGTGTTGTTCTTAGAGCATGCACTTCAGTCCCAGAATATTTCATAAATACTAACTGAAACCTTAGAGAAACCATGGGAAATGAGAGCATTGCAGCTGCAGAAAATAAGCTGTGCAAAGACACGGTTGATGCTGCTGAGTTACCTCCACAGAGTATTCCAGCTCCCTCGTGATGCCTGAACCTCCAGAGAACCTCACTGCTAGGGTTATCTGACCTGCCCACAGCCCTGTGACTCTGCAGATACACATGAAGGGGCTGTGAGGGTGGTGAGGCCCTGGCCCAGGATGCCCCAAGAAGTTGGGGCTGCCCCATCCCTGGCAGTGCCCAAGGCCAAGCTGGAGGGGGCTTGGAGCAGCCTGGGCTGGTGGAAGGTGCCCCTGATGTGGCAGGGGTGTTAGAACTGGGTGGGCTCTGAGGTCCCTTCCAACCCAAACCATTCTCTGATTCTATAATTTTCTCACTCTTTTTTAATGAAATTTTATGCCACTCTTTTAATTAAGGATAAAATGTGGCCCTGACGTTATATACGTGAATATTGAGACCTTCTATTCTGATCATTTCCTTTTTGAGATTAACTGAAAGAAAAAAAGCATGGTAAAAATGAAAACTCAGAGCAAGAAAAGTTATTGCAGAAACACCTCAACAAAAGTAATTTGAAAGGCCTTATATTGAAGAATTAACTCAGGAAACGTTCACATTTTTAGGGTTTAGAACCAGCATGATCATTCCAAACACTGCACAAGAGCAGACTCAAATACGTACAGTTCATATCTGTAGAGCACACAGGCACGCATGAAACCTTTCTCCTTGGCTTAGGGTTAAGTCAAAAACACAGGAAAGGAGTGAATTCTCTGGTATCTTATGTTTTGATACAATTTACTGCCTAAAATTTGATTTTCAACCTCATCAGTGTAAAAAAATATTTATTTAATGCATCCATTACAACCGTGTACAACCGCATCAGAGTCAAATGACAAAGCAGACCCTCCATGAAGCAACTGATCTTTGGTTTCAGATCTGTCAGTATGAGGAGTTTTCTAGATAAAAATTGTTTGTGTGACAACATTCACCCAGCTGTCAAAGGCCATATTCAAATTACCTGCCAACTTGTTTCATGATAATGTATTTTCCTGTTCAGAAACACAAAAACGTTTTTCAAAGCAACATAGTTGTTTTGAATCTCCCATGGCAGTTTATTTACTACAGCATTAATAAGATATAGTTTTTAAATAACACGGCTTATTTTAAAGAATTTTGAAATTTGCTTAGAAATAAGACAGAACTTCCATTAAATATTTGTACTGACACTAAGCTTTTAGCTAATACTGATAAACATCTGCACTGGAAATGGAAATGCACTGCCTATTTCCATCTGTCCAAACCAAAAGGTGTGACTTGCAAACCTGCACACTAGCAGTTGTTTTAAGATAATCATTTGGACAGTTCTGTATGTGCAGAGTGCAGAAGGTTATTATTTGAACTTTAAAATACATTTTATGTAAATTCAAATGATCCAGAGTTCGGCCAGCACTACTGCAAGGTACTTTTCTCTAATTTAGCACACAAGGTCTTGCAAGTTACCTTCAGTGGTTTTACAAATACCATCAACCACTGGAAAAGTCACCGCATACTTGTGGCTTCTTCCTAATCAATCCTGGAAGAATGGGCAAAAAACACATTTTCTTTTGCCTTGCTACATCAGTATGAAACTGCAGAATCTGCTTCAAAAAATTAAGGCCAGTACCAGGAGAGAATGAATAATCAACTTTTAAGGGCGGCAGTGCTGTTCTTTCCAGTACTTATCAAATGGCTCTGTAAATTAGCAATGCAAGAACACAGGTTGGTTTTTCTTCACTTCTTATCAAACCCTTCAGTGAATTAGCAATGCAATAACAGTTGTTGTGTTTTTTTTTTTTTCCACTACTTATCAAACCCTTCAGTAAATAAACACTGCAAGAACGCTTTTTTCCCCCCGCTGCTTATCGAGCCCTTCAGCACACAAGCAGCACAAGCACGCGTTTTTCCCTCGAGCCAGGAATTCACCGCGAGCCGCCTCCTGCCTGCAGCCGCACACCCACCGCGGGGGCTGCAGCTCCGACCCGCAGCTACCAGCGGCCGAGCCCCCCCCGCCGGTCACCGCCTGAGGGCTCCGAGCGCCGCGGCGGGGCAGCAGGGCCGCTCCCCGACGAGGCGGGGCCGGGCCCCGAGCCCACCGAGGCCTGCAGCGGGCAGCCGGGGCCTGGCGAGCGGGGCCGCCCGGCTCCCCCGGGGCCGCCCCCAGCCCCAGCCCCGCGCCCCTCACCTGGGCGGCTCCCGCCGCGGCGCCGGCTCCCCTCGGCGGGCGGCGCGGTGGGGCCGAGCGGGGCCCGGTGGCCTCGCGGCCTCCTGTCCAGCAGCCGCAGCAGCCAGCCCACGGCGCCGATGACGGCGCAGGCGGCCAGCAGCTCCCAGGCCGGCCAGCGGCCCCAGCCGGCCCCCCACAGGGAGCCCCAGCCGGCCCCGGCCCAGCGCTCCATGCCGCGGCCCGCCCGCCGCCCGCCGCCGCCCCTCCTCCTCCCCGCCGGGCCGGGCCCGGTACCTCAGCGGCTCCCGCCCCGCCGCGAAACGGCCCCGTCGCCCCGGCAACGCGCCCCGCGGCATGCCGGGACCGCGCCTCCTCCCGCCCGGCCCGCTCATGGCCGCCGCGCGGGGGGCGGCGGGAAGGCGGCGGCGCTGCCTCAGCGCCCCGAGCCCGGCGGGGAGGGGGCCGGGAAGGGGGGGCCCGGCCGGGCCTTACCGTGCCGCGGGTGGGCGGCTGAAGCCGCGCGTGGCGGGGCCGTGGGGCCGCGGCTCCCCTCCTGCAGCCGGGCCCGGCCGCCGCCGAGCCTCCCGCGGCTCCTCCGCCGCCAGCCTCGCGCTGCCCCGGCCGCGGTGCGCGGTGGGAGGGAGGGCGCGCACGGCGCTTTCGGAATGAGTGGTTTGAAACACAGCGCAACGGGGGAAGGCCCGTAAGAAAAAACAGAGAGCGGATTTAAACCAGCCACCACGTTGTGTGCAACGTCAGCATTGTACGGATATGGTGAGGTTATACGGGCAGTGCAGTACGAGAAGACGGGAAAAAAAATCAAGACAATAGCCCTTCAGAATAAGTTGAAGTGGCTGTGCAGCGTATTATGAATCCTGAACAAAAAGTCAAAAAATAAAGAGAAGATTACATCGATTTCTCCTCACAAGAAAAAAACAACATGGAGTCCTTTACCAAAAATAGTTTATTGCACAAAACTTTTAAAGGAATTCCTATGCACATTATTTTTATAATCAACATGCTTTGTGTGATCATAAATAGTAATGGTACATAGCGTAACTCCTCCGTCCCCTGGCTCATCCACTCAAGAACATGAAATGATTAACTTCCGTCTTTACAAATACAGCCTAAGCAGACGTTAAATTATTAAATGTCATGTATAAAACAACAATTTCTTTTACAATACTGAGAACATCTCTATCTCCTCCAGAAATCCGTGCATCTGTGTTGGAAATTAGGCTGCTCTACTCTCAAAGACTGAAGTGTTATGCAACACTAGGAGACAAGTGTGATCAGACTGACAGCTTATGAGCATCAGTAATTACTTTGGTCTGTAATTACTTTCATATGAAAATATTTAAAGGCTCTGGTCACATCAAGTCACATGCATACTACTCATACTTCCCTGGCAAAGTTATTAGAACATACATCACAAGCTTTTGCATCACCAGTAGTGACTTTGTCATCTTTAAGTTAGTCTTGTATTGATACTATCTGTCCCCAGTGCACCTTTAACGTTGTCATAACTAGCATTAAAACTTCTGTGCCACTGCATTTCATTCCCCTACAGAGGTATAAGTAATCCATGAAAATACAAGCACTAGAACTTCCACTCTGGGTATTACTCTATTTCAATATGTGAAATTCTCATAGATTCCAGCTCGCATATTGCCTGAACAGTTTGGGATCAGATCCTCCCAGAGCATGAGTGGATCAGGGGCTCAGCAGATCCCTATACAGTGCACAAGTATTTCCAAGAGACGTGGAAGACGATAGAATGGAACATTGTACAATGTTCAGCAACAGCATAGACTCGGTAAATGACATTTTTTCCATTATAGGGCTTCTGTTGTTGTTTAATGGACAATTATTCCAGAGTTCTCAAAAACCCAACCCATTTGAAAAAGCAATGCTGCAGCCTTGAACGACTTTCAGTATTTGGGAAACATTCTCATTTTACAACATTTCTGCTTCATCAACAAGACTTGTTCAGTGGGTAGCAGCCACTGAAGAACAGACATGGAAAACACAGTCTGTTACAGAAAAAAATTGCACATTGCTTCAAAAAATGAAAAGAACTTTGGAAAATTATTCTCAAATTTCTAAATACACATCGATATTAATGAGGCACTGCTACTCCTCTGATCTATTTGGTAGTGCTGAGACATGCAGAGGGAACTCAGGTTTCATTCTGATAACTTGTTTGTTTACTGCCTAGACAGCAGGAGACCTGAAGCTTTTGAACAGAGAGCGTGCTCAGCCACAGGGTGAGGCTTTTTAATGTAACAGCAACTATTTCTCTGGATAATTAAGATACATAGCTGACGAGCTTCAAAGAAGAGGGTTTGCTTTTGTCGCATGCTGAGTGCTCTTTCTAGAAAGCTTCTCAGTGACTTCTGTAGCATCAGTGGATCATTACCTCACCAGACTTAGAACTGCAAAAGTCTTGTCGTCCGTGCTTCGTTTAAATAAATGGCATACCGCTTGTGTTTGTAGGAAACCACATGGGGCACATAAAATGAAAATAACTCGTGTCCAGGAATTTCCAGAGAGAGAGAAACAGGTGGATCAATGCAGAAATCTAACTGGAGAACTTCACAACAGCTCCTTCATTTTAAAAGGAAAAATATGCATCTGAGGCTACTTGATTATATAAACTCAGATGTCTTACAGGGAGTGAGCTAGTGAGAAAGTGCTGCACTACACTGAAAACTGAATGCAGTCTTATTATTGATACAGAAAGGAGAGCAGATGTTCCTAAGACCTAGGAAGGTTTCTTACAATTCTGTCTTCTTTGATAACAGATAAAAGCTTTATCTATTACAACTGTCGGCAAACTTTTGCACTTAAAACATAACAGATTAACCGCAGGCAATGTATTTACCAAAATGAACACCAACATTAACCCTGCACAAGTGTTATTTTATTTAAAATCCTGAACATTTGGTAACCTTTTTTGTACTGAATATATTATTTATTATGTAGTTTTAATTTTGTTATTTAACAACACTGCGTATTTCCCCTCTTAGAGCTTAATATACAGGCAACTTCAAGAACATGACAGCAGCAAGATAATCAGTACCATTTACTCTGCAAAGTAGACTGCAGTAGTACGCAGACGTTAACATGTCTAAGCTAGTAATGCTTTTGACTTTTCTTTAAACAGATCAGTAATTCTATATGTTGGACACCTAATGTCACACTAATACACTTCTCCCTTCACCGAATTGAAAACCTTGACTTTCAGCATCACTTGGCTCTGACCCCATAAAATGTAAGCTAAATTCCAAGGAATTAAGGGGCACAATGTCACTCTGGAACACTAAGTGCAAAGTGTTCAGCTGGATGGGATCTTAAGTTGGTAATTATGAGAACTAAGACTCTGAATAAACACAGCTTCTCCCCACACTTGTTTGGGTTTTGCCTTATTGTTAAGCAAACTGCAGTCATTTCCCACAGAAACATACAAACCCATCCAAAAGGAGCCTCCTCAAAGAAGCAACTGCCTCTTTAGAAAAGTAAGTAAACAAGACAAATAAAAATTAGAGACAAGGTGACTTTTCTGAATGCTGTTATAGCTAATTATGAAAAAAATAATTGAAGAGATGCTTTTTTTTTTTAAAAAAAAAAAGCCAGTCCTCTTATACTTACTAGATTTTCTAATGCCAATCTGTAGTGAATATAATTGATGTGTTTTCTATGTTTTAAAAACAAAAACATGTCGGTACCTGAGTTGCCAATGATTCTTACAAATAACGTTGTGTGTATTTTGATTTGTGCTTTAGCACATTAGATGAAGCAGCATCCCTGCACTGATTTTTGAATGAGAAGAGTGGCTTATCACTGCACCCTAGGCCACATGGACTGACGGGACCAAAGAAGAAGGAATCTAAGGTGGGCTGCTTTAATAATAATTTAGCCAAGGCACCTCTAGAGAGAGTGTCATAGTTCCACCATTTACATTCACAACAGACACCTTGTAATAGAGGATGCAAGAAGTTGGGACAGTGTGTGGAAGAAGATAATCAAAATAATAATTGTATAGGCATTATAATTTTGTCTTTACAGTAAAATAATTACATTTCTAAAAGCTCTGGCTTTTGGGGGCTAATTTCCCTAAGCCATTTGTACAGCATGTCAAAACCCAGCTAACTTGAATGTAACATTAGAACAATGGCAGTAACAAACAAAACAAAACCAAAACAAAACCAAAAACCCTTATGTCAGCTTTAACTTACATTATATAAGAATATTAAAACAGATAGTCAAAGTCAGAAAATTATGATTTTTCTTTTATATATATATATATGTATATATATTACAAGCATACCTTTAATCAAGGATGTCTACTTCAAAAGTCGAACTAAAAAGGTGCAAGAAGTGTTTGTGCAGTGAAGCAAAGCTCCCTACTGGCCTGCAACTGTAAGAGAAAAACTGTGACACTTCAGAAAACATCCCAGGCAAATCTGCCAAAGTTCTGTCATCTTTGCAGCCTGTTTCTTTTGCCATAGATCAAAGGTCATCTTCGTAACTACAAATGGCTTCAAATGTTTGTGTTTTTTTTTTTCTCCCCTAAATGCAGACATATGTAATCTGAAAATAATAAATAAGACATCGTAGGTGGGAGAAACAAGGATGCTCTACTAGGAGTATCCATTTCTCAACTGCTGCTAATAACTGAACAGGAGCAGGACTTTTTTTTTCCTGCAATTTGGATACAGCCCAAGATAGGGGAAAAACTGGGGGGGTTAAAAATCAACACCCCGACCCCCAACCTAAAGAAAAAAATAAACAGAACAAAACCCAGATGATACATAATTACAGGCATCTATTAACAAACTTACCCAGATTAAACAAATGCAGACCTGGAAGCAGATGCTCTTCTTGGCCTCATTTTGAACCTTCTTAATCTCTCACTAAAGCCAAATGAGTCAAATTTACCACTTGGCAGTCCCAAACATGGTAGAATTATTATGGTAAGGTTTCAAACAAATCCTTGGAATAGCACATTCGGCACTTATTATTATGCCAGTTTCTCAAAACCATGCCCTTTGCTTCTACAGGCAAAAGCAGTATTTTGAACACCTTTTTTTTAAATGAAATAAATAAATAATTTTGATAAAGATTTGTTTACACACTTAAAGCAATAGGAAGAAGGACAACTGCAGAGAAGGTTATAGTGTCAAAACTTCCCTGTCACTAACATCGCAATTCTGTTTCTTTTCATCTACAGTAGGAATCTCCTGCTGGTCTGATGCAGTTGCAGGACTGGTGGAAGTAAGGTCCCTCAATAGCTGCCCCTCAATATGAGTCCATGAAGACATTGATTCATGTACTGTAATGGTGTGTTCCTCCATCTGACGCTGAAGACTGTCCATTTCTTGCCTTTTAGAGTTTTGGGAACAACAACAAAAAAAAGAACAAATATTATCAGGCAGAAAGTTACATGTTAAATGCAAGATCACAATTACTTTTCTGATTCTTGATAACTACTCCAAGATTATCTAGGCTGTAGCTGAGAAAAAGAGTCTAAAGGAACCTTAGAAATTGTCTTTAACTTACAAGCAAAACAAATACAATACGCTTAATCCAAAAATAAGTGCCAACACTGCAGCATCTCCTTTACTGCACATACTTGTTGCCAGGCATGATGCAGCATCATTTCCTCAGCATAGGCTCTAAGTGACTGCAACCTGATGAACATGGTGCTATTGCTGGTATAAATGGCAACATGAGAAGAAGAGGCAAGGAAAGCACCAGAGAAAAATAAACTAGATAAACACATTATGACTCATATTCAGACACCAATTTAGTAAAAATATTAGTTTGGTAATAGCCTGTGATAATGTTCCATGATCCCCTGTCTCTTAAAACATCGATGATGGTGGAATTTGCAGCTCAGTTCTCCACATTAACATCAAATCCCCATTTTCCTGAAGCTGGAGCTTTCATGCTCAGAATTGTGTGTGCATCGTTGTGAGCAAAGACATGCAAATAAATTCTTGGCAGAATAAAATTTCTCAATATAGATTTATTAATGCATTGCCTGGTCTCCTATCACAAGCAGCCCTGCTGGTGCTATGAAGAGAGAAACACCAGCTTCTCCACTGGCAACAACTAAAAATAGCTGTTTCTGGTTTGTTTTGCAGTATATTTATTTGTGTACTAAAAATCAACAATCTAGGATGGACATTTTGCCTAGTATATTGTAAAGGCTTCTTTTGTTACTTCATTGCCATTTAAGCAAACACTTAGGATGACAGAACATCCTGGTGTCCTAAATATAGTCCCTTTAAGAGGAAAATAATTCATTTCACAAATCCTTTTTTTTTCTTAGGCTGGCAGATGGTTTCCTGGAAACATTTAAAAAATTATTTAATATGGTTTTAAATAACAGGCCATACTTCAGTTGCCGGAGACAGCTGTTCAGATTTTTTAAAGGCTCCTTGCTCACAGCTGTTGATGGTTTCAACAATTCTTCCAGCAAGGCAGCAGGAACTGGACAATCAGGAATCTTGACTGGAGTTACAGGATTTGAAGAGTTATTCTCTCCTTTCCTCTGGTTAAGGGAAAAAAAAAGAGCCATAAATAAAAAGTCAGCTTATTCCATCCATTTCACTTTTATCACACACAGTCTCATATCACACTACTGGTACTTAACATGGATGTGCTTCTGATACCTGCTCTACAATACAGTTAAGCCTCATGGGTCACAAGCAAAAGTTCCTAACCTAATGTCAGCTTCTAGTCATACTTATAGGTAAACACAGAGCATACAGAAGGACTAGTCAAGAAATAAAACAATAAGGATTTAAATCTGGATCTTCACAACAAATTTTAATAACATGCTACCAGTATAGTTAAGAGAAAAATTCCGGAAAAAAACAAAAACACAGAGAAGTTAAGTATAATCAAATAAGTCCTCCTGGAAATTCAAGAATCTGCAGTGTGAAATATCTAGATTAATGTCTAGAAGAATGATACAGATGAGTTCCATATGAAGTTCTCTTAACTGAGAGAAGTACTTCAAAGAGGGAAGGAGCAAGAGATCTACTATTACTGCATTTTCTGTATGTGGTTAGCAAATATGGAAAGAAATAAAAATCAAAGAAGCCATTAATAGTCACCTTTTGAAATTGTGGAAAGATGAAAAACTAGATAGGACAAGAATAGAGAAGACAGACACATGAACATTAAAAAAGTACTAACTAAATATTTGCCCATGATTCATTATTTAATTTAAGCACTTTTTTTTTAGTTTATTATAAGTTAAAATGTAAGTGGAAGATAATATAGTAGACACAAACTTTTCTAATGAAAAAGAAGTAAAGTCAAGACCAGTAAAGTTACTTTTGCCTGCACATCTTCCCGTATTTATTATTTAAATATCAGAACATCAGTAACTTTATACTACGAGTAGGCATTTCAATTAAGAGTTTTCACCAAGTTTCCTTGCAGCAGAGTATTTTCCAGTACTGTAATCCAATTACACCACTACATATTCTTCCTACTCCAATACCTTCTTCATCTTGCCGTGCTTCAGATCCAACTTCAGTTGCTGGTTCTGCTGCAGCAGTGACTTCATGCTGTTCTTCAGTTCACTCACTTTAGCCTGCAGCATAAACTTATCCTTCTGAGTCACTGACAGATCTTCTCTCACCATTTCCAACTCAGTCTTGATATTCTAGATAGGAAAATAAGGGAATCAATCTGATACAAGAAAGCAGTACAAAAAATCCAGAACTAAGGCTTTCATCACATTTTTCAGATTCCAGAGGAAACTAGAAAAAGAATAAAAAAAAGGTAGTGTTATGTGAAACAAATTCACCCTGACAGAAAACCAGAAATAAAATTAAAAGTCAGTAACCTATTTTTATGGTGTAAGGTCAATAAAATAAGAAACTAACAGCCCAGTGAAATCAAGAAAGAGTAAAGACTGCAAAACACATCATGAATTAGGTTTTATGAATAAAATTGTATATTAAAAATCAGTGTAAATGCTTTTAAACTATAAAATACTGTTTTAATTATCCCCCTACACCAATACCAGATATCCATCAGAATCTCCACCTGCTAGATTAAATACCTGTAGGACAACTTGCATCCCTTCTAATTCCTTATGGCTGCGCTGTTCACTCATATCCAACTGCTGCTTAAGTGTTTCTATTTCTCTTTCTTTTTGTTCTACTTCCCACTTGAGGTCTTCCACCTAACAACAACAAAAGAGTATCTTTAGAATTCTCTATACATGAAATCACTCACAAAAAATATATTACCTGTGTCTCATGAACCTTTCCTATTTTTAAGGAAACTTCCTAAAATAAACTTCATTAAAAGTTCCTGGATAAAACACAAATGAAATCATACAACACATCCTAAGTAAGGATAAACATAGTAAGTGTGCAGGTTTTACCTCTTGGCTTACTACAGGCTGTTCACTAAGCTTGTCATCCAGCTTTTTCTGCAGAAGTTGGAGCTGAGATCTGGCTTCTGCCAGCTCTTGCTGAAATTGTGATACTTCCTGGGAATGTTTCTCATCCTCTGCCCTACACAGCAACATTAACAGAAACAGTACTTACAAAATCTGTCCTTTAAAACAAGTACTTCACTACGTTAATATACAATTGTTACTTATATGGCAGCTCATGACACCTGGTTATACCTTTGAAGGCTTGCCAACACATTTGCTGCAAGAGTTAAGTCACAAAAGACAGATGTGTAAATATATATATGCTGCAAAAACCACATTCTTTGAGCACTGGTAACATTCCAATTACAAACAACAGATTATACAGTGAACAAAACAAGAAGCCTGTCAGTAATTGTGCTTTTGTTTTAGGAGAATTAGAGTTAATCTTATATCCATTCTTATGTAGGTCTGATAATTTCTTACAATGTAAGAAAATTGGTTCTATACAACAAAACAAATAGCATTTCAGTATACCATGGAATATATCCAATGCTCAAATGTATCTTCTACATAATTCTTTAGGGATGTAAGAGAGGAGAATAACAGGATAATATGTATATGAAGTGTTAACCCTCACTAGTAACAAGACATAGCAAAAAATCCACGTCAAAACTGAAAAAGAAAAGAGGGCGGTGAAGCCTATATACAGCCTACTTTGGGTCTAATTGAAATACTAAGAGACATGAACTTGTAAATATTTGCCTAGCATCCAAACATGTATTTTATGATCAGGCTCAGCTGGGATGCATTTCAACATAAACCACTTCAGAATGGCAAAACCAAAAATTCATTAACGTGTGTGTTTTTCAGAGGATTTATTTTGTTTAATGTACTTCAAGAACTTGGGCATTTATTACAGTGTACTTACTGCAGTTTGTCCACTTCAGCCTGAAGGGCTTGGACAAGGAGTTCTTTGGCTTGTAGCTCTTTCTTGATCTCATTGAGCTCAAGGAAAGCAGCTTTGTAATGACGGCGATTGTGTGCTGCATCTGCTTTGGCTGCTGCTACCTACAAAGAAAAAAGATACTCGTACAGTGATAAAACAAAGAAAAATTGTATCAAAAAAGAACTAAGCTAAAAGGGTACAGAACAAATCAAGAAAATTGTGCAGCAGCATTAATTTGCTGTTTATAATTATTTTTGTTTATAAAAACACTATTAGTGTTGTCATCCTTACTAATGCTAATAGCGGTTAATTATTACATAATGAAAAACCACATCTGCTAAACTGCTTTCTTACTGCAAATTTTTTGATGAAGCAGCATCACTTCAGGATACACTCCATGAACTGCAAGCTACAATGGAACTTTCTTAGTAGTCAGTGAGCATGATTAACACTGGGCACAACAGAAAAGATATCAATTGATCTTTCAACCACTTTCAACCAACTATCAACCATCATGTCAGAGACTCTGCAGGAAGCAGTATGTTATAAAGCATAGATTTTTCTGTAAAGCTACCTTTCAAATACTTTATTTATTTATTTTAAAAGATTATTTAAATGTAAATAAATGACCCATTACCTGTTCCTTAAGGTCTTTAACTTTTGACTTTTCTTTCTCTAAGGAAGCCTGTAAAGTTTGAATAAGTTGTTGCATTTGCTGGTCCTCCTCCTCTTTTCGCTTTAGGACTGCCTGAACCTGTAGCACATCACAAAAACAAATGCATGTTTTGTGTAGACTCAGTGGAAGACCAGAAATGCCAATAGAGTAAATACAAACATCAGCCAAAGCAGCAGTTGCAAAAGCTTCTCTCTGCTGTTCACTGATAACTGCTTCTATGGAGTACCATTTCAAGCTTAAAGTAGCCATGGTTAAATGGTAGCACATTATAGGCAAGGAATTCCCTTTTGCTTATACCACAAGAATACATTACCATTGGCATAAATATCAACATTAATTCCAGTGAATCATTATGTGACAGATTGCATGTTTCAAGAATCTTAAATGAGCCACACTTTCACAACTGCAAGTATTTCAGCATGATTTATTTACACCCTAAGAGAGAAACAGCTCTGTTTAGCACAAAATATCATTTCTGATCTGTTCTTTATTCTCATACGTTACTACTGTTACACAACATACAGGAGGCCTGCATCTGAAGAAAACACACCAACTTTGCATCATATCAGTGAAGACCTTTATATCTTGTAAGAAATATTAACCATTTCCTTTCTTAAGGCATAATACCAAAAAGTCATAATACCTGTAGATTCAGTTGCACCAAATCTGCCTCTCTTTTCGCTAAAGCTGTTTCTAGGATATTGTTGTGCTCCCGCAAAGCAGCATTGGACTGACTAAGGCCTGTAAGTTTTCCTCGTTCATGTTCCAGTTCAAGGGCCAACTTCTTGTTAATTTCTTCTAAACGTTTTATCTTCCTCCTGAAGCCTCTAGATTCCTGAAGCTGTAGCCAGAGAACAGTTGAAAGTAAATACAAACATCTCCAGATTAATACCTCAAAAAAACTGACGTAAATTAATTTAATTTGCTTTTACAGTTTTCCTTCATTCTCCCTGTCTCCCTTTTTAAAAGGGTACTTCAAAACAAGTGCATTTTCACATTTTTTTCCTAATGGAAGACTCAAAGGCTTGCTAGAAAGCACAATCAATGACTGTTCACATGGAGATAAAGAGTAGTTGATGGTTTTTTTTTGTGCAACTTTACAACTGAACACTATCACCCTGCCCTCAAAAATCACTGAGCATACATGACTCCCAATAGTTTGGGAAAATAACTATTCATGTATATTCACTATTTTATGGCCAGACACAGCTGGTATTTAATACAGGAACTACTTTTCTCTCATCTTCTTTTCCCCTATACTACAGTGATTCATAAAACCATGAAGAGACAGTAGAGACAGTACAGAGCAGAAAAGTTATATTGTGTCAGCAACACAATGCTTGCACATTAGATTCTGATTTCCTGCACTGTTGGAATAAAATTATGGTACTAAAATTTCTCCCCGCCTCTAGGTGCTTTTTACTGTCACCTTCCCATCTACCATGTAAATTCAGGTAATCACCTCATCCTCTAGTTCCAGCACTTTCTCTCTGTATTCTTCAAGCTCCTGGCTGGTAAGCGAGATCACTTCTTGCAACTCTTTTTCCAGCATCAACTTGCTTTTGCTAACAGTTTGCAATTCTGACTCCAAAGCTTGAATCCTTTCCTAAAGACAAAAGGATCACAAACCTGATTCATTTACCATCCGTCTCTGCAGAGGCAATTTTGTTTTGTTAAGAAGTTTATTTCTCTACCAAATATTAAACGAGCTGCTAGTGATTAATGTAAAGGTCTAGCTCAGAGCTTTCAACCCTTTGCATCCAACCGCTACTTTTATCATTTTTCATATTTTGCTCCATTAGTCCAAGGAATTTAGGTTTTCCCTCAATAAATCAATTCTCATATATTAATTCTCAACAGTATTATAGTCATAACATATACGATTAAATTACAGCTACCCTGAAGAGATGGCAACTGTCTATGAGGAAAAAAGCAGTTAAAGTTAGAGTTTGGGAAATTTTTCAGATCCCAAGCAATTAACAATCTCAAAAAACACGAGTGAAATACAAAAATACAAAGCCTGCCAAACTATCTCTTTCAAATATAATTAGGGAAATTCTCAGTATTCACAACACTGATACCAGCATTCTTAGTTAACTTTACATTCCAAGTGTTTTCATCACTTCAGTGTATAGTAATATTTCAACACATATTTAATAATGTGATAGTGCTATCTTTGTATTAACAATGTTAAAAGACACCCGCATACTTGAGCAATCTGGTTGTTTCCACCATCAGTGATTTGTGCTTTTAGTTTGCTCAACTCTGCTTCAGCAGATTCCTTTGCAGTGAGGGATTCCTGTAGCCTCCGACTAAGAATGCCAACTGCATTCTCATAGGCTTTATGCTTTGCTTTCATCTCTTTCTGAGCACTTGTCAGATCTGACCCTAGACGCTTCATTTTCTGTTTCTGCTCTGTAATGGCCCTAGAGTGAAAGCAAAAAACAAAACATAAGGTTAAAAAAAATTGCCAGAAAATGATATTGAATAATTAATTTTTGGCATGGTTCAATTGAAAAGAAATAAAACCTGCATATAGTCCACTTAGCTAGTCCATATTTCACCAGCTGAACTGTAAGGATACTACAGGAGACTGTACCAAATGCCTTGCTGTAGTTAAGGTAAATGACACCCACTTTTCTCCCCTTGTCCCAAGTCACTCATCTCAGAAAAAGCCATCACATTGGTAAGGTACAATTTTGGCCCCTTGTGAGGTAATGACCAGAACTTTGGAACATATTCTAAGAAGGTTGTTATGGTAATTTAAGAAGTCTTTGTCAGAATTATTAAAATTCCAGTATGAAGGAATGTACACTACTCTCTTTAAATAACACAGAATTTAGAATAAGAATCTAAACTAAGGTTTCATCTAATCTGAGATTTTCATTGGGTACTTCATGTCTCAGTAAAAGTTTTCATCTATGGTTACCAGTTTAACCCCCCCCCCCCCCAACTTGTTCTCATTAAGCCCAACATTCTAGCCATTCAAGGTTAAAATTTACTGAAAGAAAGTTAGGATTAACTCCATTAAACATGTTACAACATGTTAACACAATACATGCCATACAACATGTATATCGTTGTTTAAAAGCATGCGTGAATCAGAGAAGATGGAACTCCTGCAGCATGTAATCAGTCCTTGGACATGGATGTTATTTCCCAAAGACTAAGGAATAGGAAAAGGCTGGTTAATAAAAGTGTGGATATGAAAGATTAATGTTATAGATCTTTTGTCCATACCAAAAGAACAGACTTACTTTTTTGCTTCTTCTTGCATTTGTTCTACTTCTAGTTTTAATGACTGATTTTCCTCAGCAAGAGATGCCATTTGTTCCTTATCGAACTGCAAGGACTTTAAAAGGGAGAGAGAAAAACAAACAAACAAACAAAAAGACATGAAGCAAGAACAAAAACATGTTTTCTCTATGTTGCTTTACAGGAGAATAAATACAAAAAGTTTCAAAATTATTTACAGTCCTAAAAAAAACATGGGAACAAAAACACCTATTTCAAGGTTCTCTGCTTCCTGACTCCTTTCTATTACCTTTTAAATTCTTTGCTCTGTGGCCACCACCACAACATGTATGCACAGAGTTCTACTTTGAGCTCCGCTCTCAGACAGCATTCACTTTGGGACCAGCTTAACTGCTTCCACACCACACTTCTACCACTCCTGGAGCATGCTTCTCCCCACTGACTTACATGTACATGAGGTGTTACTGAGCAGTCACTTTAATGTGGTAGGTATATGCTCAACTATATATACAGTATTAAATATGTATCCAAGAACCTTAACTTGCAGCCATTCTGTCTAGTTCCAGAACTAACAGAAACAGCAACATATCCTGTATGTAATATTCTCTCAAAGTCCAATGTTGACACCTTCCATACCTGTAGGCGTGCTTCCATATCATCTCGTTCTTTCTGCACTGACTGAAGATGATTTTCTATTTCCACCATCTGCTGGCGAACCTGAGATACTTCCTTCTGTAGTTTTGAATGTTCAGATTCGAGTGATTGTTTTTCAACTTGAATTTTCAGTAGCTCTCGTTTTAACTCTTTCACTTCTGAGTCTAGACGTTTCTTTGTAGCTTTCAATTCACTAATCAGCTGGTCCTTAGAACTTGCATCTCTTCGGTAAGCTTCCACCATGACCTTACACACAAGAGTTTCAAGAACAACATAGCATCTCTGTTACAACTTTGCTGTAAATTACTCTTAAATTTCTAAAATATTTACCAATGTTATTCTAGTTTTGGGGGGAGGTGGTATCAAACAATAGAAACAAATGTCATCTGTAACAGAATCACAGAATGGATGAGGTTGGAAGGGACCTCTGGAGGTCATCTGGTGATACTCCCTGCTCAGGCAGGGTCACCTAGAGCACTTTGCACAGAATCATGCCCAGGTGGGTTTTGATTATTTTCAGAAAAGGAGACTCCACAACCTCTATGGGCAACCTGTTCCAGCTCTCTGTCACCTTCACAGTAAAGAAGTTTTTCCTCATATTCAGATAAAACTTCATGTGTTTTAGTTTGTGCCTGTTGATTCTTGTCCTATCTTTGGGCACCACTGAAAAGAATCCAGCCCCAACACCTTGACACCCTCCCTTAAGATATTCATATACACTGAAGATCCCCTCCCAGCCTTCTCTTCTCCAGGCTAAACAAGGCCAACTTGTTCATTAAGCGAATATGAATAAGTGTTTATAGCAGTATGGTATACTCCTCATATTCTTTATGGAACTGCACTACTTAAACACAATTAAAAAATAATTTTCAAAATTAGCCATTCCATGCACATAATTAACATTTTTTGTCATGAGAAAGGGAGGGGGTGTTAACTGCAGTTTAAACAGCCTTCTCAAAATTAAACCAAATAAGCTAAAAAACCACCTTTAGTATTACATTAATGAGCAATCAAGTGGTAAATTAATGGTGCCTCTACGCATAATACATATTTACAACACTAACGATATATCAATTTTAAATTACTATTTTAAAACTAATTATTTGGAATAAAATTTGCGATAAAACATTTTTATTCTCCTCTGGCAACTATAATTTTTCAAAGCTGAAGGAAAATGAAGACAACTGAAGGTTTTTCTAAGTGCTTTTGAAGTGCTTTTGCAAAAGCAAACCTAGTAACAAGCCAGAGAGACTTTACATAGTGGATCAATTAGCAAGCTTCCTCAAGACCAATGAAAGCTTGAAATGATTGGTGGATTCACTTTTTCTTAACTGCAGGTAAAAATTCAACTGAAACCATGTAATTATGTCACCAAGTTCTTTGTATTTGATACAGAAAATGAATTCCAGTCTCCTCACAGTAGTCCTCAGAAATACATACTTACACTACAAAAAAATAAGTTATTTGTTTTTATTTCTTTGAAATAGCTTGCTTTTGCTTACCTTCTGCTGCAGGAACTGTTCCTTCACTTTTTGAACCTGTTTTTTGAGGCTGGCATTTTCTTGTTGCAGATTTTCTACCTGCGAGAGGAAAGAAACAAACATGCTGTTTTACACGTGAAACACGTCATATTCTACATTATTTCAAGCACTGACAGTATTTTTACCTATGCTTGTACAAATTGCCTAATCTAACGAGGATCCTGTTTCTGACTAGGTATCTCAATGGCACTTTCAGATAACCCATCAGAAATAAACTCACACTGTATAATGAGCTCAACCCTCAGGAGTAAACAAAGGTCCCTTATCCTGCCAGTAACATTTTAGCGTGTCATTAATCTACATATGTGGTAAGCAGATGGCACCAGTTCACATATACATGATCAAATCATGTACAAATCTGTCATGTAATTGGCAATGTCACGTGCCTGTGGCAATACTTGCCTGGAGCAGCTATTTTTAGTAAGACGTTTTTATGGATTTCTTACCTGGCTTGACTTTATTGCAATTTCTTGCCTCAGTTGTTCCAACACTTCTGATGCTACTTCTGTATCTTCTTCAAGGCGTTTTGTTCCTTCATCAAGTTGCTCTTGGTTTGCTTTTGCTGTCTGCAAAGCTACTTCCAAGACAATCTTCTCATTTTGCAAATACTGTATCATGTCATCTTTAGAAGTAGCATCACTCTGGAACTCTTCTAATCTGGCCTTCAGTTCATCGTACTGTGTTTGCAGGTCATCCAGGGACTGCTCTTTGGTGTGCAATGTCTCTTGGGTCATGGTGAATTGCTTCATTAGATCTAGGTGTTCTTGCTGTAAAGATTCAAGCTGCAAATCTCTCTGATGCAAAGTCAGCTTGACCTGAGAAAATGTGTTTTAAGATTAAATTTCTAAGATTAAATTTATACAAAATGAATGAAATTTCAAAAACAAAACAAAACACAGTTACAGAGATGATTTAAAAAAAAGTGGGGGACCTTTTCACCTGGGACAGAGTGACTTTGATATGGACTTCATTTTTGCAGCAATCTTTCAGACTGTTTTTAAAAAGTTTAGAGCTCAGTATTTATTTACTACTGCCTTTTCAGCCAATTAACTATTTCCCTTACAACCTTTGGTAATGTGCCTAAAAACAGTCTACCTGATCCAACTCTTGCTCCAATGTTGCTGCAGAATCAGCCATTTTCTGAAGCTGTTCTTTCTCATCCTCAAACTCCTCTAGTTTTCTCTGCAAATCTTCTTCCACCATGGTTTTAGCCTCCTGGATCTGCATGAAGGCAGCTTCTTGATCTAACATGTCAGCCTGTGCAGAAAAAGCAAGTAGTTAACATCTACAGTTTCAGCTGGAAGGGGCTGGTGGATGTGTGTATGTGTTGGGGAATAAAAAAGAAAAGAAAAGGCTAAGTTATCAAGAACATTTCTAGAAGAAAGTAACAAACAAATATAATTTTGATGTCTGCCTTACACACCTGTATATCTTTACCGAAGTCACTTACTCATATACTTAAGACACCTTAGAATAAGTTGAGTGTCTTGTAAACTTGTGACAATCTGAGTTCCTTATATAGCACCATGTCCTTTCTAAATGGACGAAACAGGGTATAAATAAGACAAATATTTAAAGTATTAAAATTAAGCCGCTTAGAAAATTCTGAAACAAAAATAAATTCCTTGGATACTGTAGTAACTCCATGAAATAGAAAATCCTGTCATTTACACAACTGCTATCGGAAGCAGCGGAAATGGGTTCTAAATGCTTTGAAAGTGAATGCGCTGCACTTCAATAGATTTTACTCATCTTTTCTTCCTTAAGTACAGGAAGGATAAACCTGAGCAATTTCACACATTTAAGACAAATTTTACCGACTTTATCTTCCAAGTAAGTTTTCTGTTGGAAAAGTTCACAAATGGGCAAAGCAGAATATTTACATCCACTTTTAAAACTCAATTAAAAGCAAATACCAGCTCTGAAAATGCAGGCGTCACCTTGGAATGGGAAACATATGGCTTTTCTCCCTCTTGCTGTTTGTAGTTTCATACAAATTTATTTGTTCTGAAACATTTCTGTTTTTATAAAGCATCATTTTAACCAATTCATAATAATTCCATACTGCTTTGATGGTAAATACTTGAGCTTTCAAATACTATGCTTGCAAAAACTAAATATGCAACTTAAACAGAACATAATTCATGAAGATCACCTACAACCTCACCTCAATATTCTGCAGCTGTGCTGCAATACGTTCCTTTTCTTTAATTGATCTGTGCTGGGTTTCAGTCAACTGCTGAGACAATGCCACATTCTCTAGTTTGAGATGTTCCAACACACCTGCTTGGGTCATTTGCCCAGCCTGGAAGAGGGAGAAAAAAAATATCACTGATTAATACCAACAGCTCAAATTGGTGAGTTCTAGGAAGAAAAAAAAAACAAAAATAAAACAACACACTGAACCTATCTGTGCCTAATCTCAACTACTACTTACATTGCACTATAGCTGTTCATTCACATAAAACAAGTGATTAAATTTATGCCTCAGTATCAACATGAGCTAACACCTTACAACAAAAAACAGAACAACTCCCCCCAGCCTGCTCTCCACCTGAAGTATAAAGACATTGTGTGTGAACTCTGACAATGGAGCCACTCTCAATGTCCCCTGGTGTTGTGGTTTAACCTGGCAGGCAGCTAAGCACTCAGTGGGATTGGGGAGAGACTTGGCAAAAAAGAAGTAAAAGCTTATGAGTTGCGATAAAGGTAGTTTACTAGCACAGAAAAGAAAAATAATGATGATAATAATATGTACAAAACCAGTGATGCACAATGCAATCGCTTACCACTCACTGACCAATGCCCAGCCTGTCCCTGAGCAGTGGTCGCCCCCCCCCATACTCTGGCCAGCCACCCCATATAATTGTTGAGCATGGCATCGCATGGTATTGTGGACAACCATCCCTTTTGACAGTTTGGGTCAGCTGTCCTAGTTCTGTCCCCTCCCAGCTTCTTGTGCACCCCCCAGCCTCCTCACTGTCAGGGTGGCATCAGAAGCTTAAAAGTCCTTGATGTAGTTTAAGCAATGCTCAGCAACAATTAAAACATGATTGTTATCAACATTGTTCTCATCCTAAATCCAAAACACATCACCATACCAGCTACCAGGAGGAAAAATAACTATCCCAGCCGAAACTAGGACATCTGGATAAAATTAAAAGAACAGATTCTCAGTCCTATGTGCAAACAAATCATAATACCTGTATATTAGCCATCTCACTCTGCAGCCTGACACGAGCCTCCTGAGCGAGTACCAGCTGCTGCTGGTACCACTGTCGCACATTTTGCAGTGATGTGATTTCTGTTTCAGATGCCTTTAGCTTATTGGTCAGTGTGGTCCGTTCCAACTGTACTTTATGAAGTTGATTTTGTAAGGAAGCCAACTGTTGTCGCAGATCATGAACTAGAAAAAGGAAAAGAAAGAATCTGGACTATTATACTCCATTGCTCAATTTTTATGCACACATTTTCAAGGCTTATTGCTGTATTTGTAGCTTATTTATTTGAACAAAAATATATGCACCTAATTACATTAAGATTGACTGTTCCTGCAAAAGAAAAAATTGAAAGTTCTGGAATCCAAAGAATTAGGCTCATAAACAGAACAAATTTAAAATAAATGAGTAATTTCTTCAAGCATTCAAAGCTCCTCAGAGGCTGAAAATATGAATTAAAAAATAAAATTAGAAAGCAGGTATCCTGACATTGAGATTCATCATTACAGACCAGTATTTGTGCAGTTTTCTAAAAAACGTTAGTTCACCATCGAACAGTTATTAGATTACATATTTATGCCTCCTCCCACAAGCTGGCTGTGTCTTGCAAATTGTGGCACTCGTGACACAACATAGAAAACAAACACCTTAAAATTCAGCTATTTAGTATGTTATTAATAAAATGCAAATTAAAATTATTTCTTGCTCTTGGACTTCAGAATTATGTTGACTTACAATGATTTATGGAATAATAAAATTTAGAGATCAAAATTTACATCAACCCACCTGTGCTGTCTCTGGTGAGAACACTTTTTTGCATATCTTCAACCTTCAGCATGAGTCTTTGGTACTGCTCCTCTGCTAACTGCAAATCATTATTTGAAGAAGCCAAACTAGCATTCTTTGCTTCCAAGGTGTTTTGCAGGTCAGCCATTGCTCTTTCCAGATCCCAGCAAGATTGCTTTAATGTGGCCACTTCTGAGCTCAGCGATTCCTGCTTCTGTTGGCTGTTTTGGCTGTGCTCCATCTGTGCCTGAAGCTTCATGTTCAAAGCTGCAAGTTGGGCTTGTAGCTCAGTCTTCTCTTTGAGAGCCTGAATGTGTCCCAGAAATTAAATACAAAAGAGAAAATACATTAATGGCTGATTAGAGAAGATACCAGCAAAATGGCTTTGCTAAGGCATAGACCACTTACTTCAAATAATGTTTTTTTGAAGTGACACCTCGCATAGTAAAAAAAGTTCAAATATTCAAAAGAAAACACAGAGGAAAGCACAGACAAGATGTATAGTGTCTTCATCAAAAATCCTGACATGGTTATTGGCTTATAAGATGCGTTTCCACACTAAGTAAGAATGCTTTGCATTACCTATGCTATACCATCAGTCAATACAAAGAGAAAACACAGACATCATTACCATAACTCTGGATTTATCATCTCTAAAGTTGTCTTTTTTTCTAGACCTTCGAAGGCTTTAAAGACTATCTTCATAAGAGCACTTGTAATGTATCTAATTCAACAATGTTTTTACAAAACACATTCCCATAAGAGGAGGAAGCTCTTGAAAATTAATTAACATATTAATATAATTTGCTAAATACCAAAATTCATTTTGTACCTGATTAGCTTCTACTGAAAGTGCCTCTAGCTGCCCTTCAAGTCTCATCTTCTCCTTTAGCACCTGCAGCATTTCATCATGAGTTCCTGCGATAGAGCTTTCCATAGATACACTGGAGACAGATACCACACACAGATAAAAGAGTCAGAGAGTACAACACTCACCTAGTTGAAGAAAAGGGAGTCTGAAATTAAGAGGTACTCAGACTCCTTAAGATAATATGCTTCTCATCTAAACTAGAAATTAGGATACAGTTTCTAATTTTATGATGTATCCAAAGCACAGCGAAACAACCTTCATTACCATCCAAAGAGAAAGACATTAGATTCACACTGAAGTTGTGTGTATTAGCTTTCTATATTTGCAGCAACTAGGATTTATTGTGGTACCCATATATTTGTTACGTTTACAAAAGCGCAATGGTTGACTTCAGTGTGTTCTGTAGCTGCATATCCCTTTATAAGCAGACAAACGGACATAATGTGAAAAACAAAACCTCCACAAATGTTGTCCACAACACCTGCTTTAATGCAGAAGTTCCTGAGAAACAGCAACAGCTAGTGCAGAAGAAAAAATAGGTATTCAGCTAAGGGAAAAGTTTAATACCTATTACAAACACACAAGCTTGTGAGACTACTGTTAAAGGACTGAAGAGGTTAAGAGTGTATAGGACAGGACTCTTAGCATTTCATGACTTGAGGTCTGAAAGATACATAGATCAGGTAAACGACCATAGTAAAAATCACCATTTGAGACAGTTATATCAACACTTTCAGGCTTTAAAGACCAATGCCACAAAAGTGATTCAGTGAATAAACGGAGCAAATACAGATAGAAGCAATTGCTAGGAGACCATTTAAAACATTCTATCAGTGTCAAAACTATTTTACTCTAAAGATATATTAAGTAGGTACTCTGTGAAGTGACCTTTCAGTTTCTTTTAGAATCCATAAGTTAAAAGCTGATTTGATCATGACGAACACGAACTGGATCCAATGCTAGTAAGAGATAAGAGTAACAGACTGCCTATCCCCAAAGAGCACAACACCGTAATCATCTCACTGCCCACCAATCTTTCTTACCTGCTAGAAATACTGTCTCTCCGGCTCCGTACTTCTCCATTAAATTCTTGCTCTTGGGCTTGGTGCTCCACTGCTGCAGCCTGCAGCACCTCACTGATGGAAGGAAATTGCCCCATGGCATCAGGATGTATCTTCTGACCATTTATTGTATATGGAATGCTCTGTTTGCCTTCTGCATTCTGTAAACTGTTAAACACCACTTTTCCTGACACGCTGCTGTAGGTAGAGCTGTCGCTTTCATTTCCATCCATCCTCATTCCCACTTCACTTCCATCAATCTCTGAAATGCTATCTCCTGCCAAGGAGGAATTCTCTATTCGATCATCTGTGTCGGAGGGTAGACTAATCTCAGAAACAACTGACGTTGGACCACTTCTGCTTTGCTTCAGCATCCCACCAGGTAAGTCAGTAGCCAGAAGACTCCCGGTAGCATTTCTAGAGTCTGAATCTTCACTTCTGTAGTCAGCCAAGGACCGGATCTTACTGGACTTTGAAGATTTTGAACTTCTTCTCTCTTTTGAGGATGCTGGAAGTCCCAAGCTGCCCAGTTTGGGTCCCCTGGGGACACTGGTCCGCAAAAAGGAATATTCTTTTGTCATTGCTACAGTGCTAGCTCTTGGCAAGATTTCTGGATTTAACATCAACTCAGGATCTAGTGTGCTGGAGGGCCGGTTTTTGGATGTAGACTGATTGGATGAAAAGAAAACAAAAGAAAGTAAATTCCAGAATGTTACATTTGAACTAGCATCAAGGATTTGTTTTGTTGTAGAACTTAAATATTAATATAAAAGCTTTAAACTTTTAAGTTTCTGTATCATTTCATGAATGAGGTAAACTACATGTATGGCAACAATCAAGACTAAATATAGACAGGTTGAAAGCAATTAAGGTAGAGTCTAAATACTGAAAGATATAAGAAAAAATGGAAATTAAATAATTCAGATTTGGAATAATTTTTCTTAAATTTAAGATTGCCTACCATTTTGTTTTTGTTTTTTCCTATTTCGGGTAGCAATAAATAGCGTTACCAATGCAATAACAGAGAAACAATATAGAGAACCAATTCCAGAAGAAAGAGATTTTTTTTTTCCATATCTGAAAAAACTACTGAGTATTTGAAGCACAGCAAACAGAATTTAAAGCATAGACTGTATAAGTTCCCATCAATAACTGAATCTAGAACATCTGTTGGGTGGTACTCACTCTTTCTTGATGTCTCTTCACTCTATATTGTTTGAGCTGCTCTTCTAACCGTCTTCTTGCTTGAAGTCTTATTTGTTCTTCATTCTCCAATGGGAGTGAAGACTCTACTGAGCCTGTAAGTGAAAGGTGCCTTTACAGTCAGAAAGAAACCCCCAACACATGCAAATATGATGCAAAAGGAAAAAGCCCCTTCTACCATCAGCAACATGCTTCATGCTTAAGCAAAGAACGCAAGGAAAGCCCGTTGCATGCACCTCAGAATACCCTTCTCTAATGTATCTTTGTGTAAGCATTAATAATGATTGCATTATTTCAGCTTTCCCGTTTGCAAATACTGTCGCTCTTCTGAGTATATATGAAAAGAGAAAGATCTTACAGCAAGAACAAAACTATTACTATCTCATCTGTTCTGCACTTGTAGTAGTACTGAAATTAAAAAACTAAGACAGACCTACACAGTCTACTCATTCCTTAAAGGCCTGAGAAAGGCTATTTATTAGATAAATTTTCTACTTTGTTAAATCACGTAAAGTCTTTCTAAGAGTAATGCTTTTAAAAAAACATTATTGAAGATGCCTGGAGCATTAGACACCTCACTATAAAGGCTTTGCCTTTCTACTCCCATGTTTATTACTTATCTTAAAATCACCTGGTTGTGCTGTGTTTTTGTTAGTCTTTTTATTTATTTATTTATTTATTTTTAAGTTGTCACCTATTATTTCTAATAATAGAGAAGGAAGATGAGAATAGCTTCAGTCCCAGAAAACATAAATTCCCGTCCAGTGTGAGAATGATTTTTAAATGTTAAGGCACGTGCTTTAGTTGCAGCAGAGAGTGATTTACTGAAAGAAAATGAATTTTAGTTTAAAGTAAAAGCTTACTGCCAAAATGACACTTAGTCCAAGCTGAAATGATATTACAGATTTTACAGTCAGGCTCAGAGAAAAAAGCTTTATGCAGCAATAGAAAGCAGGGGCGCTATCATAAACAGATGCTTACACAATTCTGTTTCTTGCATGGGAAGACTTAGTTTGAGAGACTGCAAAGCTTCTTTTCTAAGAACTATGCCCTCAGCACTAGTTCCCTGAGACTTCCTTAGGCTGTCATGGAAACCAGTCACACCTGGGGATGACTCTTGACCCTGAGGACTGCTGGTGGGATCAAAAGATATAGGAGAGTCGGGGAAGAGCGACTCTGGCCCATTCTGGCAGGCATCCGCTTTGATGTTTATCTTCAGACTTTCCTCTTCATTTGGCACTTCACTGACGCTAACACCGGTAGCTGAAAGAGAAAGTTTCACTGAGATACTCCGTTTGTCTTTACACTGCCACATAAAAACAACACCAACACTATTGCCTTTAGACTGTAAGAATATAGATTGCTAATGACAATAAAACAATTTTATAAAGTATGTTTCTTCTGGTCTTTTAAAATGAAGAAACACTTTTAATTTACTTTAATATAGTGCCTTCAGACAGGATCTCAAAAGTGGCCATGAATTATTTTCAAAATGTCGTGTGGGTTTCTAAATCGTGTTAGATTTAGAAGCATTGTACACCAAATATAAGTAATGTAATCTGTGTCACACTGAGCAGCAACCTACTACAAATAAGACGTGGCAACTGCAGGCCTCTGCTGAGTGATTCAGCTCTTTGGTATGCTTCTGGGTACTGGTGAGAAAGCACCCACCAGCCCAACTCCCAGCATGAATTTCTGATTTTTATACAGAGTTTAAAAAATTTCCAAGAAGATGTCTCCAATCATAAGTACTGCAGAAAAACTTATGTGAATTAAAAGAATAAATCTAGCAATTATAAGGCAATTCAAGAACCACTTTAATACCAATCTTATCTTGACATATCTGTGTGTTGTTTTTTTTCTTCTTTCCCATCATCAAACATGCATCTGCAATAACAGCTCAACACTTCATAGGTTTGTATTTGGATTTCTCACACATGTGCACTTCAGTTGGTTGGGTACTACTGATGTTTATGAAAGTGCTGTTGCAACAAAACTATATATCTAACATTAAATGCATTATTTTAAATCTCAGTAAAACAACTCAAACAAGCAGGGAACTGGAATAGCCACTCATTCTGTTCACATACCATATACCACTGTAGTAACTGGAACTCATCAGGATATATGGAAGATTTTTTTTTCCCCATAAAGACATATGAAAACATTTAGCATTTTTAATCAAAGTATTTGCAAGCAGAAGAATCAAGTTTCCTCTTTCTATTTTCTCTCCCCACAGCTACAGACTTGAAAAAGCAGTTTCTTGCTTTTTTTTTTTATTATTTTTTTTTAAATGATGTCGGGAAAACACAGAACTGAGAAACAATAAATTAGTAAAAAGATCCTCTCAAAATGTGTTTCTAAGATACATATGCACAAATATTCTGTATCCAGGAAGTTGATCACAGAGATTAAAGAAAGCTTTATTGATTTTGATATCGGTCCTTTACCATATTGCTAGTAAACTTTCCCCCCATATTATGGATTACTACAGCCCTCTGAAAACAAAACAATTCAAAAATAAAGCTATTCATCTACGTGGTGAACATGTAAGCATACCTCTTTAATTAAATAAGCCATGTGGGAAAAAGCCAGAGGTAAGAAAGTAGGACTTTTTCCACTGCTACCCATTTGTTCCCACCTCTGTGGTACATCCTCCCTTGAGCCAGCACAGATGTTTGTAGGGTGAATTAGCACAGAGGAAACTGAATGAGAAAACAATGTGGATAAAAAAACAAATATCTAAAACTCTCAGCTGTAAGTGGCCTGAACATACCAGTTCACTGAATTTTGAATTCAAACACTTTCAGGTTGTGTTTTTTTTAATCACACAGAGAACATTTGAAGGCCATTTTACCCTGAATCAGTTCTCTGATTCAGCCCACCATGATAGAAGGGATGGATATAACAAGGACACAAAGGAAGAAGGAAAATGGGATTGCTTTTTTAATGACCTACCAATGTAAGTCAGATGAAGACATTCTAAAACTGCAGCTTAGATTGTCAAAGGAAAAATTAAAAGAGAGGTGAGTGTTATGAATAGTACAAGCAAACAAAAATAATGACACCTTACACAATGAGAAATATTGTTTCTGCTCATCTTTCAGAAACTGCAGCTATTACTGCATCAAGTTTATACCTTTTTTCTATTTTTTATCTTCACATCCATGAGTGGTACCCATATATAAAAGAGATACTGGAGCAAAAATCTAGAAGAATGGTTTCCTGGCAACTTCCTGAGGCCATGAGACACTCAGAATCTAAGTGATGCCTTGACCTAAAGTTAGTGTCAAAACAGCTGTGGTCAGAACAGTGGGGGAGGAGATGCAATTAGACTGAAAATACTAGAGACACACACTACCTATTTGTAAGCCACAGTTCAATTGTTTGCACAATGCTCAAGATGGGAGAAGGCAGGAAAGTATGATCTCCAACTTCATAAAAGATGAGTGAATCATCACACAGTTACGCTGAGATTGTGATAAAGGGCAGCACGACAAACACAAAGTCTTAGGACTCCACTTTCCTGCCCACTACAAGATGCCAAATCTGCGACACCAGGGGAGGGCAGAACACTAACAACATCACGTGATGAACTCCGTAGCAGCAGAAAGGTTTCCCTTACATAAAGGCCCTGTATACTTTTGTGCATCTACACAGCCACAGCATATAGACCCCCCTCCACCCACCTATCACCACACCCTCATATATCAACTTTTCCCTAGACATCTGTAGTGGAAACGTAGAAACTTCAATTCAATACAATAGAAATATCTTCACCATGACAGTAGTTAAGTAATGGCATGAGTAGAGAGGCTGTTGAACTCCCCCAGTGGAGATTTTCAAAATTCAGCAGGACAAGAGCCTAAGCAACCTGATCTAACTTAAAAGCTAGATCTGCTCTATGCACGAGATTGGACTAGATGACCCACAGAGGTGCCTTCCAACCTGAAGTTTTCCATGACTTGGTAATCTACCCAGATCTGTGTGTGCATTCTTAAGTTTCTTTTAAGCAGCTGCATTATTTTCTTACAGAGCTTGTCTACATTATTTTGAGACAATTTGGGTGAGATAATTTGGGGAATACATACCAGCATCTCTCTTCCATTATGGAAGTTTGGAGAGACTTTTTGAGTACGTTTTATTTTTTGCCTAATGGAATTAACCGAAAGAAAATCGTATGCCAGAATAAAAAATTCCATTGCTGAGCATACTCTACAACAATCATTTCAGAACTGTCAGTTCTAAAGAACTTTACACATACATTCTTGGAAACATTTTCAGAAGACAGAATAATACATGAAAAACACATGCTCACTTGATGGCTAAGAGTAGTTAAGTGAACACTTTGGATTTGTTTTGAAATACTAAGTTTTAAAATAGAAAAGTTTTCTCATACATAGAAAGTTTGGTGAAGGCTATGGCTCTGCATAATACTGTACAATAAATTCTTGACCTCAAAGACAAAGCCCCTAAGCATCACCCAAACAACAGAATCGCAAGTTGTTAAGAAGTTCACATGAAATAACTTACTGTTCATTTCATCTCTCGTAACTGGCAAACCTGACTTGGCTTTACAATCCAGGAGTTCTTCAGAGGTGTGAGGCACCCCATTGCTGCTTCTGTCATCCAACAGAACATCCTGCTGGACAGATGAGGAGTCCATGGTAAAAACAATCCAGATGCAGTGAAGTGTTTCTTTTAAGTTTCCTGCCAAGTGAACTACCAAGTCCGGTTTCTCTCCATTAGCAACATCAGCATTGAGATGTTAGGCAGGCGCAGTTTTCGGAGCTTTTCAGCTGTTGGTGTGCAGCAGTCAATAATTCCAGGAGATCATGAAAACAGCTTGCAGCCAAAGTTGTAATCAGCAAGGAACTGCATTCTCTATAAACAAATGTATTTCATTTACAAACATTCCTTTGGGCTTTGAAAATAGCAGTTAAAAAGCAAGCAGTACTCACAGATTATCCACCAGCCCACCAACCTCAACACACAGAACCAAGATAACAACAGAGACAATAACAAAGTATCCAGAGCTTGTGAATAGGAAGTGATCTATTTAACAGCTTTTTTATTGTCACTTTTTTTTTTAAGTTGCATTACTACACCAGTGTAACAATGCAACAACATCGTATTCAGCAAGATACCTCATTTAAGATCTCTGTCCCTTTTAATGGAAATGTTTCCTTGGTCTCTGCTTTAATAAACTGGACAGTGTTCAGAATAGCATTCTGCTCTGTAAATCACAGCCTGGACTTTCATACCACATATTTCATCTGAAGGACCTAATGCAATTTAAGTTGCAATTACTTTAGTTAGAATGCAGGAGGGAATTCAGGCTTTTTATTTATTTAACTGACATCATACTGTTTACTTGCCTGCAGAGCAACCAGTACTTATCACTGCACAGAGCCCGAGCTACTAATTACAGCGTGCGCTGGTAGTGAGAACAAGGCCCAGGCTGCAGCCCAGTGCTGGCCTTCTCCTACAGTGAGTCAAGAGGAAGATTTCCAAGCACAGTTTTTATAGCATTTGCAAATCATTCACTAGGCATTCAGATTGTGCCTGTAGTTATCAACCTTGTCAATTGCTACAATTTGATAGAAGCTGTTGTAAACAGTCACTTCAGCTGTCTGAATTTTGTTCAAATAGATACTGACAGCTGAATTCAGATTATGAGACGTTACAGATTCCTGTTTATCAGAGAAAAAACAGAAATCCCCAGTTAAAACTTGTGGCCAAAGGGGAGGATTTCAGGTCAGAGATATTTTAGCTGCATTTTTACAGACATTTTGAGCAACATTCCTCCCATACCTCTGGAGAGCCCTGGTGTACCTGCTACTGTACCAAGCCGCCCTGGCACACTGCTCATCACCAGGACACCACAGAAGCTACCAGAAGTTCAGGTACACAGGACTAGATCAGTGCCCAGGCCTCCTGGCCCATACAGGTGAGCCGGGAAGCTGCCAGACACCTGAGGCACGGTTCTGAAACTAAAAGCCCCACTGAGCAGAAAGATGAAAACCTCCACTGGAATTTGGCTTTAAAAGCGTTTCTGTGTCAGAAAGCTTACAATGGGCCGTCTGAAGGAACAGCTGTCACATGGCAGACAGACAGCACACCGAGTGACAAAGAGGAATCACAGACAAAAGGCAAGGACGACTCAGAGGCTGCTCACACCTCTGCAAATCCAGAGGACGTTCCAGGGTTTGTAATCCGCCAAGAACAGCGCCTTTCCTTGCCACAACAGCGCTCACTGTCAGAGGGCATTTAAAAGCACCTCGTTACCAGCAGGGTCTCCTGTGTGACCCCTCCCCATTACAAGGGGAACACGTTTCGGCCTCAAAGCCCCTCGCACCCCCGCCTCAGCACCCCCACCGCCACGCACACCCCGCGGCAGCCCAGCCGTGCCCTCAGAGGACCGCAGCGGCACCGCCCCAGCCCTGCCGGCCGCTCGGAAGGGCAGCGGGGCCCGGCTGGAGGCAGGCAGGGCCGGGCACCCCAGGCCCTACACCCGCGGAGCCGGGCCCCGGCGGCTCCCCGCTCCCCTCAGGCCCGGAGCCGCCCCTCCCGCCCTCCCCACCCCCGCGGCGGGCACCGCGCCTCAGCCGCCCCCTTCTCCCACCTCCCGGCCGAGCCCCCCGCAGACCTGGGGCCGCCCAGGCCGGCTCTGCCCGAGACGTGGCGCTGCCTCCGCCGGGAAGGGGAGGAGGGCGCGGCGGTGCAACGGGCTTCTCCCTCCCTCCCCGCCGCCCTGCCCGCCCGGCGCCCGCCGCCGCCTCGCAGCCCCCACGGGCGCGGTGCCCGCCCCGCCGCCGCCTCCCTCCCTCACGCAGCCGGGCCCCTCAGCGAGGAGCCGCGGCCGCCGGGGGCAGCCGGGCGGGCGGCCGATGCCGGCGGGGCGGCTGGCAAGGAGGCGGCTTTTCCTGACGGACCCTTCCGGCAGCGGAGGGAGGGGCAGAGGCTGCCTCAGCCGGGCCGGGCCTCCCCTCAGAGCCGGGGCAGGGCCAGCCAGGGTGTCCCCGCTGCCTCACCTGCTTCACGCTGGGAAATTAAATGCGTGCCGAGGAGCGACGCGCCCCTTGCAGCCTCTCTCGTCCCTCCCCGCCGCGCTTGCTTCCCAGGCGCCGCGGCCTGGAGAGGTTTCGAAACGCCTCGGTCGGTGCCCGGGGGGAGCTGCCTCGGTTTGGGAGCCTCGGGAGGTTTTGTGCCCGAGGACGAGGCACCGGAGGTGTCCCCGGGCTCGCTGCCGAGCCTTTGAACGCGGTGGGAACCGGCAGGGTGCGGCCGGCAGGTGGCTCCGAGCCTCTGCTGCCAGCCAGCCTCTGTCACTGCCCGCCCCGGGCACACCGTGCTGCTGCTTGGTCGGTGCTCAGCGCCTGGGTTTCGCTTTTTTTTCACCTTTTTTTTTTTCGTTTGTTTGTTTTTAATATATATATTTTTTTCCCCACTTTTTATCTTTTTTTTTTTTTTTCACATATACAGAATTTAAGGAAAACAACTGCCCCAAACCTATACTGCTAAGTGCAATTGCTTTGCCTTTTGCATCCTTCAGCAGCCGGTCTCCTCTGCATGCTGCTTTGCTGGGACACGTTTCATTTACCTCACTAAAATTAGTTTGCTCATTCCATTGATCTTGAAGGAAGGGGTGACTAATTTCCACCAATTTCAACCCATTTCCTACTATGGTATTAACAGAAGCACCTTTGCCCCCAATCCTTCAGTGTGCTCATATTTAACTTCACATGCTAGGCATCCTGATCTCTCCTGTCTCATTCAAGTTCCTGCAGAAGTGTTAGCATTTACTGGGTTAGAGTCTGGGGAGTTCAATAAAATGTCCTGCTTATGTTGTGTTTGCAGCATTCCTGATGAGCCTTACCTCATAAATCAATCCTTAAAGGCTTTAGGATCTTTCTGACATTGGGCATCCCAGAAATCCAGTGGATACCAAGAACTGTCACATCACAGTGGTATTTCACACAACTCTTTCGTTCTGCACTTGGGTTTGTGGGCTTTACTTTTCAACTTTATTTATTTTTTTTTTTTCCCATTGATGTAAGTAGCTTATGTCTTTATATTGAGGTTGGTGGAGAGTTTATTGGTTGGGTGGATTTTACTCCTGGCATTTCTAGAGCCTCTGTATGGACTAAAATGTCAATAAATGTGGCTGGAAAAGCAAACATCTCTCTAAAAGTTCTCATCATTGCCCCTTTTCTCTGAACCTTTTAATTTTCATAATGAAAATACCTTCCAACATCATATTATCCCCCTAAATATAATTGCTGTGTAAACATACTTAGTCAGCTTTTCCAGATATGATAATCCTCTTTGCTTTTATTAACCTGCCCAAATTATCCTAAATATGAACAAGAACACACTGAGCTGTTTCTCTAGGAAGATGAGAGGCTGTCTGACTTGTAGAAGTCAGGAAGATAGTTAAACCAACACTATCAGTGAGTCTAAATTGTTTTAAGAACTCAGTTACAAACCTGTTAACCAGGCTCCTGACACATTGCTAATGGCAGTAACTGGGTGTTTTCCTGTAAGCATTATGCAGAGGTAGCCCCCAAGGCAAGATTAGGAAGAGAACATTACTTCACAAATGAATTCAGGAAGAGGGTTATTTGCAAGTAGAAAAGCAGGTAAGCATGGATCCAAGTGATGCTGGCAAGCGAGATGGCCAAACATACAGATTAGATGAGCATGATCAAGAAGGGCTGTGTAGCATGCATATCAGCATAATTTTCTTAGAGAATTTATTGAATGAAATGAATGAATGAATTTACTGAATGTGCCTTTTGCTGTTCACTAATTCACAGTCTCAGTAAAGGAGCTACACAAATATCACAAAATATACACAATATATGCAAATGTATATCATAGAATCACAGAATCATCTAGGCTGGAAGAGATCTCCAAGATCATCTAGTCCAACCTCTGACCTAACACTAACAAGTCCTCCACTAAACCATATCACTAAGCTCTAAATCTAAATGTCTTTTAAAGACCTTCAGGGATGGTGACTCCACCACTTCTCTGGGCAGCCCATTCCAATGCCTAACAACCCTTACAATAAAGAAGTTCTTCCTAATATTCAACCTAAACCTCCCCTGGCACAACTTGAGCCCATTACCCCTTGTCCTGTCACCAGGCACATGGAAGAATTGACCAGTCCCCACCTCGTTGCAGCCTTCTTTAAGGTACCTGTAGAGAGCGATAAAGTCACCCCTGAGCATCTAGATTGTCAGTATATTTGGATATACTCTCTTTATATTTTTTCTAACAGCAGCTATTCTGCCTTCACCAAGTACGCTTCCACATAAGATGCCAAGGACAGTGTGGTGAAGAAGACTAGAATGTCTAATCCTCATTCAATTTTTTGTTGTCTGTATTGTAAGAATATAAAAAGCAGGACTTTTGCCTCCTGCACAGAACTCAAATTAAGAATTAATGAGACACTAATGTAGTTTTTCAGTTTGAATATTTGTCTACATTTGCTTCTTTATTTTCATGCCATCTAAGACAATATATTGCTTGGGCAAATCTCCAAAGTATCTCTAATTTTACTTAGTAGTCTGCTACATGGCACCAAGCCCCCAGCTACAAAAATAACCCCTAGTTCAGAGGCTGCCACCCAAGAACGACAAAAAGCTGCAACAGGCTTAAACAGGCTGCCTGAAGGAGAAAAAGGATTCTTCACACTGAGAGATACCTATCATCAATTAGTTTTAACACAACAATGAGGTGTCATGGTAGTTGCTTAAAACGTTGGGAAAATCATCAGGCACTAACACGAGGCCTTGAAGTGCAGAGATTCCTGTAAACTTGCGGGAGACGTGTTTGTGTGCACTGCAGTCTCTGTCTCCAGCAGAGAAAGAGCCAATGGCATTTCCCAAAGTCTACAGAAATTCCTCTCTCTCCGAGCGCTCTTCTGTTCTCCAGACACAGAACTCAGAAGGTAGCGCACTGGTCCTTTAACCGCAGCCAGCGCAGCATTCCTCTGCCCTGCAGCACGGCTGCCTGCAAAGCTGTCCTGCCGCCTTCTCTCCAAGCAAGTTCTCTCAGGCCTTAATAGGAATTGTCTTATTTGGGAACCTACAGGGCCTTGCCCCTAAATGGGGAAGGCTGATTTATTCATCTTTGCTCTGACAAAAAATAAACAATAAAAAGAAAGAAAGAAAATGTGTTTAATGCCAAATTAAAGAAATGAGCTAATGATTAATAGGTAAAGACAGACTGTTTGCAGAGTTACCTATCCATCAGGGTATTTTAGTAGCTCATTGCAATAATCTCGGTTGAAAACATATTTCCTCACACTGTCCCCCTGCCCTTTCTGATGCCTTAAGGGACTGGTCAAGCAAAGACCAGCAGTTCTGTTAAATTCAGAGTCTAGCCACAAAGAGCTGCAGAATTTCACCCTATTTGTCTTACCGTAAGGAATGTAAACATTCTCGAGGAAAGGCTGCAGCTTCTAAAATATGAGCTCTGTGTGTGTGGATGTGTCAGAACGGCACTAGCTGAAGAGGTGGGAGAGAAAGGCTCCATACTCTGCAGGAGCAGTGGGTGGCACTCTCTGCACAGCACAAAACCCATGTGTGGAGCTTTCCAGTTCCAGTTATTATAGCTACAAACATGTTTTTTCTAAATAATTCCTTAGCAGAGATCTTGTTCTCTAACCACTGACAGCACCACGTTCCAATTCCCTCTGCTTATTGCATACTTTTCTGCTTACATCTTTCTATTATTTGGTGTCACTCAGTCTGCAAAAACTTCATTAAAAAAGAAACCTGTGCTAACCACATATAAATAGCTCCATTACTGGCAGACTGCAATCAGGCTCAGGCGTCCAGCTCTTCTCTCCCAGCCACTCACAAAAAAAAATAATGATTTTGTATTAAACACAGTCTATGGAACTAGCACTCAGGTCTTGAGAAATGGGCTTTATTAAAGACTGCCTTAATATTTTATTTTTAGTTTTTATGTACTTATATGTTTTATTTATATACGTGAAATGTTTATACAGCATCCTGCCCCAACAATTTTCAGCATGTCTGTTTTAGAAGGGATAAGTATTTAAAGTGTTACTTTCCTGACTCATTGCTATAAACAGGGGAGACGCTCACATGTAACGGTGGTGTGTCTGATTTAACAACAGAACTCAGAAGGGATTTAATCAACCTCTACTCTACATAAAAGAAGCCTGGGAAAGTATAAAAAGCAGTGTTGTATAACAGAAGGTTTGCAGATGAGAATTCTTGCGTACAGAAAATAAACTAAGATTTAAGGCCTTGTTACTGAGAGTGTCTTGCCAATGCCCTCCTCCTGTTTAAAGCTGGATTCAGTTTGGACACACCAGCTGTTTTGAAAAACAGAAACTGCTAAGAGCTGCATTAATTTCTGTGGGACATTCCACTATAGTGTCGCTGGGTGAGCAGGGTTAGTTTTGGTATCAGGATGCCTTACATACTTAAGGAAATGGATTCAGAAAGGTCTCCTTGCATGTATCAGAGTGTGGTGTGTGTGTAGGAATAGGATGGAAATTACTGGTTTTTAGTGGTTTTAAGCTTAGCTTTCCCACAATAAATTATTTTTGCTGTCAGCCTGCAAACAGTAAGTTGTTTTATTTTTTTTTCTCTCCTGCAAATGACTTTCCCAGCCTGCAGCTACTTGTTAAGAAAGTGTTGCCATCACATGTAGAAATCCTAAGTACTAACTTCAATAACTTCATAAATGTCACTGTTCCACTGCAATGTAGTGTTTGCTTCAGCAGCCCAGGAGCCCCCAAAATGCCACAGTACAGTGCATGGGCTACTCCTTGGAAGGACTCACTAAAGGAGCATGGACGCCTTGCATTTTTCAACAGGTGGCTCAATGCAGGGAGCAGGACACTTACTTTCCTAAAAATGTCTCAACGAGTGTGGAAGAAACTTGATCTTGCCTGTTGGAGGATGTGCAGAGTTGCACCTGCATCTCTTCTTCCACAGCCCAGTGGGAATGAGTACAGCTCACACCTAGGCAACTATCTGCTCCACCTGCATGCTTCACCTCATGGCTGATACCTTCAGCAGGTAATTAGACATCTTTTGGTCCTATTCTTGTGTACTGCCTGGTGTGGAAAGTTGTCCTTGCCCATGCAGAGTCCCACTGCCTGCTTACAGAGGGAGCTGACAGATATAGAACATAATCTTCACGAAAGCTGTGGTTTGAAAGGGTCACCAATCTGAGCTGAAAATACTTTTAAGCATACTGCTATATGTTTGGTCCTGAATTCTGGGTGTTAAGTCATTGCTGAGCCATAGTGATGGAGTGTTGTGCAGGCAGGTCTCGCTAGCAAAGGGATGCCGAGATAAGAGAGCACAGACATACTAACAGAAACTCCTAGGCCAAGAACAGAGTAAACACAAACACAAGAAATCAGCATACACTTGTGTCTGTGCTACACTTCAAGGTCTACAGCTTGGAACAGCAGCATAGCCCACACAGCAGCCTATTTGCCTCAGAAGGATTACGGGTGCCTGCACTCAGATGACCCCTGGAAAAGAATCCAAATAACAGGGATGTAAGATCCTTAAAAAGAGAGCTGCATTGCTAGACTTGAACATGTTCCCTTTCTTTCATTTAGGTATTTTCTATATTATTTTTCCAGTCCTGTCCAAATGACAAAATAAATCACTTTTTGAATACCCTTTTCTGCCAGCTAGTCCTTGACTTATGTCCTCAACAACTGTGCATTAACAGAAGGAAACAGCAGATGGAATCTCTGTATTTGCTTCTGTCACACTGAGCCTCATGTGGAAAAAAAAAAAGTAGATTTCTTGTTTCAGGGATTTTTGAAAGCTTAACATGCATTTATGGTGACATTGCCCTGAGATTTAACTGTGAGTGTTAAGAAAAGCAATGCGCCACAGTGCTGTGCTACAGAGACCAGACTGCCCTTCAGGCAGAAGTGTTCTGCTTGAAAAAATCCCTTTGCTCTCCACACCCCCCTCTCCTGCCAGAGATGCCAAGTGTCCTGGGCTCTGTGTTTATTCAGAATAGACATAATGTAGATACATCTGCTTTTTCAGTTGACAGGTAACTCAAAGAAATATCACATAGGAGAAGCAAAATGTAAATCTGAACATGAGCAATCACAGTAAACGACTGACAAGGTCATAGCCTGAGAACACCATTTACACAAAATTTGCCCTGAAAAGAAAACAGTGAAATAAGAATTGACCACAGAAAGAATTATTTGCATCTTCTGCCTTCAGTGCAAGGAAAATAAACAACCCTATTTAGCTACCAAGATATTGTTTATGTGCCCTTCCACTGAAGGGGTATATCTGCCCTAGCAAATACAGCATGGTCCAAGAGGGGAGTGAGCAGACAGAACAGTCAGAGTCCTGTCCTCAATTCCTTATGAGCCTTGGGCTAATCATGTCATTATTTTCTCCAGGTGTCCCCAGTTTGTACGATAAGTGATGGCAGGCAGCTTCAGCTCAGAGGCACTGCAAGGATTATGTGGGTATCTATTTCACCTCTTTGGAAGTTGAGCATGATTTTTACAGAAAGGATGTCAAACCTGTGGCGAGTAGCCCAGGATTCCAGATGAGCTCAGTGTCAGCGCGCAGTCAGTGCGAGACTGCTGCCTCAGTGCCTGCGCACAGCCTCTCATGCTTTCATTAAAAACTATAAATTCAAGACATTACTTCCAATTTACACGATGAAGAGAACAATACGGAAAGTCAAATACAAAGTATATCCATGTATTTATGACAAAAATCCCTTGGTTTTCTCAGGTGTCAGTCCTCCAATTTCATGCTCACTACATGCACCTGCTTGGACCCCAACAGAAGGTGTTATCCAGGGATTTTCCACTGATGACACTGTCCTCTGAAAGCTGTGTGAATCCCTGCCTGTTGGGAAGGAGGAATTCAGGACTTGCCATGACAGTGTCCTTTGTCCAATAGGGCCAGCATGGGAATTTTCTGGGAAAGACATGACAAACCCTGCCACAACCTGGGCTGGCAGCGTCCCCGCACACACCAGGCAGCTGGAGCCTCTGAGGGCTCCATGTGCTGCTTACCGGGGAGTGTCTGTGTCACCGAGCCACAAAAAAGCAGCTCCAAGCATAAAACCGCAGTCTTTTCACCAAAACTTTTACATTTAAAATAAACTGTTGCAACTCCTTCTACAGAGCACAGGAATAACTGAAGCTAGCAACGTGTGCTCGCTGCCACCTGCACGGACAGAAGATGTTCTGGTTGCTGGGGCTGTGGGGCTGGCTGATGCTCACCGCAGCGAGTCTGTTACTGGAAAGGGTACAGGAGAGGTTCTGACCTGGAAAACCACAAAATGTCACGGGAACGAGGAGCCTCCCCTGCCCTGCCATGATCTCCAGAAAGGCCGAGGGGCTCCTTAGGGTGCCTGGCAGCAGTCCTTCCCTTTCCTCCTTGGAAAGGGATTTTCCCTCCTTGGAAAGGGCCTTTCTCCCTTCTCCCCTTCCCCTGATCATTCCAGCCCGTGCTCCGGGGGCCGGCGGGGCGCACTTTGCCCCTCGTCTCCCCCCCGGCGGCGGGAGGCACTTTTCCCCGGGAGGCCGCTGGGGGAGGCTGCCCTCAGGGGCCGGGCCTCCTCCAGCCCCGGCCGTTTCCACACCCGGCGAGGACAAAAAGCTCCGGGCACCCCCCCGGGGAGCGGGGGGCTCGCAGCGGCCACCCCCGCTCCCTGCCCGGCCCCGCGCCGCGGGTGCCCCCCGGGGGAGGGCAGGGGCCGGGAGCGGCCGGGGGAGGGGGCGAGGGGCGGGGAGGCCGGGGGAGGGAGGGGGTCGCTGTCAGAGGAGCCCGCCCGGGGCACGGCACTGCTGAGCACGGCACGGCTCGGGGCACGGCTCCGCAAAGCCCGGCACGGCTCGGCACGGCTCGGCTCGGCTCGGCTCCCCGCACCATGGTCCGGAGCTTCCCCGGTGCGGGGCTGGTCCTGGCGGCGGCCGCGGCGCTGTGCCTCGGCGGGGCGGGAGGCAAGGTAAAGCCCCGCGACCCCCGGCGGGACGGGGGGGGTGCCCCGGGATCGGGCTCCGGCGGGCCGGGGGGATGCGGAGCGGTGCCGGGACGAGGGGATGCGGAGCGGGGCCCCCCGGTCCCTGCCCGGCCGGCGGCGGGGGTCGGCAGCGCCTCTCGAGTCCAAAGGGCAGCGGGAGGCATGGCCCGCGTCTGGGTCGCCCTCTCTGCTTCGGGACGGCAAAGCATTGCCAGCATCTGTGCAAGCCCCGCGGTAACCGGTGTAACGGCATCGCCAGCAGAAATGGGAGCGCTCGCCCAAAAGCATCCCTAAGGAGCGGGCAGCCCGGCATAAGGGAGCCAAACCAACCGCGCTGTGCCCTGTCCCTGTGCGCTCCAGGCTTGTGCACCTCGTCTGCAGCAGGGCTAGCAGGTGAGCCATGAACCTGGCGGCTCTCAGGACGGGGACCTTGGCATAGCTGGGAGCCACGAGGTGAGCCCCGGGGGAAGCAGAGCGGTGGTGGAAAAGGCAGAGTTGGAAGCAAAGAGCACCCCGTAACGTGGAGCAGCTGCAGAGCAAACCGTGGCTCTGGGCTTTGGGAGGGGTGAGCAGTCCTGGTCCCGCTGACACAGCGGGGACTTTTCCTGTGGACTCTGATAGGAGCAGGATTTGACACCTCTGGTAGGGATTCTTAGATCTACAAAGGATGAGCCACTATGCTATAAAAGATATTCCATTAATGTACATCTTTTGTTACATATAAATAAGTGTGGGGGGGTTGCTTTCCCTGTGGAAAACAGCATTGTAATTCAGCCTGATACACCAACTCCCTGCCACAGCACATATGAATACAGCAGTGACTTTGTGGTTGAAATGAAGACGTTTTATCTCACCCGGTATCCTAGGAAGATAGCTACATTGAGAACTCCTTAATTAAGCCACATTTTTGGCACTGAACTACTGAGTATTAACTTCACGAAGGTGCACACAAATCCATTGAATTGTATGGTTGTGGATTTTCGTCTTTTATCTCTCTTTTAACTCAGAATTGCATCATGTAATCTGCAGGCTTACTCTCTCCTCTTGGGCTTGTTACTGGAGATGAACAACTCCCTCATCCAGCTGTGTACTTAAAGTACATAACTTGATTGCTGCCCAAAGTTATTACATCCTTCCTGAGCTAGTTTTGTTCTAATTCTGCCTGGGCAGTCATGAGGCAGAACAAGTATTAGCTGTGTCGTGTGCCTTCGGGTGTGAGTTGTAATAGTGGGACACTGAATGTGTCAACAAGCTCTATTAATTTTGCTTGATTTTTTTTTTTTTCCTTTCCCTTTCTGTTTCCTAGTCAGCTTCTGTTGTTCTCTAGTTCTGAAATCAGGACTGCTTTATTTCCCATCAGACAATATCTGAACTAGTTACGTATTGACCACTGGTACCATAGAAAAGAAACTGCCTCCTTAATGAAGCAGCAGCAACCTCCCACTTACTTCCCCAGACATGACTTCTTGTCATGTCAGTTATTCTTTGGATCACATGTTGCCCATAGTCTCTAAACATGAAGGGCAATTTCTCTTGCAGAATGAAACTTAGGCACTTTCTATTGCTTATCTTCCTAAATGTGACATTGAAATCTGTGCATTAGACATGTGTGTACATCTCTTGCTCCCTGTTTTTGTTATTTTTTTGATTAAGTTGCACTTGTTCTCCACTTGTCAAGGACTGCACTATGCTGTGTAGGCTTCATTATTTTTATCTTTTTCTGGCTACATTCTGACAGTGTTGCTACGCTAGGAGAAAATCCCATTCTAAACTGATGGTTCAAATCTAGTTCAATTTAGCTGTTGAAAAAAGGTATTCAAAGATTTTCAAAGATTTATGAGAAATGAGTTACCTTCTGGCACAGAGTTAGCAGGTTAGCAGTACCAAAAAAAAAAAAAAAAAAAAGAAACAAAAAAAAAAAAAAAGAAAAAAAAAAGAAACTCCTTTGGAAAGAGTAAAGTCTGCTTGATGTATGGGAGACTGAACTGCTCTTTTCATCCAGGAAGGTGGTCTCTGCCAGTCAGAGTTGAGGAACCTGGGGATGCTGTTGGGTAGCGTGGATGTTTGAAACAGGTTTTGTAGCAAAATAGAGCTCTCTCTGGAACCATTTACTAAGGACTACAGCAACATTAAAATAGGAGTTAGATCAAATGAAAGAAAATTTGGAGATAAGGTGTATGATGTTTCCTCCTGTGTGTCTGTATCAGATGGAACAAGATGTGCAGATAAGTGGCTTGTTTATCCTGAAGGAAGAATGTAAGCCTGATGAAAGAATAACATAGTCAAAATTCCAGGTCTCTGTACGTCCATAAAATATTATCTGTTTAATCAAATCCCTATGGAGGAGGTCTCTGTGCCAGTGCCATCTTTCACCTAGTATTCTTCTGTTCACTTGCTGGCTTAAAAAAAAATCAAGCCTTTCTTTTTTTCTGTTAGGAAATCTTCAGCGATACTGACCTTTTAGTGAAAGTCCTGCTCCCGATGAGGACCATGGCAAAATTCCTGCTGGTTTCAGAGGGAGCAGGATCCTTCCCAAGATCAGTGAAGGATTAAAAAAAAATAATCAACTACTAAAATATGCACCTCAATTAGCAAAGAATGTGGCCTGATTAGTAAAGTATGAAATTTCATCTATTAAATTCTACGGCCCCGATCAACAAAGCATGCTGCACAATTGGCAATGTATCCAGAATCTCAACTACTGTACTAGTCTCCTGCCAGATCAACCAAGCATGCAGCTGAATCAGTAAATTATGCAACTGGAGCAGCAAAATATGCACTTCTGATTGGGGAGGGAAGGACATGGAAATTCTCAAATGTTTAAAATTGCCACACAATTGGTCTGAGCATGTTACTGGTCCATGTCTGCCTTAAGAAAAGTGGAGGCAAAATAGATAAACTTTATGAAGTCTCTCCAAACAATTGAAAAGTACATCCCACAGACAGCTCAGTGCCTGACAGCAGCAGCCCAGTTCTTTTCCAGATGTGCTACACATCTGGTTTCAATCCCAGCTGCCAGATGTGGAGGTTATTTTAGTTACACTTTAATGGGATATTTAGGTCCAGGTAGGTTTTGCTTTATATGTCGCTATAAGGCACTGTATATGCACACAAGACTGTCTTTCTATCCCAACAACCTAAGCCAGTCAAGACAAATAAGGCACCTTCAAAGAACCTGAAAGTTTTGCTGGCAAGAAGCTCAGTGTCTATTAATCTCTCCACTGTTTGTGAAAGTACTTTTTGCTTCAGAAAAAGAAAAATGATAGGTCTTTCCTATTTTCTTTAGATCTTGATTAATTGCTGTAGCTGCTTCCTATTGTGTTTACAATATACCTTGGCAGATAGGTACTGTGCAAGGAGCTTGGATGTTTGGCCCTTTTGGAGAGTAGCTATATTCTTATATCTTGATGCAGTAGCATTGTTTCTCCCTAACTTGTGCCTGTGTGCTTAAAAATTAAAACTCAGCCACAGTACCCTGTTCTGATCTTCAGAAGATGCTCTTGCTTTGAATTATTATTTTTGTTTTATACAGAAGAGCTGTAGGACATCGTATTTTAATAAAGATATGGTTTCAGGATTTCTATAAATAGCTTTTTTTTTTTTCTCTTTCTCTTTTTCTTTTTTTTTTTTTTAAATGTCTGGAAGTAAACTGTGTTTTACAACCTGCACTCAGGGAAGGCATGAGAATTGTTTTGTTTTATTGCACTGTTCATTTTAGTACACAGAAGTCTGAAACACTATGTGAGTCTAAGAAATATCTATTTTATTTCTTTTTCTTTTTGTCTTTATTTCTTTCTATTAATTGGTACATAAAGCTGGCTTGCATTGAACTTATTTACCAAATTTCTGTCTCATTTCCAGGTCAGTTCAATGAATGATCCTATTTAGTTCTTTTTCCTGTTTAAAATATTTCCTACTGAGTCCAAAGCAGTGCCCTTAAAACATAATTGATTTGGGTCATTGAACCTTTATTTTTCATGCATGTTAGTTTGCATCCCGCCACTGGTCTGACTGGTATTTCAGTTAGAAAAATGCAGGCAGATTTCTCCTAGAGGCTAAAGTTCATGTGGTGTCTCTGGCAAAATAAGATTCTGGAGTATGTATCCCTGGAACTAGGCAATCATTTGTAACTTTTTTTTTTTTTTTTAATAAATCTTCCGTCTGGCCAGAATGTCATAAATCTGGCTCTCTTGTTAACTTCACACTAAGCAGCAATAATGTCCACAGTGTTTCAGTCCTGATAATTCTAATTACTGAAGCACTGGAGAAGCTGAAAGCTGAGAAGATGGATGAGGCTGGCCTCGAGTCCTGCACAGCACATGGGACTCTCTCTTTGTAGAGCTGAACCATAGTTCTCCTGTTTGCCAAAGCCAGAGATGGAAGAAGCAGCCAAGGTAAGAGAAGTAAGCCAGTGGCAGCAGCTTGCTGGAATGATGTGAGTAATATTTATGCTGAAGGAGGTAAAAGTGTTCTGTACCACTAGAGATGCAAGCCATCTCCTAGATGAAAACACTGAAATCATTTTTGTTCCTTTAATATCTAAGTAGCTTGAAGCAAACAATCCTGTTGCACTGGTTTAAAAAGACCCAGCAAACAAACTTTCCTGTAGTAACCAGCAAACAATTACTCTCCCCCTTCATTTGTTTCTTTGCATGACAGACCAGGAATGGTGGTAAAGTGTTCCTCCGTCTGTCTCTTTCTTCCTGCCTCCCCTTCTTAAAAGAATGTGTGGCATGTTTGGTACCAGAGAGTGCCTACACAGCAGTATGTAGCTAGCTAGACTAAGGCTGGTGTAGCAGCTCTTCCCTTTCCATGCTATTATTATTCCTACAAGGTCAGTCTATGCACAGACATCTCAGGTCTATCAATATCCAGCTTGATGGTTAGATATAGAAGACAACACCAGCCAAGTTTTAAGATATTTTAGGCCCTTCCTTGAGTATGAGAATTGCTAAATGTAAAAAATAATCCTCTTCTACTTCTACAAATCCATGGCAGGAAGACAGTGGAGTCGGGACAGGATCTTGCATTAATATGGAGAATGATTGTACAGCAGTTGAGAAGAGCCTTGCTGGCAGCCTTAGTCCTTGGACTCAATGTAAGAATGGTATAATTCCTCTTAAAAAGCCCTCAGCAGAAAATGGCCTTATGCTTCACTTCAGATAGCCTTGCTTCTGATCAGGAAAAAGAGGTCCCAATTTTGAGAGGAGAAAAGGCTGATTTGCCTTTATTTCCTTTCTAGAATTCTTGGGGCCCTACTGAAAGCCACAGAAGTCATCTTGGACTTCGGGAGGATTTAAATCAGGCCATAAGTACTGCTGATTTGGATTAGTAATGATGTACATTGAGGACAACATCTGTATTTGGGTTTGGGTGGAGTCCTTTAATGGTAGAAGAGTTGGTAATATTTTTACAGCACCTTTCATCAGAGGATTTCAGAGTTTCACAAATATCTAATTACAGAAACTATTAAATTAGATGAAATCCTTGGTCCTGGGGGAGTACAGGCAGCACCATTACACTTCAGTATAAAGCAGGGGTGGGTGGTGTTCAAAGTGGCAAAACAAAAGCAAATTTGCCACATACAAGCCATAACCTGCTGTGCTATCTCATTTTCATCCACTATTCTATTCTTCTAATTTCTTTATATTAGCAGCCAGGTTGCAACATCAAACCACCTCAACAAAATGGGCTGGTGCAAGCCTCCATTCAGAACTACTGTCAGGTCTGAGGAGGGACTTTTGGATCACTGATCTGTTACTGATCTATTCCATAATGATCGTGTTTCATTATTGTGTTAAGTAATAGCAGGACTATTAACAAGGGCCAGGTACCAAGGATGTCAGTAAGAAAAGATTCATGAATACAGGAGATCTGGGATGAAATGCCTCTGAAATCCTAACCTAATCCAAATCCCAGAGAGACGATTGTGCAGCCTTTCCAAAGCGGGTGTGCCTGCTAGAGACCCAATCCACTTATTCTGCCTAAATCTAGTCCTCTCCTGGTCTTGGTTAGTAAGTATTCTCCTGTTTTGAGTGACTAGGATTTTATTAAAGGACTGTTTTTTTCTTCTGCATTTAACTTAAAATATGGAGCCTATACTGTTAGACCCGAGGCCTGAAGCCCAGACTGCCCATCCGCTTATCTTCCTCCCTGTATTATAGATCTGCATGGGTGGGCAGTTCAGGTGAATCTCAGACTTCGCTATTTGAATACAAGGGCCCCAAGGAGTTTCTCATCAAGACTAACTTTAAATGTGAGCTTAGTAGGCTGAACACTTTGATTTGCCTCTAAAATCAACAGTAACTTATTCCAGGCTTCCTGGTTGAAACTTGAATGGGGAAGAAGAAAGGATGTCTGCAAAGCAGATTTATTTGGAAAAATAAACTGCTCACTGGTTGAGACCCTATAACAACAAACCCAGTGCTTAGGTTTTCCTCTGGCTGCAGTATCTGTTGTACTTTTTTCTGTGTTCTCCCACACCCTCCCTGCTGTGCCCTCATGGTCTCTCCTTATGCGTAGGCAGTAAAGTAAAATTTACAAGCATCCTGCTCTCTGAAATCCTGGCAAAGGAGGAGTCTTGGAAATTTCCCTATTCAGAGCATACAAGGGGAGATGAATCCTGAAACAGTGAGGTGAAGAAAGGTGCTGCTGTTTGTATACCATCCAAAGCCAAGTGTGTGTGTGCGCGTGTTCAGACCATAACAGACTTCTGAACGGCCAGCCTCAGCTGTAGCAAATGCATGCTTAAAAACTTAGCTACAAATATTTTTTTACTCCAAGTTTTTTGCATGAAAGGAAGGAGGTTTTTATCTGTTTGCTTATTAAGGATCGCTATCCATGTCTTCTGCATAAGCCCTCTCACCTGCTAGTGACATTTAGTGAAACATTAAACCAGTTCCTAAAGATTTTCAGCATGCTATTGGCGATATTAGCAGGTTTTAGCTTTCTCATGTGGAATGTTTCCTTCTCCATATGTTTGTACAATAGGCTTCCATCATGTGGAACATCTGAAGTGTCTGGATGAAACAATAGGGTCATGCAGCTAGAAATCCAAGCACAAGCAGCTTTTTTTTTTTTTTTTCAAAGCAAGTTTACATGTATGTGTGTGGGTTTTTTTTTGTTTGCTTTTAAAGATCAAAATTTGTTTGCTGGGAAGTGGCCAGCAAAATTTGCTTGTGATTGTTTTCCAGTTCCTCATTCTCCAGTTTTTGGTACTCTCAAAACAAAACAAAGCATATTTGAGCACCTAAGCTGCATATGGATTTCATTATTTAAATCTCCCCCAAGTATTTGGGAGGTTTATATATTTAAAGTTAATTTTGGAACACTAGTTCCACAGATTCCTATGAACTCATACATAGCTTGTTGAATGGACTCTTATATTGAACTCTGCAAGCAAACTTTTACTGCAGTGCTATAGCTTTTGTTTTGTTATAGGTTTCGTCTGGTTACCAAGCAGTTCAGACATAATCTGACTGTGTTTTCTACTCTTTAATTTGAGCTGCTTTGGCCTGTTCAGTTTATAGAAAATGAAAACCAGATTGATCTTCTGGAAACTCCTTCATCACCCTGTCAGTTCCCACCAACTCTATCGTTTACTGTTAATTTTATCTATGGTGTGTTGTGTACACCTTGTTAATGAGAACCTGCTTTATAAGAAAAAAGACCTATGCTGACCTATTAAAGCCCTGAAGCAAACGGCCATAGCATCTTGAACTCTTTATTACACAGCCTTACTTTTATTTACGATGCTCCTCATCATATTCATGATTATTTGCCTGAGGAAGCACTCTAAATGATGATTTTATTTCTCATTCTAAAGCTTACTTATTTATTTATTGGATATTTGAATAAGAGTATTTTCTGAAGGAAAACAAAAACAAAACCAAGAACAAGAATGGCAGCTTTGTATGGTTATAGGATCTTACGTGATATGGTATCTTGCATTTCTATTGGAAGATCTCTGTATGTCTGTTGAGTATCCAGTCACAAGAATTACAGCTTCCACTCAAGGAATAGCCTCAAAAGTCTGCATGGAAAAGCTGGTCGTTGATGTGAATTCTAGCACTCCCTAGTGGATGTTATCTTACATATCATTTGCTTCCTTAACCATAAAAACTAATGTTGGGATGAGAGCAAGAAAACAACTATCAGACTGCCCTCATAATGACATATCTCACTTGCATTTGTTGCATGAATGTAGCATGATAAATCTGAGATACTAATGACAGATTTCTACCTGACATTGTTCTATCTCACAAATGTAAGAGTTGTAGTTCCCAAGGGAAGACTGTCTAGTCAAATGGGTCTTTCCAAGCACTAGATTTGCATATTTTAAATAGATTTTTCAAATAATTTCATAGAAAAGCAGTCTGGATATTTTCTTCTTTCAGACTAAGATGAGAAGAAGGACATGAATTTTGCAATGTGGGACTGCAGAGTGAAGAATAAGACCTAGCACTTGGTTTCTAGTAAGAGTACCTAGATGTAAGAGTACTGATTAAATTAAAAAAATAAGTCAATTAGAAATATTCTATGCCTTGGCCTATGCCCCTTCCAGAGAATTTCTGTCTTCAATTCACACTCCTACCAATGCTTTATCTACTTCATAAATGCTTATCCATCTGGCATACAGCAAGTAGAGTTATCAGTGAACAATAGGGTGCTCCTGTGGTAGTAACTTCAACTTGGGAAATTGTCAAGTAGCAGAAGTACCTATAGTAAAAGTATATATGAAGTAGAAATACCTATATAGAGGTAGCCTTAAAAAATCTAAAGCAAATAAAGAACTGGCTAAGGAGAGAGAACTTCGCTTAGCCAAACTTACATAGCCGTAACTTGCAAGAGTTCGTGTAGGTGAATCCAAATTATCTTAATTAAAGAACTGGAAGGGGAGAACTAAAACTTCTGCATATTTTTAATGTTGGGAAAAAAATCAAGAATCATTTTTGTTATCTTTTCTGTATCCTGAAAGTATTCTAGCAGGTTTCACCTAGGAAGTGTTAGAAAACTGAGTTGGCCAGTAAGTCTTTTAAAGTCCCCACGTTAGTTGAGAGGGGAGATATTCTTTGAGAGGGCTGTTAAGACCATGAATTTCCCTCTGCAAGAAATGTCTCTGCCTTTTGTGTCTAAAGGGAGGCAAGGACCACAGCTGGGTGATCTTTATTCATTGCCTTAAATAGGAGGTCTTCAAGATGTCTGCAGAAACTTCTGCCCATTGTACCTAACTCCAGTGAAGGCTGGCATCTCCGGCCTAATAAGGATAAACTGCTTTTGCTTCTCACCTGAAAACCTCTCAAAAGAAGGAGAGCATCAACTTGACTTTTCTCTGGTTGCTCTGAAAGCAAGTACAAAATGTCAAGTTACAATATATGCACAGACTGCGTATACTGCTGATCATGCTATGGAAAGCTGCACTGTTCCATGGGTGATTGTTCAGAAAACAGCCCTTGTTTGTGTCTCTGTGAACAAGCATTTTTTTGTAAGCAGAAAAAGGCCTTGCATCTCTGGAGTTAAATGAGGAGGTCTGTTGTTCTCCACAGAAACTGGAGTGTGTTGCTGTGTCTGGTGGTTGCCTGAGTGCCCGTGTTTTGTTTTTTTTTTTTTTTTTTGATTTTCCTTTTCCCCACCTCCTGTTCTCAGAGAGGATCAAGTAGGAAGGATGGTGACCTCATGGCACAGTTATGCAATCTGCTGGAGGCCAGGTATCAAAATATGCTGCAGCTGTGAAGCTGGGACCTTGCTGTGGCTGGCGGGCCTGGGCCTCCTGCCCCTAATGAGATTGCTGACCTTCTCCTGCCACTTCTGCAGCTGCTTTGATTCACAGAGATTTGTTGTGGCAATGGCCTGCCTAAAGGTTTGGCATGCTGCTGTAGGAAATGCTGCATCTACAAGCAGGCACCAGAAGTTGGCCACTCTGACCTAGGAGCAGGTGAGGATGTCCTGAGTCCCATCTTTCTCTTTCCATCCTGACAAAGACTAGTTGCCTCTTTCCAAGGCTATGCAAACATTAACATCCTTGCTTTTTTTTTTTTTTTCCCCTCCCCACAGATTGAGGAGAAGGTTGTCTGTTCTCCTGTGAAATAAAGCAGCACCTTCCAAGCAATCTTTTGCAGATTTTCAGGGCTCAGCTGCAGCAAAGTCACATATGGGAAGAATAAGAGAAAATAGCATGCCTACAGTCTGAGGTACATTTGGGCCTCCATGTCCTAAGTCTCATTCAGACTTTGCATTTTGCTCTAATTGCTACAGTGAATTCCTGCTTCCCTCCTCTACTCTTCTAGAAAAAACTTTATTTTCCTTGTCTCCTGCAGCTACAGGCCTTCGTAGTCCCCTCCCCTTCCTACCTGCATGTTGGTAATCTTCAAATGTCCTGTCAGCCATTAAGAACAGTAGAAAACTTGTTGATAGGCATGAAAACAGGGCCCTGTAAAACAGTCTGATATGTGCCAAGTAGTAATATAAGATGAGTTGGGTTCTTTCCTGGAAATGGGATTTGCAGAGTGGAAATGTCACATCCATAATCACAATCATGTGGTGGAACTGCTGTTACCCACTACTGAAATAACAGAGCATCTGTTAAAAAATGTAGTTTTGATTTTGCTTAAATCCAGCAGGTTGCACTCACTTCAAGAAATATTAGACCCTTGTTTAAAAACAGGAGTGCAACTGCTCTGTATTAAATGTATTAAAAGCAAATGTATGCTCAGCCTGGATTTGGGGTCCTACAATTGAGGCCTGTTCAATGCTCATTTACGTGAATTTCCTCAGGGCACAAGGCAAGAATACAGACTATGTGTGCTGGTGTATGGATTGGTGTCAGGATACAGCTACTGGGAGGGAGAGAAGATGACCCCTCAGCAGACAGAATACACTCCAAATTGAGAACTCTTTGAGGGATCATTCTAAAAAAAAAAAGTCACTGTTGAGGACTGGAAAAAGGAGACAGGGACAACTCTCTCATTATATTCAAGCAAGCTACCAGCAATTTTTTTATGCTCTGTCAATCCCATGTCCTGATCTACTGCTGCTAGGCATGCTATTTCCAAGCATCCAGAGATGCTTGAAGAGTTGCCATAATACAGGACGAGAGATTTTCCTTTTGCTGCTGTCTCATGCTTTGAACAGCAAAGGCAATTTGGCAGAGGGGAAAATGGTGATTCCAAGGCAGTTCCAGGAACTCCTGTACTGCCAGGTGGAAAAATAAGTTGAGGTGCTGCTGTTGTATCTAGTTCATTCTAATGAAAGAAAATAAGCCTTTAATGATGAGCTGAAAATACAAAATTAAGTAGAGTGCTAATTTTATAAAACCTCCAATTAACTTTGTCCTCCACTTGGAAACAGATTTATAGATTTATAACATCTTTGATCTCTAGATCAGTCAGCTAGTGAAGTAAATGTGGTCACTTATAAAACTTCAGTCTGTTAGTTTAAGATCTTACTCTTGGGATAGTCTTTCCTTAGATCCTGTATTTGATGAGCATCCAAAAAGCTCAGACTTCTGTAACTTGGAAATACTGTGAGAGGAGAACTTGGTCCTTCCTCTGGGAACCACAAGAATTGTATTTCTGGTAGCTTTGCAGCTAGTTCCTTCCAACCACGTCAGCAAATAAATACTTGTCCATATTTTGTTCCCCCGCCCTTAAGCTAGGAGTGGGGAATGATCTCTTTCCCTTTTTTTTTCTTTCTTTTTTTTTTTTTCCTTCTCCTTTTTAAAGCCCTAAGTTCAATCATTTTCTTTCTGCTCTGGATGAAAGTTCAGGCCACTTCCTATTTCATTCCGGGTGGTTGGCTCTGTTCAAGTATCCAAGTGATCTTTAACTCAGAATGAACCTCTTGTGCTTGGAGGGGCAAGTAACTGAGATACCATACCTAGCTCTGCATGTTAAGAGCAATTGCAAAGATTGGTTGAGCCAGTGTTTTAAAGAGGTCCCTGGGGCAGAATAAAATGTGAAAGAACTGATGAGGTAGTCTAAAAACATTGCCAACTCTTTGAAAGAAACACACATGTACACACATGTGTGCACACTGTATGTTTTTAATTTTGAAGGGGTGATGGATCCTAAATAAAGCTTCCTGGATTTTCACCCCACCAATACTATGGTGAGTTCAGATGGCTAAATTTAGTTATCTAGACTGAACAGTCTTGTATTCTAAGACCGTGTCCATTTCTGTCCAAAATCTAATTGCGTATCTCTATGTTTGGTGTACAGTCAGCTGTAGGCTGACAACATAAGGCTACTAAGCAGCCTTAGCGGGGGGAGCTAGAGGACTCTGTTTTATAAAAGCAAAAAATCTACCTGGAGAAAGGTTCTCTTTTTACTCTCCCCCCAAAAACAAACAAACGAGCAAACAAAAACCAACCAACCAAACAAAAAAAACACAATCAGTTATGTATCATCTACTTAGTGGGTATACTTTACAGAAAAGGACAAAACATAAAAGAATCTTGTGGTCACAAGCACAGGATCATAACCATGCATTTTGACTTCAGAGTGATCTTCTTTAAGGGCCTAAGGTCTGCATAAACAAGTTCTATCCTCATCTTCACTCATTACTCTAATATTAATTTTTTCTAGTACAGCCTTCAAGCAAAGACCTAAAAGCCCTTTAACTTGGATAAGGAGATAATACACGTCTGTTCTTGAAGACACTAATAAATGCGGCAGCTCTTAAAAGTTCAGTCAGCTTGAAATGTAGTTGATTATTCCTTCTCTGGCATTTCTAAAAAGAAGTGAAAGTGACATTTTTAAGTATGCCTAAAACTGGAAATACATGTGAGAAATACACAGAAGCTGAGATGTGCATAATGCATGAATGAGGGAGAAGTGGGTTATGATCTTCTCCCCACACACCTGAAACTGGGTATCTCTATCAAGTGTGCATCCTTGCCCTTGAGGATGTCTTAGAAATTTAGTGGTTCCACTGTATTTCTCCAGTTTGGTCTGCTGAGGCTTTCACTCTGACTCTGTGTACGCACCAAGATAACTTGATATTTCTTGGGTATGTTGTAAAAGAAAAACTACACTAGACAGGTCTCAAGCCAGAGAATCTGAGACTGTGCTCACAAATAACAAACATCAAGACAGGACGTCCTCTTTCCCCTTCTTTGAGATAAACACTTCAAAAATAAACAGTCTTTGGGACTATGCAGGCAGGACAGCATCCTCCAGGATGCTGTGAACAGCAGCTCCTCATAACCAGCATTAACATGAATGAAGAAAATGTATCACTACTGCACTCAGGGCTTCAATGAAAGCTATGAACACAAATCGGCTGAGGGTTTCCCTAACCAGGACCTTGCATCACTTTGTCTCCTCTTCAGCAGGGCATATGTCTTTACAAGCTGAACTGCACGGCCGTGTCACCTTCTCCTACCAGCTACATGTAACAGCAGCCTCCCCACATTCTCTCTGGGCTCCCACCACCACCTCATGCCTGAAGCATTCCTCTCTTGGAGGCAGGCCAGAGAAGCTTGAAAAACTGAGCCCTGCCTGCTTCTAGTGGTTTGTGCAGAGGCTGGTACCCATCACTGAAGAGCTCTTGTGGGCAAGCTGCCATATTCGTGGCTTCTTGCAAGACCCTCCTGCCTGGTAATCACCTATCCACACTTTAAGATTTCCTCTGGTAAGCCACTGTATTTCATGTATCAGTACATTAACCACTGCCAATCACACTCCTTTGTATGCTTGAAAACTGCAACCCTTGCTGCCTTCCAAAAAAACTTATTCCTCTGAAGAGGTCCCTTCTGAACCCACGTGAGTTTGATGTGCCTCTCATCAACACACTCAGGAGCTTATCTTCTGAACAGATTAAAAAAAAAAAAAAAAGGAAAAATAAATCCCCACCCTTTTCATAATTGGTCTAATTGGGGTAGGCATATATCAACTGTTGCTTTTTAAAAAAACAACCTATCATTTGCAAAGATTAAAAATGTGCCAAATTTTTTGCATGCCTCTGTCAAAAGCTTGTGAATTTATAACTTGCTGAGGAAGGGAACATCTGCGTCTAATTGATGAAATTCAGCCTTCATAATGGATGATGTAAATGGACTAAACAGTTTTGTCAGTAATTCAGTCGTGGATTATAAACTCATCAGAAATCCTCCCTCCTCTCTTCCTCCCCCCCCCCAGATCTGTCTTGCATTTGCTGTCCCTTGTGTATTATTTTTTTCCTGTTCTCCAAACAAATCTTGAAGGTTTTCAGTCTTCCAAGCCATAATAAATGAAATATTGCCCTATTGCCATGACCTTTCAACCATATTTCTGGAATGCATGTGTTGCACAAATCCACCGTCCTTAGGTCTGTGGACACAGGGTACCGGTTGGGAGTAAGCTAAATATTGCTGCTGACTGGCAGCCACGTGTCTTGCAGGCGAACAAAAAACATCTGAGCCTGAACCTGAGGCTCCATGGACATACACAGAGTCTCCAAATGATGACAGATTCAAGTGAAAATGAAGGCAGGAATATGAACGTCTCTTGAGAGTGGGGGCGAGGGATTTATAAGAAAGCACTTACCCATTCAACACTTCAGTGATTAATCACACAAGATCCACTGAGCTGATGGCTGCTACTTTTGGGTGTTAACAAAATCTTCTGGTAGTAGAGGTGGGGCTGTGAATGCTTCCAACTGCCTTCTCAGTATCTGAAAAAAGACAACTAGGTCAGTTCACATATTTCTCAAAATAAAATCTCAACCCTCAATCACTGCTAATTTAGGAAGTTTGAGCCTATGTGTAATCCTCCTACAGCCAGGAGTACCTTTCAATAGCAGCAGTTCTGATGCACATTCTGGCTCCAAAACTGGGTACTTCTTTTAAATGAAAAGTTAGGCATTATTTGTTAGTTCTTGGTATACAAATATTTAAGAGTGAGCTCAAGAGACGGAGAACAAAGGCATGTCTGCACAGATACTCCAGGAGAGAAGGAAATCACAGAGAAGCCCTGGGCCTGTTCAGCCTGGAGAAGAGGAGGCTGAGGGGAGACCTCATCGCAGTCTACAACTTCCTCGTAAGGGGGTGTCGAGAGGCAGGAGACCTTTTCTCCATTAACACCAGCGACAGGACCCACGGGAACGGGGTTAAGCTGAGGCAGGGGAAATTTAGGCTTGACATCAGGAGGAAGTTCTTCACAGAGAGGGTGGTTGCACACTGGAACAGGCTCCCCAGGGAAGTGGTCACTGCACCGAGCCTGACTGAATTTAAGAAGAGATTGGACTGTGCGCTTAGTCACATGGTCTGAACTTTTGGGTAGACCTGTGCGGTGTCAAGAGTTGGACTTGATGATCCTTAAGGGTCCCTTCCAACTCAGGATATTCTATGATTCTATGATTCTTCCTAGCATAGGAGTAACCCTCTCCCTAACAGAAGAAAGGGTATAATCACTGGAAATCAGCTAGTTTTCAGTAAAATCCCCAAAACAACAGTAAATGTATCTGTAATTCCAAAGTAAATTAGGAAATGAAACTAAATGTTAGGATTCGTATCCTCCTAAATTGACAAAGTTGTTCTGTTTTTGGCTGGATTTTTTACCATGAATTAACTAATTTAGATCAGAAAAACAACAAATTACCTCCTAGAGGAAAGATCTCTAAATTTCTCTTTACCTATTTTGGCATTACATGCTGTGGGACACCTAAAGCATTCACAGAAAATAATATGATCTGGGTGCATGAATATGGTTTCTTCTCCACTTGAGACTTCAAGCCATAGTCCAGGTGCCTTAAATTAGAAGCCCGTAGTTTATTCCACTATAATTAGTATAACCTTTGATTTAAGTGACACTTTTAAAAGTCAAAGATTGGATTTCAATCTGTAGTACGGAAAACAATTTCTACCCACTTTGCTGTTTTGGTCCTTTTTTATTGCCACCCTGACACCTACCCTGGAATTACACTGAATATGAAAAGCACCTGCTGGAAAACAAAGTTTATGCCTTGCAGAACAGGTCTGGCTTTTTGTTTTCACTTAAGGGCTTTTACCATTCGGCATTGCAATTTTTTTTCTTTCCATTTCAATATGGGACAAAGGGAAGGAGCAAGAGAAAAAAATTGAGTATTTTGATCTTTGTGGCTTTATATGGACTTCATAAGCTTTGTTTGTTCTACTGCCAAACTTCCTTTGTGTTTAAATAGATAACAGACCAAGACGACAAATCATTTCCAATAATAATAATAAAAAAGAAAAACAAACCCCCAAAGCCTTCCCTTTCTTTTCCAATTAATGCTAGTAAACACATGCTCCTAGATGGGGCTTGTGACCTAAGTACCTCTGCCTTATTATTTCTCCTTTTCAAAAACAATCGCCCAAGGCAGAGAAAGGGCTCTCCGCTCTCCAAATTTATGAAAGAATTTTGAAAAAAGGCTCTGAGAGCATCTTTAGGAGAAGGTCAATGTAAATATGATATGGGGAAAACAGCCTCATACACCTTTAGAGAACAAGGAAAATGGTAGGTAGCACAACTATTTGTGGATTTCTTCCTATTTGGACCGTGAAGACTATTTATGGAGAAAGAAGAAATAACAAATTTCACATGGGACTATCACTGTTACGCAAAATGCATGTTGATTGCTAGTTTACTAGTGAGAGCTGATATCTGCCATCACTATTTTGAGAGGCTTTGCATTTAAAGGACAATTTACCCAATCAAAACCACCTAGATTTTACTGCTTATTGAAGTAAATAAGACAATGTCTTTGAAACAGAAGATGAGTTGGTTGCATGAATCATGCTTAATCGTCACTGCAAGGGCCTTTTTACATTTGAAAAAATTGTTTTGTAATGAAAATAACACAGAGTTCAAGATACTGTGATGACACAGTTTTTCTTTAGCTTCTTAAGATTTTTAACACACAACAAGCCATTTAGGATGACACTTTTGTGTGGTGAAAAAATTGTATGTCATCAAGTAATGTATTCAGTAATCAATAACCTGGGAACACCTCTTAGTCAAAAGCAGAAATTGATGCTATTATGATCAGTAACAGAAAAAGAGGAATAGAAATTAATTACTCATCTAGATTACATTTCTGCAGAGGTTGATCATTCAATATATACTTGCATGGTCTTTAAGAATGGCTGTCCATATTAGAGATTAATGTTCTAAATGTGAAAGTAGAAGGTAGACTTTTACAAGCTTAATGAATTTCCACTTCTTGAGGCTATCTTATACCAGTTGCTAAAGGGGAAGGATAGGACCTTCAGCAGGTCTAGCAGGCTGCATCCTGTATATTGTCTCTGGCAAGATGTAAGCTTATTTGTTTAATTTCCCAGGTATATTATTCCTGTGGTGCGGTGGTGGAATCAATGGAAAGAGGCCTGATTTTGTCTCCAGGTTTTCCAAACAACTACTACCCAGGGACGCACTGTGTTTGGCAATTTTTCATTCCCATGAGAACCCATCTCATCTTGGAAATTTTTGACTTTGACATTTTTGAAAGCTCTAGCGAAACTCCGCCCCCCTGGGATGGTTTTTCAGCCCCTGCTGTAACGGAAAGTAAGGACACATCCCCTCCTCAGGAAAACCCGGACTTCACTCTCCATACCACTGAATCCTCTCTCCAGACCTGGATGTCGAAGGTGGCTCAGAATCTGAGCAGCACAGGAGATCAGTCAAAAGAACTTTCTGGTCACCTGGAACAATTTCCAGGAGCTGCCTCAAAGAAAGATGAAGCCAAACAAGCATCTGAAGAAAACCAGTCTAAACAGATGAAGAAACCCAAAGCGATCACCAAGACCCAAACAGAAGAACTGCCATTCTCTGTGGCGAGTGGTGCCACGATGCAGAGACAAAATACCAGTGACCGAGAAACAGAGGAAGATTTGAAAGGCAAAACTTTGCTTGCCCGCCTAGCTGCTAGTGAGAGAGATGAAGTTTTGGGAGAGAGCTGGACTCTCCCCACAACGGTACTGCCAGTGGAAATCTCTTCCAGCCCACAGTCAGCAGTGGATGTCTGTCCCCATGATGTATTGTATGTCTCTGATCTCATCACATTTTCCTCTCGCTTCTGTGGACCAAATTCACCTTTAAACAAAACCATGGTCTTTGGTTCATCTCTGGAAATGGTTGAGGTTATCATGGAGCTAATTACCACCACTGACCGGGGCCGAGGCTTTGCAATGCTCTTTGAATACAAGAACATCACTGAACCCAACACTGTAGACGCTGTGAGGCAAGAAAGAAATGAAAACATGATGATGATGGCAGTTTTAACAGGGACTGTCTTCTTTGCACTGGCTTTGCTCTCTGCCCTCTGCATAGCTTGCAGGTAAGATGATGCATGTCTGAGCCTTTGAAGCATGTGACATTATCTGTGCATGACGAGAAAGATCAGAAAACAAATATACATTTCCTTTGCTCTTCTAATGCTTACTGTCCTTTAAGTACAGTAGTGTGTAGCTATAGAGGAAATCAAAGTCAGATTCTATTCCTGCCACATGCTCCACAGTTTTGTTTCCTAGATCTACAGCTCCACTGCCTCCAATCTATTTTATTTTCCTGCAGAAACACCTGGAGAGTGAGGACTTCCTTGGTCATTATTTGCTTTTGAAACTTGTTTCTCAGTTTTGGAACACTGGCTGCACTGGGGACAAATGCAGAACAGAGAGATCACCTTTTCCTGAGTATCCCAAGCAGGCTGAGCACTGCACATTAACACCTTGCAGAAAATAGCAGCTAAAATACTACCACTTGGAATTAACATGTGGTTACCTACATTAACTAGCATTTTCCAATTGGAAGCAAATTTTATTCAAGCGACTCAGACTTTGAAATTCTAATGCACCTCAGGAGGTAAGCAGTCACCTACACATCCCGGTCACTGCTAGGGGAAGAGCCACACAATGTGCTGTGGTATCTGTGCCTGTCCACAGAGGTCATCTGGAATGACTTGGCCAAGTGAGCTGAAGCTTGGGCAGCTGGTTTCCAGGTCCTGATGCTAACCAGTTAAACAGCTAAAACCAGCCAGTGATGAAAACATTCCTCTGCAGTCAGTTGTTTTTATTTGTTTTCTCCTGATATATCTATCAGGAGAAAGCTTCTCCACCCCCCAGCACGTTTGCATTTTTCTTACTAACTCTAGTGAAAACATTTCTGTAAAAACATTGCTTTTTTTTTTTTTTTTTCTTTTTGTTCCTCCTTCCAACAAATTCAAAGCAAAGCACAAGCTCCCCAGGTTTTTGTCAAAACAAACAGTATTTTTCAAATATTTTGACTGCAATGGAAGCATCAGGCAAACTGAAACAAATACTGCCCCTTGTAGGGCTCTGCTGGAGTGCCTGAGCATTAGTAATAGCATTTGTTTCACAGTGACAGCATTCAACTGGTCTGTCCCCTCTTCCTGTATCCTCTACCTAAAGTGTTTTGGATCCTCCAACACAAAAGTTCTCAGGATGGCCCAGCAACTCCTAGTAGCTGAGGTTGGTTTGATAAAGGTAATTTGTTTTCCTTGTCCTTTTGGAGGCTGCATTTCTAGCTGTGCTGAATAAATACAAAATATAGGCCACCACTGTACTGAGAATGAGAAAATGTGGGCAAGGTGGTGGAGCTTAAATATAATCTCCCTTGCTGTATATAGAAATTCTTGCTTTCAGGGTCTGGGTTTTTCATAGTTGCAAGAGTTAAACTTGCATGTGTTACATCTAACTAACCTTTTTCCTTTTTAAAGAGCTTGCAGAATACTAATTTAGACCACAATTTTTTTTTTTTGCTAGCTCTAAAGGAAAACGTCTGGTGGAAAATGTCTTCCAGATACTAAATACTTCATTTTTATACCCTTGCCAAACTTCAAAAGCAGCAGAAACATGCTGCCTTTGCTATGGCAGCAGTCTTGCTAATACACATGTCGAGTAGGCTGTTCTTGCTCCATTTTCCCTATTTAATTTCACTGCAGCTATCCATGAAGCTGAGTATTATTCAAACCAAAGTACACCAGCAATGTGAGATTCCACTGGCAGTAGTGTACAATTTGGCTTTTTGCTTCTCAGATATTTACAAAACATGGTAATATTCTATAGTTGACCAACAGAGAAAACTTAATACAACCCCCCCTCCCAAAAAAAAAAAAAAAAGTTATATGTTCTGGTCACTGAGAACATCTTGCCAAGAAAAAAAAAAGGAAAATATATCTGTCAGATATTGGCTGTATATAGAGAGAACTATCCCTAGTCCTTTAGTCTTCTGAAAGGCTCTTTGCTATGCCAGCTGCCTATGTTCCCTGCACGCTATTTCAGGGAGGCCTTGATTACAATATACTTTTATTTCTTGCTAGACTTAAACCCTGTGAGATCTGTGGTGTGGAAACAATGCCATGACCTGTGCCGAGCACGTCACTTAGGCTGCACTGGAAAATTCTTTTTCCCTCTTTCCTGCCCTAACTGCTTTAAGGATATTTGTCTCTGGCCCCAGCACCACTGGCACTGGTTGGAGCTCGCCTACACTTTCCAGCTGTGTAGGTTTTTTTTTTTGTGTTTTTTTTTTTTTTTTTTTTTTTTAAACAAAGCTTAGAATAAGACTGCAGAGACCATTAAGCACATCTAACCTGCTTTTAGTTTGAGACCACCAAGCTCTATTTTATGCTTCTTGCCCTAAGTAGGGGCTTGAAATCAGGTGTCAGAAGTGTTTTAGCCATAGCTTGTCCTCATTGCCAAAAATGTCAAGACTGCAAGGGGTGGGGTGAGGGAAGAAGTGAAGATGCTTTAATAACACAGCACATTCAGAAATGCGACCAGCTCTCTGAGGCATGACAATGCTGGCCCTGGCTGGAATATGCCATTGCAAAGGAGATGCCAAGAGTGACCCTCAAGCTCTTGGCCCTGTAAACTTGCCTTTCACTTCTCTTCGTGCTCTGCTTGCTCCTCTGGTACCACATTGGCATTTAGCTGCGATTCTGCCATTTCTATCTGCTGCTCTTGCTCAGCTAAAAGTAGCAGGGGGTTAGCTTTGCCAGGGTTAGAAATGGCCCAGGCCAGGCTTGGCACCTACTGCCAGTCCAATGCACCAAGTCGTCAGCAGAGTCTGCTCAGGCTCATTGCATTCAGCCAGGGCAAAGCTCTCTGGGGAAACTCCAAGTCTCTGCCACACTGCAGCTTTTGTTTGCTGTTTGGGGAGGAAATGAAAGCTTCAGTTGTTAGTTGGCCAATAATTCTAATTACTTTTGGCCATGAGGCCTGACTCAAGCAATGGGGTATTTTTTATTTTCTTTCCCAAGCCCCCAAAACAAGAGACACATCCACCTTATTTAATTTTAATCCTGTCCAGTGCAGCCAGACTTTTGCTCAATGGTTGCAATCCATGGATTGTAACTGCATATTACATCTGCATAGCCTGCCAGTGACCTGTTTCCAATTACAACCCGTCTACACGTACAGCTATTTCATCAAGTTGTTATGTGCTGCCATTTCACTCCATGCAAGCTGCCCTGCCTGCAGCCTGATCTTCACCTGGGGGTGGAACTTCTTCCTCCTATGACACTCTCCTAGAGGATCCTAGTCACTTCTGGGCTAAAACCAGGGCTTTTCTCTGCCATTCTCATGCTAAGCAGAACCCAGAAACCCCTACCTGCCTGTTTGTAGCTGTGTCCCCTGCTCCTGTCTCTCTACAAGAGGCTAGTTTAGTTAGAAATGTAACTAGACATAGAAGGAACTGCCTACTAGGGAACACAGGGCAATTTTCACAAAGCTTTCAACAGACTTAAATTTTTGCCTTACTTGGGAAGGTTTAAGCAACTTTTTAAAAAATGCACCTTCTTTTAAGTGATGGAAAATGGCACATTGGGTATTTTATATGTGTGAGCTATGCACTGATCACAGATCTACTTGGTGGCCAGGCACTGCAGCATGCCATGGGAGGTGCAGTGCATCTGGAGAGAGAAGTAAAGAAAGACCAAGGGCCCAAGTCCTGCGAATTAGAGCATCTCTCCAAGCACTTTAGCTGTAGCTCTGAATAAAAAGAAAAAAATCTCAAGTTTCCACCAGAACTTTTTGTTGGCCAAATCTGGAAATCCTTAGCCTTGGTGTGCATTAGTTCTTGACAGTAAATCAAACTGTTCGGTGGAAATAAGACACTCAATACCCAAAGCATGATAAGGGAAGAAATTAAACAGGGGATATTTCAACCAGTTACACTTTACTATCCTAATTTAAATCTCAGGAGGAACAGGACTCTTCCCTCTCCTATTCTCCCTTCTTCTACTGTCCTTGCACAGAAAACTGATATTTTCTGGAAAACTGGCAACACCTTACTGTCCCTCTGGTTCATTCTGCCAAACTGCAGTGTGGCTTTCAAGGTAGCTATGGTGCCTGCTAAATATTGTAAAACACATTTATAAAAAATGGAAAAGAACCAGATCTGTGTAAGGTATTGACATTTCTTAGTGCAAAACTTGCACTGTTTATCCTAGTTTATCAACTATCAGCTGCTGAGACTTTTATAATGGATATTTCATCTTTTTAGCTTTGTCCCAGAGAATATGAATATCTTATAAGTGGGACATCTGTATATAGGACTCAGAGAAACACATTTCCAGTCATGTTTCCAAGGATTTGAGTATCTTGTCTGTCACATTAAGAGGTCAAATAAACTCGGAAGTGAGACCATCCAGTTTACCAACAAGTCTGGTAGACAAGGCCTGGTGTTCAGTGTGGAAGAAATGTGTGCTAATTTATTTATTTTTCTTAAAAGAGAACATTCCCTTTTTGGTCTTCAATCCTTAGGTGGGAATATTTCAATAAATGTTTGTAACACATCAGTTATTTGAAACAAGAATATTTATGATTCTGAGATTTGAGTAAATGGGCTTTGGCAGGAAAGAGTAGGGATATGGTAAGAGAAGAAAATATAAATGTAATATGGAAAAAGCAGGAAATTGCACAGTTCTTACGCTATCTATCTGGATGCCTTGTCCACTATGCTAATTCATTATTTTGGGTCATGTTTTACTCAATCCTGCCTGCTTAAGTGGTTCTGCTGGCTAATAAGAACTTCTGGTGTGTGTGTGCATGTGTATGTGTGGGGGGAATATTTACATATGCATGTTCTACTCAAGAGCATTTCCTGCTTGGCTTGATCTTAATCCTCCAATTAGGAAACACCACTTCTTAGAAATCTCTTGCTGCTCCCTCTCCCCAACCACTGAGTTGAAGCAGCCCTGCATACCGTGGCAAAGCCCATGTGGCAGCTGATGTGATCTTGCTTCCTGGAGTAACAACTATCCATCTGGAGTCCTTCTGAATTAAAGTCAGAAGTGCAAACTTGCTCTCCTCTTTCTGTAGTTTCCTCCATATTCATTAGGAATAGTACTGGGGGGACACCATACTTTTTTTTTTTTCCCTCCCCCTCCATTGTTTCACTTTCAATAAGCCTTTTTTTTTTTTTAAGAGTTCCAATGATATGGTGAAGGAATGAAACCTTATGCCTGAGATGGAGCACACGCTGACTCCTGGCCAGACTCATCAGGTGTCGTCTGAGCCCCCAGGTCTTAGAGAGAAGCAATAATGAAATGATGCCTGAAAACTTGCAATCTTGACTTCAGCACATCATTTAAAAGACACCACCACAAACCTTGCATGGAAGCCAGCAAGAGGAAATATGCCACCCAACAGCATAGCTAGTAGGGAAAAATAGTAACATAGGTCACATCATATATTAACACTGCTGTGTGTTTCTGCACTGTCCCATGAAGAACTGCCGTACACCAAAATAAAATATACTTGCTTCAGTCATGATCATGTTCAGCCTTTCTTCATGACATGTTTACATTTTGGATGAGTAAGATGTAAATAACACTAGATGTTTCAGAATGTCAGATTTAGTAAAACTTAAAAAAAAAAAAAAAAAAATTGTTAAGAACATGATTTTGTTTCCCCTCATCCCAACAGGCATATTTAGCTGGTAACCATCTGCCATAGCAGTTTCCATTAATAAAATGGTCATACAGATGAACATTTGATGTTCTCTGCTTGCTAAATATAATCCAGCATGCAATACCGACTACACAGATGAAATACTCTGTATAACAGGATAAGAACAATGTCATTGCTCAGACCAAAGGAAGGATTTCGGTTCTGCGATTTAGTTTCTGACATGAAAGAACAGCCTGTGGGGGGAAGGCTAGTAGGACTTTAAAGAGATCTGAACTCTGTTCGTCTCTCTGTTTTGTGGTGATCATGGGAAGAAGACAGATCCTTCTCTTCTTCAGCTGACTTTCCACTACACGAGCATATCAGTTTTTACCCTGGCCTACAGGCCTTGAGCCTTGGTGAGTGTTTTGGATGCTCCTGCAGGCCGGACAGCTCGTAACCTGCTAGGCCACCCTTGCAGGACAAGCACCGCTGACAGCTTCCCTTCTCTGGGTTTAACTCACTTGTGGGCTTCTTGTTGTTGTTGCTGTCTCTCCTTTTCAGGCAGAGAACGTGCCCCAAAAGGAGCTCATCCAACGCATGCAGTGACCAGGAGGTTAGTGCTAATGGCTTCAGCAATTTCTGTTTCTCTCTTTCATATTGGCTGTTGCACTGTTTATCTGACGATGTTTACTGGGGCATGTTCTGAGTTGTAGAATGGGATCCAGAACTCCGCCGTTGATATCAATGAGCTCCAGCTTGTGGTGCCAAGTCGGGAGAATGAAAACAACAACCACTCTGTCAGCCGGGAGCAGGCGGGTAAGCGCGGCACACCGGCAGGGGTGGGTCAGGGCACCCTGTAGGCCTTGGCCTGCTAATCAGACCATTCCTTCCTTGCCATCCTCCTCCCCGTCTCGCCCAGGCACAGCTGGAGAGCCACTTCACAGCAGAAAGGCTTTGTTGTGGGAATATCCCTTGCTGCTCTCCCCCCCTCACTGGTAGGGCAATTCTCCTGGCAAGGAGCACACACAGGCACAGCTCCAGGACACTGCCAGCAGAAGCTGTCATAGCACAGAGCATTGCAGGGACACTGTGTTAGCAACACTAATCTGTCTGCTTCAGGCTGCTACAACCAGAGCTTATAATCATCCACGAATTGTGGAAGACTCATCTGCCCTGCATCTAACTTTGTCTGGATAAGGATGAGTTTTACAGTGCTTTCGTTGGCTTTGAACAACTTGGACTCCTGGAGCTAAATTTTTCTGCAGGGCATTATGGATGAGACTGCTTTAAACGATATTTACCTCACAGTGTGTTTCCAGAACAAGAACAGGGAGTCCTCCAGCCAAGCTGCAGATATTGTCACTTGTTGAAATCTTGAGTCACAACACATTAATCCTGTCAGCAAACCTTTTGGTCAAAGGCCAACAAGGAGCCACTTCACGGTGCACTGCCACACACCATCAGTTTTCCACTAAACCATCAACTTTTATACACAGCTCTCATATGGATACCTTCCTAAAAAGCTAATTCTGTTCTGCCAAAAGTCGTTAAGAAGGTTATGGCCAGAAGCCAGAGCTCTCCGGGCCTGGACCTAAAGTACAGACCTTGGGGATGCAAACACGCACATACACCTATGGCAATGGCTGGAACGTACAGCTGCCTGAGGGAGCAGCATCACCACGGCTCAAGCAAAAAGGATTTGTAAGCACTTGTAACAAAATCAAAGCTCACTATTAATAGGAATGAGTAACAACAAATAAAGAATGAGTTAAGAAACTCTTCAAGTTTCTGATCTGCAGAAAAAGCTTATGCGTTTAGTATGAGGGATTTCAGTTTGGGTCTGGCTTTATTAGACAGCAGACCCAAGGGTGTTTCTTTCTTCCCCTCACCCACCACCTTTTGTTTTGTTTTTAAAGGCTTGCAGTTTCAGGAGAGCAAACTCTTGGCTTGTATTTTATTCTGACTGGTGCAACAGGCAGATGTTGGTCTAGCTTCTCTGGGGAGAGGGAAAGGTGAGGGAAGAGGGATTATAATGGATGAGTTGGGAACAGATGTTTTGGACTCTCCCAAGCAGTCTTTATGGATTTTCTTTTCCTCAGTCACTTCCTGTGAAGGCAGCATAGAACGGTCTCCTCAGGATACTGACCCAGATGTGCCCTCTTCCACCTCCGCAGTGACTACTGAGACAGGAAGCGATGAAGTGTTTATTATTTCTGCTGGACCTGGAGCCAGTGGGCTGAGCTTTACCACCTACAGAATACAGGTAGGAATGCTCTTGGGCATCTCTAGAAGCCCAGCAAGCCACAGGATGTCCTTCTTGAAAAGCATTTGTCGTGTTCCTTCACTTAACAGTTCCTGCCTAGCTTGCAGGAATGGTAGTGATCTAACCAGGCAGTACTCCTGACCATCAGACTGAGCTGCTTTGAACTTATGTGGGCTGTGATCCCTCAAAAGCCAGAATCTTCCCAGCTTAGATAGGATCAAATTCAGAAGTCTACATTGGATCTAATAGGTGACAATGCAATGGTTTGCCAGCGGGCTGTAGGACCAGTCCATACAATACTGTCACAGTTTATGGAACAAAAGCAGCCAGTATCCCCACACTTGATTAGTATGTCATCCAGGGGGTCAGGCTGGTCAGAATTTTCCCACATCAGTGCAAATCATACAGTAAAGCTTCCCCTCCAGCCAACCATGCTGATTAACACACACACACAAAAAAAGGAAAAAAAAAAAAAAATCCAGTGCCTTCCCTTGCCCAAGTACATTACCTTCTGAGGAGAAGGGCACATGAACTGTATTGGCACTCGAGACACCCTTGAACCCCGGCACTCCTTGCTCCTTCTTTCCAGTGGAGAGAGCTTCACCTGGTGGCAGCCACTTACAAATACAGCTTCTAGACAGAGAGGAAACCCATTTCCCTTCCTCTTTCCCCTGCTTTAGTCAGGATGAAGAGCACACTTACAGCAAAACATTTCTTTTATACCATGCCTTCTACGAGCGAGCCAGAAGAGGATGTATGTCTATATACACACATGGAATATAGTGTTACAGCAACTCTAACTGAACATAATGCACAGAATTAAATTGATTTACCACAATATTATCTCAGGATGTTGCTCCTTCTCAGTGATATCCGTTTTTTACAGCGCTCTCAACCAAAGCTCCAGAGGATCAAAACCCAAACAAACAAAAAAAAAACAAAAAACAAGGAGAGTGAATGCCACCTTTAAAAAAGCACTGGCTTTTTCAGCACAGCTGAAAACTATCCTCTCTAATTGGGGTGGAAATTGAGCCCAGCAGATGATTTGCACACCTGCACTTAAGTGTTATCTTAAGTCTACTTAGGTTACTAAATGTTAGACATAAAGATGATTTATGTTCATAGTTACATTTCTAGGTGTGTATTCTAAGGTGTATGATGAATCTGGCCATCCAGCTTCTGATTTTTGTCTTTGAGCCCTGCAGAGGGTAGGTACACAGTGTTTGAGGGCTGTGTAACTCCATGAGTTACCTGCTGGGGCCTAGCTGCTCTCTTGGCAGGGCTGCATGTGAAAAGACCAGTGAAATGCTGAGCCTGTACAGCACAGTAAATAATGTCTTCAGATTCATCTCACCCAGAATGCTCATCTAGACAAAGCAAACGGCAAAGACTTTTAATTTAAACAAAAAAAAAGTCCAAATCTTTTTACTGAGGAATGGTGGCCTCTTGATTTTATGCCTTTCAGTAAGAGTGATCCTCAGCTTTGCTAGGCAGGCACCAGTCATAAATGGGCTTTTGCTTTTTAGCTTTTAAAATCCATTTGATGAAATCAGTCTCCTGTCAGAAGGTAACACCTGAGACAACAACCACACCTCTCTGTTTTGGGGACTACTGTGAGGAAATGGAGGGCAGGGCTGATGATGCAAGAGGAACCAGTGTCTTTCAGGTGGCTTCTGAGGAACACGGTGTCTCCAGGAGGGTCATGGATTTCTAAGTCCTTTTTGGTTTAAGTCATCACTCAGCCTTAGGCTGATTTACACCTATGACCTGTTACTTCTATTCAGACAAGTTCCAGATGAACAGGTTTGAGTAAAGACTAACAGTCTTTACATGGATGTTTAAGAATCACATTTTTTTTTCCTAAAAGATTTTCAGAAATCTAGAAAATACATTATTCATCTCGACAGTTGCTCCCAGTACATCTGTCTCAAAACCATCAAAATAATAAACCCTTAGACAGCCTGAAAAGGCTTCTGAGTAGAAGACAGCTGGATTATAAATGTATAAATAAAGTTTCTTACTTTAATCAAATCTGAGACTAAGAGCTCAATATTGAAACAAATTTATCCAGAGCCTGAATACACCCTCTGCCAGCTTCCTACAGAGAAGCTCATTCCTTGTCTCTGCCCATCCTTTTCCAATATGACATTGTAACTGAATAGTTTCTTTGATTTGTAGAAACTTAGGAGATTCTGTTTATCAGAAACAACAAATGACAAGCTTTTGGTCTCTCAGGACTTTTAAATCCAGGACATGGTGGGATTTATTTCAGAGCCTCTTTAAGGACTTCATAAACTCTGGGAATGTGAATGTCGCATTCTTCTCATGACAGTCATATTAACACAGCTGAAAATTAAAAATACATATAGAGTTGTGGAACAGGAGGCTTCTATGAGCAACAGGTCAATTCAACAGAGCAATTCTGCTCATATGCAGAGTTGGTGAGAATGATTTCATGTGCTCAGCTCCTGATGATGCCAATTTTACACCTGTCTAGACATCTTTCTTATTCTCCTGCTAAAACCTGTTTTCCACCTGAAAAAACATTTCTTATGTGAAATTGGCTCTACTCTGGGCCTTATGTCTCTTGTTCCACTCACCACAGACATTGAGAACAGATTACTGCCTTTCTCTTTGTTTTAATTCTTTGTATTCTCTTAATTCTTCCCTAACTCAGACTGAAGAGCACCACTTAATTTAGTCTTTCCTCCTGAATCATGCATTTTTTAGACATTCTGAGTCTCTTGTTGCTTTCTTCTGGATTTCTTCCAGTGGGCCTCATCCCCCCCTTGGAGTTCTGTTTGACAAAACACATCTGGAGCCTACCAAGAGCCTAGCAGAGTGGAAGAATTATGTTTTGCACTGTGAAGTTTAGTACTGTAATCTGTCAGATATCTTCGGTGTAATGAAGCTTTAGGTATTTGATATATGCAGTTAGTGGTAGGATTTTGTTTCTTATATGACTGAAATTTCACAGTTCAGTGTAAAACCTGAAACTGAAGAAACAAAGTAAAACTGCTGTCCAGTAAGCCAGTGAATCCCACACAGCATGCTGGAAGAGAAATGAACAGAAATTGTATTCCTGTGTCTTGTCCTGGGAAAAGAGCCACTGAAGAAATCACTCACTTGCACTAAAGGCCTATTTTTAAAGTGTTTTTAAAACCTTTTGACAACAGGTTTTGTAAATGATCTTTACTTACTATTTTCAGGACAAAAACCTAAAAAGAAGTGTCACAAGCCCAGCCTCTGTATCTGACTGGCTGACTTCTAATCCAATGGCTACAGGAGCAGACACGGTTGAGAAGGGAAACATTCAGATGGAAAATCATTACCCCAGACAACGCACGTGGAGTGCCCGCACTTTCCATGATTTCCTGGCTCCATTACCACAGTTACAGAAAAAATGGTGTAGCTGGACCACCAATAGTCCCTTCACAAAGCTGGTTGACAACAGTGTAAGTCTTGCTAGGAGAGGAGTATGGGGTGGTCAGCTTTTGTGCCCTATCTGCTTGCTGGTGGGCCACATTTTCTCCTGGCCTTACTGCTTTGCCTCTCCAACCTGTAAACGCAACACACTTTTCAGCCCATCTTGCTTGGTGCATGGGAAACTCTTTTGCCTAACCATATTGTAATTTATTCAAGCTTTCCTGAAGTGCTAAAAATCTGCATTCATTGAATTTTCCGACATATTCCCTTTTTCATGGTTATACTTTAAATTAATTTTGACATATTACTATTGCATAACAAGAAGGCTATAGGTGTGGGAGGGATATGTAGGTCTCACTGATGGTTATCAGCAAACAGCACTTGTTACAAAGTTAACAGAGGATATTCTTTTTTTTTAGGGTAATAACATACGTTTTTGCAAAAGAAAGCATATTACCTCTATCTTAAGAAGGAATTTTAACTTTTAGTGCCCTTGGGATTAATGTTTCTTAAGAGTTTCTTTTCAAAGCATGTCTACTAATTTATTATTATTTTGTACAGGCTTTTCCTACAGCTGCAAGAACCCAAGGTGTTCCGACCAGAAAGGTGATTTCTGCCACTGAGATAGAAGGAGCTTCAGAGACAGTTTACTCTGATTCATCTGCCAGCAATGCCTCATACCCCCTCACTCTGTCTGCACAAAGGCAGCGGAAGCTAAGCTCCTGCAACTTGAAGAAATCCAGGTTTGGGAACCCTTACTTTGGATTTTTAGCTGGTTCCCCTGACAGCAAACGTGTGAGGTCCTTGGATCCCTCAAGACATCTAGGGGCAGTATCGCCAGTTAACAGCCAAAGCCCCCCAAATACTCTAGAGAGCTCCAACACTCTGAAAATCAACTTGGTCAATGGTTCAAAAACAAAAGAGCTTGTGGTAGAAACAGATAAAAACAAACCAGTTTTTGTTATTTCTGAAGAAGGAGATGATCAGCAGCCTCTGGTCTTAGCAGAACATCTTAACCAATGCGGAGATCATCTCTCTGAGCAAAATGCTGTGTATGCACCAGCTGTGCCAGACAAACAGCCCGTGGTTCTGACTGCTGAGGGCAACAGTTCTGCCACGTTCATGTCAAATCTTCCATTTTGGGCAAAGTCTCCTGGTTTATACAAAGGTCAGGTGAAGGCCCCTAACTCTTCCAGGGACCAGCAGAGCTTGTCAGCAGTAGATGCTAATACTAGTGCGACCTCACAGAACTTTGATACCCTAACTGCTCCTCCAGTATGTGAAGCCTCAGTCCAATGATGCTCTCAGAAAGACTGAACCATCAGTTCACAAAAACAGAGGCAGCAGGCACATGATCTGAATGGAAGTGGTGCCAAGCATGGCAGCCATACGTGGACACAACTTTTGTAAGAGTAGTCTCTGCTTCCCACCCGTTGGCTTTGGGATTATGGCTATATGTACCACACCACAGCACAAATGCCATCTTCCCTTTTGCTCATTAACAAACGTATTTTTCTGCATGGAATTTTGATGTGTTTTATTCAAGGAAGTATTCTCTGAAAAGGTATTTCACACTGCAGAAAATCTTTTCTGGAATGAGACATGAAAGTCATCTGAGACAGTTACATCATGGTTTATATCTAAAATGTAAATCAGTCCTCTGTCACTGTGGTACCACTTGAGTCTTTCTGTTAGAAGCTATGAGTTAAATTCTGCTCGTAGGTATGCCCGTACAATTCAAGCCTTGCCAAGCCAAGGGTAAGAATTCAATCATGCATGTCTGCATACTGTTTTGTAAACAATTTTAAACATTTCATAACTTCTGCACTCTAGCTCTAAGTTTACCAAGCATTAGCATTTCTAATATTAAAGACCATGAGTATCTCATATCCTAACTCTTTAGAGTGCAGACAAGCTACGAAAGTCTGACTAGCTTTATTTTTGTTAGATCTACATAGGCTTAAACACTTCAGTCCACTATGTTTTAAGGTGACTCCTCGTGGCAACAGGAGCATGTGTACAAAAACACTGAAATACTCGCTTGGAATAGCCTTCAGTACCCAACACTTGGATATTTGCAGCTGCTCTGATCCTATATCCACCAGCTATTTATTACTGGTAACGCACATTGACTAGAGAAACTATTTCCCTTCCTTTAGCAGGCAAGACTTAAAAGACAAAATTAAGTGTGGCAAACTTTGAGTGCTCATTTTCTTTAAAAATGAACTAGTAAGTAGCTGTGCCCCCCAATCACAAATTCAGAGCATTCAGTAGAGCACTGAACCAAAGGGAAGCCTGCTTGTCCTATTACCTTTAATAACCCAATCGTTATTTTAATGCCTCCTGGTGATATTTCTCTGTCTTTTCAAGAAAATCCTGAACATTCAACTCTCAACTTAGAATTATTTTTCTTTCTTAAATGAAAGAAACCTCTACAAAGCTGTATTTTGCAACTTAAATTATTTTTACTTTCTTAAATAAATAAATAAAAATCCCTATAAAGGGGATTCCTGTATTTTGCAGCTGACGCAGGACACTGTTTTAAGGCAACAGTAAGTCATAAAACAGGTGCCAGAATGAAATCTCCCATACAAGTCTTCTCTTATATTAGCTACACTGTGCATCGAGTTATCTTAATCCTTCTATGTGAAGGCATTTAAGTTTGATTCCTGGGATATTTAACTGAATTATTTATGATTTCACCTGCTATTACAGCTTCCATTTGCCACCTGTTAATGTCTGAGATATGCAACACAAGATTGTAGGTTTTGCCTAATATTTTGTGTACATGTCTGTGTAGACATAAAAGGCTTGCATCTTGTAGCAGTGGAAGCAAAAACCATATATGCCCTTCAGCAGTTGACTCAAAAATGAACAGCAGACAGATGTCAGCATTTATTATTACCAGACTGTGTTGAGTAGTTTTGAAGCACAAGAGTCTGGCTCCAAGTTTTGTTTTTGTTTTGTTGTTTTTTTTTTCTTCTAAATTAATGTTACATGAATCAAAGGGAAGAGTTAATATATTTATGACAAGAAAATATTTAAACATCTACAGTACTCTAATAACTTCCACAATGTTAAATTCATACACATTGTAAATCAGAGCCAATGCTACATTTCTTATTATATTTCTGGAGATTGAATTACTAAAATCTACTTTGGAAAAGTATTTGTGTTCAGTTACTGACAGCACCTACATGTGAAGGGCTGGGAAAAGTGACTTTTTCAATAAAAGAGTGTTTAACTATTCATTTCTGCAATGTAATGACACAGTTTATTTTGCTGAAATACTAAGTTGTATATGCCTTGCCCCAGAGTACCAGGCCATCTCATGATGTACACCAATACAGCAGCCCAACTGCAGCAGTTGCTGCAATGAAATGAGCACAAAAACCGCTGCATCCCTCAGTCCAATACTAAAGGTTTAGATCCTGGTTCCTCCTCAGTAACTCAGGTAGGTAACAAGGGGTTGTTTACATGGACTTTCTTTACTACCTACCTTTGGAACCAAAGGCTCTCCTCTTGAACAATACGCACTATTGAACAACGCTGCTTGTTCTCAGAACAGGGGTGGCAGACATCCTACACTATACAAAGATGGGACCTTACACCCCTGAAAGATAGCAAAGCCTAATGCCAAACCAGCACCCGCTGCAGATGCACAGAAGACCACCCCCTCCCTCCCTCCCGGTCAACCCTGATCAGCCAGGAGCACAGCATATGGGAGACTTATGCTTAAATTCTTGACCTGCCTTTTGAAGTTCCTATTATTTTTAGGCAGATCACCAAAATGCACTGCTAAAGAGGTACTTGCATTTCGTACCTTCAAAGAACAGGAAAAAGATTTTCCTCCTCATAGAGCAAAGAGGAACTATTTTGAAGTTCTCCCCACCACACCTCCTCCCCCCAGCTCTGGGTGGAATAAAGTGCTTTAATGCTTCAGTGCTTTAGAGCTGTAAATATTGACCAGGATTAGTTCTTAAACAGAAATGTTACTGTGCCACTTAGTTTCCTCCTAATGGCTCTATTACTTTTGAGAGATATTCTGCAACTTTTTAATGATAGAAAACCTCACAGCTTGTGGACCTGAGATGCAGTTTTACCTTTGTGGTAACGCAGTCATTTTACTGTGCTATTTTGCATACTGTAACTAAGCAGCAAATGGGATAAGCATGCTAAACACTTGCTGAAGAGGAAGAAAAATTTTCCTGTTCAATTGTGAATGAAATTATGTCTTAAAATGTTATAGATCTAACAAAAAGGTTTTTTCCCTCCCCCCACTAAAATTGGATTTGAATAATGTACACTTAAAAAAAAAAAAGAACCTCTGTAACATGCTGGGCACTCCCTCCAGCCAGTGTGTTATGTAGATTGAATAGAACATTAAAATAAACAAGCAATGAAAACAAAACAACTCCTCCCCCTGAACCAGAACTGTGGGCATTCCCCCCCCCCCCCCCCCCCCGCTTTGTTTTTTTTGGATTGTTGGAAATAGAGATTCAAAATAAAAACTTGAAGCTATACAAGCTGACAAGAATCCTGTGTGCCAGGTGTTGATTTTTTTTTGCTGTCAGGCAGTTAAAATGGTTGAGAACAGAGGCTCAGTGGGAAGAACTGAAAGATTAACCATGCAGCTCATGCATCCTAACCTCCAGGATACAGACTAACGTTCAGCAGAGCACTGTGGCTGGTTTAAGTAGTACCTAAGCTACTGTCACTATGTAGTTTGGGGTGTGGTGGCAGTGGAAATAAAGATTAATTTATAACTTGTTAGCAGAAATATGAGCTGAAGTTTCCTTTCAGGAACCTACCTTTTCTTTAAGAGCAGTTGGTTATAAAACATCCTACTCTTAACTGTAGTTTGTTTCCCCCCCCCCTCCACAAGAAGGGCGCATGAGTCATAACTAAACACATCGGGTTCAACTATTCCAAGCAGTCAGCTACTAGATCTTATTCTACACAATTGAAGATTAATTTGGATTGCAAGGAAAAAGATAAGTCCTAAGCCAACACTTACCTAACGAAAGCGAGCAACTGAAACTCAGCAGGACTGAAAAGAATACCCAACAGAGACCAAATCTAGCTTCAACATATATTCATGGTGTGTCTAGAAATGTCTTTGATGTTAAACCTCATATGGCACACTTAGCATTTTTTATAATTCATTTCCTATGGAAACTAATGAGCTTAAGGGTGAAATTACCTCATTGAAAGTCAAAATGGTGAAGTGTGAAGAAAAGAAGGATGACCTGAAAAGCAGATTTAGTAGCAATCTTTGCATATTAAGCATTGCTATGGGAAATAGTATAATTAGTTTTCTTCAGAACTTATTCCTTGGAATTGTGTAAGTGGTATTTCAGCTCCCAAACATCATGCAGAAAGAATGTTAGATAAAATAGGTGGAAAAAATGCAAAATCCCCACACATTCTTTTTAAAACCAAAAGATCTTTTTCCTAGCTTCCAGTAACACGGAGACTGTTGGTTTATTTTTAGAGGGCAGACTGTACAAAATAAGGCCCCCTTCCAGCAGAATTTTGTAAGAGACCATAAAAAAAAAATCAGAGCATAATTTAGAATGGAGCATTCTCAACCGCCTAACTCCTTGTACTTGAATCACTTACTTCCCTAAGCTCTTGCTGTAGGCTAAGCCATCTGCACTACACAATTCTACCAAAGATTAGAAATTGAGATAAAATGGATGCTTTTTTTTTTTTTTTTTGTGAAATGAATGAGCTAATGCTTGACCTTCAATACCAAGCTTCTATTAATTTCAAAGAAAACAGTACAGAGCTTAAACACAAATTATCCTACAGAGTTGCTGATACTTAAGATACTGAGGACTCTCAGATTAAAACCAACTGTTGAGATTAGTATTTTGTCAGCTACATGTATTGCAGTTGCAAAAGGCCGTGTTTTTTCTCATAAGCTTGATACCCTTTTCTTTATGGAGGAAGAGCTATGAAGTGCTTATGTTGTGCCAACACCGATCACTTGGCATGGCATTACATCTAAAAATCAACAGCATCCTCTTAAACTAAATTAGTTACAGGTCATTTGGTGCTATAATGGAGCATAAAATACTTAAAACCACAAATATAAGTACAGGACAAATGAAAACCATTAAAAGACTTAAGGTCTATCAGTTTGTCTTTAAAACATACAGAACAATGTAGCATTTTCACTCTTCTATTACTTAACCATGAGTTTGAGCCTCTTTTAAACTTAGTCTGAAGAACAACCGACACTTGGGTTAAGAACAGCTGTACAGATAGGCTACAACAAGTTAAAGACACCTAGCTTCAAGTGTGGGAACAACAGCAGCGCAAAGAATCCTAGAATGCTAAGCTGCAACTTGAAGTTCAACTATTCTGGCCTCACTGTCTGTAGCATCATGCAGAAAGAACTGCAGACACGTCTTTCTATTTCCTCAGCAGGGAAACAGTTCTATTTTAAAAAGTCCCACTAATAGCAGCCACTTGAAATCTTATCATTTATATGAATTAGATCACTGAAAATCCCAAAGGTATAAAGATTAGCACAGTATGACATTCATTTTCTCTGGTCTGCTGTTAACGTCGGTAGTGTTATAATGCTTGCCATGTCAGTCTCTACAGTGTAGCAAGATATTTAAGTTGTATGCACTTTTTTAAAAAGTGAACTTTTTTTCCTTACTAGCATCTTGAAGTCACCTTGTTTGCAAACATGTAACTTTTTAAACTTACATCATTTGCTACGAATCCTGTAGATCTGCTAATGATCCCTTGTGGTATAAACTTTCAAGTGTCAGATTGAGTTTCTTTGATTGACAAAAAAAACTCATGTCATTTTCAGTTACTACAAGTTCAAGGAAGATGCTTCATTGTAAAATCTCAACATTCAAATCATTGACAGCTTGACCAGTCCTGAGAAAATGTCACACACATCCATTTCTGTGGTGAAAGAATATGCCACAGAAGAAACAGAAACAGACGACTTCAGTGAACATTTTTGTTTTTAATTAATAACTTCTTAGTTCAGGAAAAAAAAATAAATCACAAAAGAGAACTGGAAGAACTACACTCCACCTTCTTTATAAAAGAACTTTCTCAAAGAGACTATGTACCTTATTTACCACTATGTCAAACTCTATCATAATCACCCTGGTTTTCACAACATCTATTCTACTACATTTCATGCTCACCTTCCAAATATCTCTTATAAAGGAGGTGGGGGTGTGCTTTAGACAGGTTAAAAAATATGCTGCACCTTTACAGTATTGAAACCATTACACCAAGCATAGTTCATACATTTATCACATTAACTATCACCTGGTAACCATACATTTAAAAAGGTCTAATGTATAGAGTATGTAATACCCATGACAGATACTCTTACTTACTTAAGAGCATATAAAGATCAGGATGTATTCACCCTCCCCATCTGCAAGTTAATTTCTCATCTCTTCCTGGTACAATACAAATGACAAAAAAAAAAAAAAAATCCCTTCATTCCATTGCACTACTGCAACCCTATATGCATAGAAAGGCAGATCAATTACCTATAACAGGGAAAAGGGTTTTTTAAAAGGAATTTGAAGAACCTCTACTGCACAGGTAGTTTAGATGTTAAGTACCTAAGTTCCACTTTTTTTTTCCAGATTTTTTTTTTGTCACATAATATATCCCTACACAAACATAACTTCAGTAAGTGCAAGTGAGGTTGTACATAGTACTGTAGATACTACTTTTGACCAAAAAAATTCAGCACAAGAGGCTTGAACACTAGCACAGTGACAAGTCTATGCTGAAAGCCCATCTGGGGTGTGGGAAGTGGTGAATGAGAATGCAAAGCACATTTCTGCATATAATGTGCAAAGGCTTGATCTCTACAACTGCACTCATTTTGCTACATGCACAGCCAGAGATGAAAAATGAGATCAAAAACAGCTGGGAATGGTTGTCCTGAGAAGATACAATAACCATTAAAAATTCTAAACATAAAGTACAAATACAGAAGCAACAGAACATTGTTAATAATACTAAAAGACAGAAACACACTGTTGTTGTTAAAAGAAGTTTCAAGTATTATTCCAGATCCAATTTCAATCCTACTCATAGGAGAAAATGCCCAGAGACTAGGAAGAGAAGTCCACTCCAAAGTGTATTTTTAATAGCACACGGACATGGTCAGCAGACCCAGCCTTGCGGCAGCTATTTTAAAAAATAAAAATCTAAACATAAATGCATAATTTTAATTAGCATTCATATTAAGATGTGCATTACTGGAAATAGTTTTTGTTTTCTAATTCACTGACACCAGTAGACGTGATGTGCTGCATCATTTGTGCTCCATTACATCGCAAGATAGTGTGTACACTTTTTAACATTGCAGTATAAATCCTACTCACAAGTAAGGCATACTTAAAAACAACATGGTATCTACAGAGGTAACTTTGTATGCTTTCTTCTCATTCTGTTTCACTCTTCTAAGTATGATGAAAAAGAGAAATTGGTCCCAGTTGAGCTTTGTGAACATTAACTACGAAATTATTATGAAACAGTTCAGATCAAATCATTTGGGGGAGCAGGGATTGGTGGTGGTGGATTTTTTTTTTTTTTTAAATGATGCGTGGGACATTTCCTGAATGAACTCTGCAAAAGGCATGAAAATAAGATCTATGTTATTTATGTCAGCAACACCAGTGTTCCCCTTCATCATCCCTATCCCTACAGAAATGCCTCCATATTGCTACAATTTCTCCAAGTAATTATTTTCTGTAAGATTGTTCTTTCCAGTAAAGCCGCTATATTCAGTTTTAAATTACAGCTTTTTCTACATTTTTTTTTTTTTACCAGTGTATGCATGCTAGAGAACAGCTGCATGGCAGAGGTACATACTCAGCATACAATATCAAACCAAAAAAGAAATACAAAAAAATGAACCAGTGTCCTACTGGCTGCTGTTCTATGTCAAAAGCACGGTTTGGTTTTCTGATATAAAATACTACAGAAGTAATATTAGCAGAAGTCTGTTTTGCTTCAAGTATTACCCCAACTTTAAATGTGATTTTCAATTTTTTTGTGCAATTATTTTTGTAATTTAACGTGAATAAAAACCATCAACACGACAAAACTAAGAAAAGAAACTGTACTTCTTCCACTATAACACTGCACATATGGTAGAAGCTTTAAGCTGAAACAGCTGTTTAATGGACGGAATTTCTTTTTAAGTGAAGATTAATGTATTTCTAGCCCAAATGCAAAGGGTAGTGACAAAATATCAGACTACCGCAAAATGCAGTTACAAATATACACTGACAATTTCCTTTTTAAATATTAATGGCTCTTGAAATAATCATCAGATACTTATACAAAACATTTCTATTTTAAGTCTAAGGATTTTACTTAGTTT